>NW_025422307.1:0-331820 GCF_011764305.1 Mustela putorius furo | reverse complement strand
TTCATGATTCTCCTGTCCCTTTGGATGTGTTCTTTGGAAAAATGTCTATTCAGGTCATCTGCCCATTTTAAAATCAGAAAGTTTTAATATTTGTTGTTAGTGTTGCTACTTTTTTTGATGTTTGACTTCAGAATTTCTTTAGATATTTTTGGGAATATTAACCCCTGGTCCGAATGCATCATCTGCAAATATTGTCTCCTGAATGCATCATTTGGAACTATCCCCATCCCATTCCGTAGGGTTGTCTTTTTGTTTTGTTGATGGTTTTTCATTCACACTCTGCAGAAGCGTTTTTATTTTAGTGTAGTCCCAAGAGTTTTGGCTTTTTTTTTTTCCCTCACTTCAAGAGACCTATCTAGAAAAACATTGTCTAGGCCCGTGTCAGAAGTCCTACTGCCTATGTTTTCTTTTAGTTTTATGTTTGTTTTATGTTCAGTTTTATGCAATTTTTATTGTTTCCAGTTCTGATCTCACATTAAGGACTTTAATCCATTTTGAGTTTATAATTGTGGATGGTGAAAAAAAAGTTTCATTCATTTGGTATTTAGATTTCAGTTTTTCTTGCCCCAATACCATTTGAGAGAGGAGACATGTCTTTTGTCACCATTGGCATTGGCTTCTTGGCTTCTTCTTCTTTTGGTGGAGTAATTGACCCTGTAAGTGTGGGTTTTTTCCTGAAACTTTTATTTATTTATTTTTAAAGCTTTTTTATTTATTTTTTGACAGAGATCACAAGTAGGGCAGAAGAGGCAGGTAGAGAAAGAGGGAGGCAGGCTCCCACTGGCAGAGAGCCTGATTGCGGGGCTTGGATCCCAGGCCCCTGGTTTCATGACCCTGAGCCAAAGGCAGAGGATTAACCTCTACTGAGCGCCTGCCAGGCAACCCCTGAAAACGTTTTTTTTTTTTTTTTTAAGATTTTATTCTATTTGGGGCGCATGGGGCTTCAGTGGGTTGCTCCAGTGGGTTAAAGCTTTTCCGCTTGGGTCATGGTTCCGGGGGTCCTGGGGATTGAATGCGCAGCATCCGGCTCTCTGTTCAGTGTCAAGCCTGTTTCCTCCTCTCTCTCTGCCTGCTTCTCTGCCTACTGTGTGATCTCTGTCCACTGTGAAATGAATGGATTAAAATCTTAAAAGAAAAACAAATCTTATTTATTTGACAGAGAGAGAACGACAAAAACCAGGGGGCAGTGGCAAGGAGAGGGTGAAGCAGCTTCCCCGCAGAACAGAGGAAGCCTGATATGGGACTCGATCCAGGGGACCCCGGGAGACCATAACCTGAGCTGAAGGCAATCACCCAACCCCACAAACTGAGACACCCAGGTGCTCAGTGTGAGTTTTATTTCTGGGCCTCTGGTCTGTTCTTTTGATGTTATGTGTCTCTTTCTGTGGCTACTACTGTACTGTTTTGATTACGACTGCTTTGTAGTGTTTATTTTTTTTTGGAAGGAAAAGGTTTTAATTAAGAAAGATTCAAGATTCACATCAATAGTAATGATAAAGTTTACCTTTCTCTTGATAAGAGCTCAACTTTTGCCTTTCTCATTTTAACATTTCTTGCCACATTTTTTCCTGTTTTTTTCTGGTACTTTCCCACCCCATCTCTTCCTGTCTATTGTCCTAAGGATGCATTCCCTTCCCTCCCTCTCCCCAGTAGTTTACACTCGATCTTTAGCAAAAGGAACAAGAAGTGATCCCCCAGTAGTTTAGAAATCTATACTTAATATCCTCAGCTACCACAACGATTAAAATTCATTTTTAACACACACTCTGTAACTTTACCAACATTTAGGTAGTACCGCGTAACCTTCTTTTCCTATATGCCCCAAGAGCACTGTTTACCTGTTTCATCTTCCTGAGTAGAAATGTGGCATTTTATTTTCCTGTTTTCCTTTTTTGATGTGGGAGAAAGATAATCCTACATTGTGTGTATGTGTTTATATAGTCACCCTAGATTGCTAAAGTATATCCTCCAGTGATTCTTTCAAGAGGTATGCAAAGAAACGAACTGTGAATTCTTTCATATCAAAAAATGTCTTTGTTTTACCTTCAAAATAAAATGCCACTTTGGCCACTGGATTTGTTTGGATTCGAGGTTTAAATGTTTTCCCTGCAGCAAATTTTATGTTACTGCCCCATTTCCTTCTAGCATCCATAAGTGTCCAGTAAGTCTGCTGTCAGTCTGATTCTTGTCCTTTTGTAGTTCACCACTCCTCTTTCTGGAAGACTTTATGATTTTTTTTTATCCGTGGAATTCCCAGATTCCTAGGAGTCTTTATTCATCAATCTTAACTGAGTACTTGGTAAGCAACTGACAGTCTCAAGACTTGAATTTTTCCTTGGCACAGGGTGGCTCAGTTGGTTACGAAGCAACTGCCTTTGGCTCAAGTCATGATCCTGGAGTCCTGGGATCCAGTCCCACGTCCCGCTCCCTGCTCAGAGCATGGTCTTCTTCTCTCTCTGACCCTCCCCCCTCTCATGCATTCTTTCTCTCTCTCTCTCTCTAAATAAATAAAATCTTAGAAAAAAAAGACTTGAATCTTTCTTTAGCTCTGGGACGTTTTCTTCCATTCTTAAATTATTTCCTCTCTGCTCCCTTCCCTTTATTATCTTTTCCAGGAATTCCTGTCAAATGGATGTTGGAGCTTCTGGCTCTCTCCTCTATATCTGGATCTTTCTTTATTATCTCTTTGGCCCTTTGCATTTGTAATCTTAGAACATTCTTCAAGTTGATCTTCTAGATCATTCCTTGTCTCTTCAAGTATGTCTCTTCTGCTATTCAGAGCATCTATGGAGTTTCTTTATTTCCAAGACAGCTGGATGATAATCTTTAATATTTCTAATCCCCTCTTTTATCTCTTTGAATTTATTAATTCACTTCTTCTAAAATTTTCTTCTCTTATATTACCTGTTTCTTTGTTAGGTGTTGGCACCTTTTTTGGCAGAATTTTGTGTGTTTTTTTCTTCAAACTATGGTGATTCCTGATGGGTGTCAGGTGATTCCTCATGGGAGTACTCAAATTTGTACATAAATGCTATTCTGCTTACCAGAACTTATATGATAACTATTGACATGTCTCTGCATTTTCAGTCTAATATCTGAGCCATCTTCTGGTCAGTTTCTGTCAACCGAATTCTTTCCCTATGGTGATATTTTCCTATTTCTTTGTGAAAGTCTAGTAATTCCTTCCTTCCTTTCTTTCTCTCAAGATTTTACTTTTAAGCAATCTTTTTTCCCAATGTAGGGCTTGAACTCCCAACCCTGGGATCCAGAGTTGCATGCTCTTCTGACAGCCAACCAGGCATGCCATGTCTAGCGATTTCTGACTGTACATGAGACACTGTTGATAAGTATTCAAAACAGAAGTATTTTATTTTTCTAAAGAGTAATTTTTGTTTTTTCCGGCCTGCTAAACTCTCCCAAACTAAAAAATATTATATACATCTATATATACATATCATCCAGTGAGAGTCTTCATCTATAAGGAAGTTATTTGCAGAGCAGTATTTGTCTTCAGCACAACTGTGTCTCAGTGCCTCAAAAAGGGATCCAGCCGGAGGACACATACACACGCTCGCCTGCACGCGTGCCAAAGGCTTTGTAGTATATCTAGACATCTGGGATTGCAATACCTCTATGTTGTTCTCAAGATTGCTTTGGCTACTCAAGAACATTTGTACTTCCATTCAAATTTTAGGATTATTTGTCTATTCTTTGAAAAATGCTGGTGGTATTTTGGTAGGGATTGCTCTGAATCCATTGATTTGCTTTGGGTAACATGGACATTTTAACAATGTTTGTTCTTCCAATTCATAATCATGGTACAATGTTCCATTTGTGCTGTCTTCAATCTCTTTATCATTGCTGTATAAGTTGCAGAAAACAGGTCTTTTACCTCCTTGGTTAAGTTTATTCCCAAGTCTTTTATTCTTTTTGTTGCAATTATAAGTGGGATTGTCTTAATTTCTTTTTCTGCTACTTTGTTATTAGTGTAAAAGAAATGCAGCAGATTTCTGTATATTTTGAATCCTCCAAATTACTTCATTTATCAGTATTTATTTATTTGACAGAGAGAGACATGTGGCAAGAGACAGAACACAGCAGGGGAATGGGAGGGGAGGAAGCAGGCTTCCCTGCCGAGCAAAGAGCCTGATATGGGTCTGGATCCAGGGACCCTGGGGTCATGACCTGAGCCGAAGGCAGATGCTTAATGACTGAGGCACCCAGGCACCATCTTCATTTATCAGTTCTGATACTTTCTGTTTTTGTTGTTGTTGTTGTTTGTGAAGTCTTCTTTTTGTGAAGTTCTTTTTTTGTGAAGTTTTCTTTATTTAAAGTAGACTTCATGTCCACTGTGGTAAACAATGAGGTGCTTGAATTCATGACCATGAGCGTAAGACCTGAGCTGATAGCAAGAGTTGGATGCTTAACCAGCTGAGCCACCCAGGTGCCCCTAAGGTTTTCTGTATGTATTATTATGTCCTGTGCAGATAGTGACAGCATAACTTCTTCCTCACCAATTTGAATGTGCTGCTTCCAGTTGGTGAGGAGAGAAGAATTAGGCACAAAGGAGTCAGCTGCAAAAGACTGGGAGCAGGGGACAATGGTCCAAAAGGACTGCTGCCCCGAGCAACTCCACAGTCTCACTTTTATTGGATAGAAAATAATAGCCAACAGGATTGATGAAGGTCAAAGGTTAATCTTGTCTTGCAGACTAGCAAGAAGGAGGATAAAGTTTATAGTTAACAAGCACATTCATAGGACTCCTCTAACTAACAATGGGCTCTTCTGGGAAGAGAAAGGAGTGACAACTGATAAGGGAAGCAGGCCTTTTCATTCCCCCCTGAGCTGACTGGGCTTTCCCGGGTGCTCTGCTTCCCTGAAGCAGGCAGCATTCAGCCCTGGGCGGGCCTGGTGTTCCCGACTGCCTGGCTTCCATGAAGGGGCAGCCTTCCGCCCTGAGCGAGCCGGGCATCCCCAGCTGCCCAGCTTCGTGGTCCTATATCGTCCTTCTCCCCAAAGACCTGTTGTCAGTATATGTATTTCTTAAGGCCATATCTAAATGTGCTTGGTAACTAGTAAAATCCTCCTGGGGTTACAGTTTAAGTAACAAATTGTTCTGAGGGGCAGCAGCAGCATGAATGCCTTGTATTTCTCGTGTGATTGCTGTGGCTAGGACTTCTAGTATCATGTTAAATAAGTGGTGAATATGGACATCTCTGTCTTGTCTCTAATCATAGAGGGAGAACTGTCTGCTTTTCCCCATTGAGTGTGATGTTAGCTGTGGGTTTATTATGCTGAGGTGTGTTCCCTCTAAACCTACTCTGCTGAAATCCATCCATTTCATGGTGTACTTTGTCAGATGCTTCTCTGTATTTGAGATGTTTATGGCTTTTGTCCTCTTGCTAATTGGTGCATTCCACTGATCAATTTCAGAATATTGAAACCACCCTTGCATCCCTGGAATAAAGCCTGTTTGATCTTGCTGAAGGATTTTTTTTCCTGTATTGTTGAATGCCATTCGCTGTTATTTTATTGAGGGGGATTTTTGCAACTGTGTTCATCAGACAAGTTAGCTTGTAATTTTTTTTTGTACTGTCTTCACTTTTGAGGTCAAAATAGTGCTGGCCTCCTAGAATGAATTTGGAAGTTTTCTTTTTTGGGAATGCTGTTTGAAGGATAGGGATTAACTCTCCTTTATGTTTCATAGAATTCACTTGTGAATCCATCTAGTCCAATTTCGTTTGTTGGGAGGTTTTTGTTTTTTTTTTTTTTTTTTTTTGATTACTGATTCAATGTCATTATTAGTAATTGGTTCAAATTTTTTTTCTTTTACTTTATTTTTCCTTTAGATTTTATCTATTTACTGAGCATAAGCAGGGGGATCAGCAGACAGAGGGAGAGGGAGAAGCAGTCTCCCCACTGAGCAGGAGCCCAATGAGGGGCTCGACCGAAGACTCTGGGATCATGACCTGAGCTATCCAGGTGCCTGATGGGGCAGCTCTTTGACACCTTGAAAGTGAAGATGCAGATGTTCCCTGACCTATACCGGGGCCTCACTGATTGCTGCCTCAAGACCTACTCCCAGGTGGGCTTCTGCGGCCTCTACAAGGGGACCAGCCCAGGGCTGATCGCCAACATCACCGAGAACTCGGTCCTCTTCATGTGCTACAGCTTCTGCCAACAGGTAGTGTAGGAGGTGGTTGGATTGGAGAAGCAGGCCAGGCTGAGGTGAGTTGTGGGTACTAACACTTTCTTCCTTTGTTTAGAAAGAAAACGTTGTTGCCCAGTCAAAATTTGTATGATACCTTATGGGAAGAGTGTTTCCTTTTTTAAAATAACCACATTGTTTCTGATTGTGAAGTTGTCATGTAAAACTTGCAGAAGGCTGGTCAGTAATGCACTGTAAATAAGGAGGTGCCCTTACGTGCTGCTGTTCTTCAGGAAGATGCTTTTCAGATGCCCTGGTGGTACTGCTTCTCTTGTGGGCACCAGGGCTAGACGGGAGCCACAGGTGCAACTTGTGAGCCAAGCTTTGGGTTCCCCTTCATCAGAGTGCAGAGGACTGGAAGAAGCTGCCTGAGCCAGACAGGCTGGAGAGCAACTTGGAATTTTAGGAGGAGCTGGAAGCGTCTGTGAAGATGCGGATGGACTGACTCTTTGGCCAAGTCTGCCCAAACATCAGACTTCGGCTTGTGCCGCGTCCTCCCTTGCATATTTATTTACACAGAGACCATAGAGGATTCAGGAACCACTGGCATGTGTAGCCCTCCCTTTTTTGAACGTTGATTTATTTTAAATCATTGAAAATTGTATCAGGATAATGGTTGGGCAGATAGCCGTATGGGTTGTTTCGGTAGGAACTGGAAACCCATTTGCAACTCTGGTCCCACCTGACTGTAGGCCCCTTCTGTACAGAAGTGTTCTCTGGAGACGCCTAGTGATCTCAAAGATGTGCCCTTTTGTAAGCAGGGTTTTTTTCTTCACGGATGGAACGTGTTTTTTAAAGGCATGGGACTGGGTGGAATCACCCAGGGAGATAGCATCTATAGAGGGCTGTTATGGTTTCCAGAACCTTCTGGCACAGAAGTGTCATGAAGAGGAAAAGGAAGTAAAGCAATAAGCAGGAGAGAAACCAGGAGAGTGTGAGATCTCATGCTAGAGACTGACAGAACACTGTAGCGACTGTCACTCTTCCTGCTAGAGGGAGACACTTTCTCTGGGACAAGATGGGACATTTAGGTCCCCTGCGACATTCCCAGAGGAGGATGCCTTATGGAGAAGATGGAGGTAGGAAGCAGCCACATGAGGTCCTGGAGGAAGTCCTACACAGCCCAGAAGCCATTCTGTTTCATGTGGTCTCACCCCGTACCCTCCTCTCCCATCCTGGTGAGGTAGGAGGGAGCTGCGTCTTCATCCCACACAACAGTGTTTGCTTATTACCTGGCAGGGAATGGCCACCTTAGAGTTGATGGAGCTGGGGCACCCACACCTGTCCTGTTTTGTTCATCCCTCCTCATGATCCTATGAGAGCAGCAGAGCTCTCCCTGCTGTTTTTTTTAAAGATGGGGACTCCAACTTGCAGATACTGGCTTAGGATCCTATTACTTGAGCTCATAACTGAGCACAGGACCCAGAGCTGTGTCTTCCGAGTCCCCGTCCAGAACTCTTGCCGTAAGACCAGAGTCGGGACTCTAGACTGTGGTAGGGGTCAGGTCTAGAGGAAGGCGTGGTCAGTAGAGGCAATGAAAGGAAAGCACTGCTTGGAAGAGCCTGCCGTGAATTTCAGCAATGATACCGTAAATATTTGCATGTCCTTGGCTTGAATGCCACCCCGAGTAGAGTTCTCCTCTGACCTTTGTCCACATGGGGTCCTAACACAGCAGGAGGGTTCAGGTACAGGTTTGTTGAATGGGAGATAAGCAGCCGATTCTTACCAAATCCCATCCTGTGCCTGCTGCGGTTTCAGTTCTGGGTCTAACGCCTCTCCTGCAGGTGCATCCTGGGGCCCCGCGCGCCTCACTGGGCGCCCAGGTAGGGGAGAGGACTCAAAGTCCACTGCAGGTGTGCTTTGGCCTTGCTGTTGCACTAGAACAGCGTGCTCATACTCGGGCCCCTGATTCTTAGGCTGAAGGGCTTCCACACCGATCGATGCCATCTTTGTTCCCGCAAACCTGGCCGTTCTGGCTGCTGGTCAGCAAATTGACAAAGGGTACCCGAGGGAAATGAAGTGCATGTGCTCGGTCTGTTAGGCTTTTGCTCACGGTTTGGGGAAAGCTTGGAAGAGGATCTCTGTAGCCGGGGAGTGGTCGCTTCACGGGGGTGTGGCGTCCTGGTGGTTAGGTGACTCAGGCTGCTGGCTTGACAGGTGAGAGTCAGGGAGCCAATCGTCCTGTGAGCAGCTCACTCTTCCTGCCCAGTCCCGGGTGCCAGCAGAGCTCTTGTGACCGAACACTCTGGGGCTGGAAGGGATCTTATTTTCTGACCCTTGTGAACGCTCAAGAGAATTCCTGACAGTTAATCTCTCAGACTTTTCCCCGTATTTTTGAACTCTGATGGGACCTCGCTTTCACAGCCCTGCTGGTGACTGTGGCTGCTTGTACCAGACCCTCCTGTGGTGAAATGAATGCTTGTGTTTCGTGCATTTGCTTCTCCGTTTAGATTCCCGGTGTAGCCATTTTACCTCCAGCCCTGGAGCTTGCTGACCCCTCCTTCACGCCCTCCTCCCCCGTCCTCGCTCCCGCTGCCCTCTGGGCCCGAGGTCAGGAGGTCGTCAGCGGAACTGGGAAATCTTTTTTGCAATGAGCAGCTTTTTGGTTAAAGATTTATTCTGGGCTTTCATCTGCAACAGTTACTTTGTACATGGGGTTGTTCCAGGGTGGATTTGGGGCATGCAGGGATGGCCCCAGAACCTCGCTTTATGAAGCTTAGTGGCAGATACGCCGAAGTATCGTGATGGTGTGTCTTTGGGGTGGTGGCTTCTGCATAGAGGCTTAGGCATGGGGGATACATTCCGTGCGTGTCGCTATGACTATGACTAATAAAAGGAGCTGGATTTTGCAGTCAGGCAGAGCCAGGTCTGAATCCTAGCATTGCCACATGGTAGTGGTGTGACTTCAGGTACATTAGGTATTCTTTTTTTTTTTTTTAAAGATTTTATTTATTTATTTGACAGAGAGAGATCACAAGCAGGTAGAGAGGCAGGCAGAGAGAGAGGAAGGGAGGCAGGCTCCCCGCCAAGCAGAGAGCCTGAAGCGGGGCTCGATCCCAGGACCCTGGGATCATGACCTGAGCCGAAGGCAGAGGCTTTAACCCATTGAGCCACCCAGGCACCCCTTCCTAAGGTAGTTTTAAGGAAAGTAATTGTTGGTTCCAAAAACTTAAGCGAATGGACACCTTGCACAAAGGTAAGTATCGGTTGACAATATTTTAGGTGTGGCTATATACTCCTGGCCTACACAGGGGTATATGGTACCTTGGGGTTAAGACTTGGTTCAGAAGGCAGGCCAGTCCTGTTGAGTTGGATCACTGTGTTACATTCCCATTATAGAATGGGAGCTGAGTTGTAAGAAGGACCTAGATAATGACTGATGCCTGATAAAACCTTCTGAAATGCTTTTGATCACCGGGGGGTTTGATTCTTCACAGGTCCAAGGGAAATCACCTGCTGAGAGCACTGTGAAGATAAAACACACCAAAGATGTGGTTTCTGCTGCTGTTTTCCTGACAGAGAAGGCCTGCCATGGCGCACACCGTCAGGAAGAGGGGTCTAGACAGAAAGGATCCTGCATTACTACTGTTCCAGGGCTCTGATCAGCCTGAAATAGAAGTTCTTGCCTACTTACTTTCTAAGAACTAAATCCTCGGTGCTTCTTGCCCTGTAGAGTTTCTAAGAATTTCCTTTGTCTTGCCTTCAAGTAACATCTACTCCCTTACTCCTTCACTGCACTAACACAAAGCGAAAAGACCGTAAGCACTTGAACAGATTCCTTCTATACCCACCCGTTCGAAAGAAAGGTAGAGGAGGGTAGGCACAGAAGGAGGTAGAGGAGTGGGCGAATACGAGGGCATTTGATTCTTGCTGAGCTGTACAGCTCCTTATTGTAATTTCTCTTACTCACTGTTGAACAAAAGTGGGTATTGGCTCTTTTACATCTTGGATAATATCCAAAATGTATGAATGCAGGTTTTTTTTTTTTTTTTTTTCAATGAACCAAAAAGTGAATTTGTTTATTGAGAGCAAGAGGATGCAAGCAATATAGAAATCAGAACTTGTCTGGCTTTCCCTGACTTTTCTTTCTCTGCCTGTCAAATGTGCGTTGGATTTTATTTGTACATGTTCTGAGCGTCCCGGTCTGCTCCTGGAATCCTTTATACAGGGGTAAGCTGTGGGCAGATTCCTGAAGACCACCTCCACCAACCACCCTTGGGCAGAAACGGTCATCAGGCAGGAGTGTTGGCTCAGTAGCACCTACTTTCCCCTTATTTCTTGTGTACCATGAAATAGACCTTGCCTGTGATGGTGAGCCTTGCAACTAGGAAAAAGCAGCTCTAGGAACCCGCCCTGCCATGGTTGCCCTGGTCCAGGTCCATCATTGTTTTGTCCACACTCAGAGGAGGTCTTTCTGATTTTCCAGAAATCCAGGATACTCCTTCTCCAGGAATGTTCTCAGGGCTTCCTTTGCTGAGTGGCACACTTGGAAAATGTGAACATGGTTCCATTTGAGACGGGGTTCTGGCGTGGTCTGCTGAAGTCTTGGCCAGAGGCACGGTGGCCACACACAGCTCTCTATGAATACACGCTTTAATGATATTTCCTAGCTGTTGGAAAGTTCAAGTGAGAACCGCTGTCCTAAAATAAAAGGATCTGTGCTTCTCTGAGATTTCCTCCCTGTAGAAGCCTCATTTTCAGAATTTGGGTCCCTGGGTTTCTAGAATCAGCCATTCCCTGCCTGCCCAGGGTTGAGCCAGGCCTGCCACTGGATGGAAGTGCCAGCCTCATCCCCAGCCCCCCATTTCCCTGGCCCTAAGCACAGCTCCCTGTCTCCCTGCAGCACAGTCTGGTCCGTGGTGAAGGGCATCCTCAGGAAGGACGGCCCCTTGGGCTTCTACCACGGCCTCTCCAGCACCTTACCCGAGAGGTGCCCGGCTATTTCCTCTTCTTTGGCGGCTACGAGCTGAGCAGGTCGTTTTTTGCATCAGGAAGATCGAAGGATGAGCTAGGTAAGCATTTGGCTGGGCCAGGCCGCGCCCTACAGTGGCCTGCTTGTTGCAGAGGCTGTGGGGGTCTGCTAGGCACGGAGGTTTCTGGAGGCTTGGAAAGGACCTTGGCACCTTCCTCTGGGTGCACTCATGTCCTTGCCACGGGGGTGAAGCTGTGCATCCCAGACTTCTTTACTGGAGTAACATTTTAGGGGAGAATATAGAAATTACTTTCCTGTGGGAAATCACCTGTAAAGCATTTTGCATTAAGCATAAAACTTGGTAACAAATCTTGAGTGTGTTTCCAGAGGACTGAAAAGTGTCATTCTTTCTAGCTTGTCCTGTGTACCTGCCTGACGCAATCACGTCAATGTTTGGCTTGCAGGAATGATTACTTGTTAATTCTCAAACACATCACTTCAGTGTTTTGGGCTTATTCTGGGGTTCGGCAAGTCCCAGGCTTAACTGTCGTGTTTAATAAGACAACTTTGTCTTTCATGGTAAAGGAAGAATCAGGGCTGTGGGGCATTAACATAATGAAATACTGCAGACTGAGAGGGTTGGAAAAAACATGACCTGTGTTTCAGTGGCCACTGTTCTCATTCCCATGGGGTGGGGGGGCGGGTTGCCCTGTTGCTGGGGGCCTGTTCTGTGTGGACCAGTCCTTCGTAGGGCAGGCCAGGAGGGCCACAGCGCCACAGTGGCCAGCACTGATCTGGTCCTGTGATGAGGGGCAGACCCAGAGTGCCACATGGGACCTTGTGTCCTCTGAGCAGAGCCCAAAGGGGGCTCGATCCCTGAGATCAGGACCTGAGCTGAAGGCAGATGCCTTACTGACTGAGCCACAGGTGCCCGAAGTATCAGCATTTTTATTTGCATCTACCTGCACCCACTACCACCTTGACCTCTGGAAATGCTGTCCTTGAGACAAAAATGCTGTTGGCTGCTTTCCTCCTCCAGGTCCTGTCCCTTTGATGTTAAGTGGTGGAGTTGTTGGGATCTGCCTCTGGCTTGCTGTATACCCAGTGGATTGCGTCAAATCCAGAATTCATGTACTTTCCATCTGGAAAACAGGCAGGATTTATCAGAACCTTTATAAGCATTGTGAAAAATGAAGGTGAGTCTGCTCATTGCAGAAATGGAGTGGGTATGTCTAGACCGGTCATTTCGCTGTAACCCTCGTGGAGGTCGATCTCGTGTGTGTGGTTGCTCTCTTCCCCTGCCCCCTGTCCTTCTTCTAGCCCCCCTGCCTTAGCTTGCTTCCATTCTCCAGAATGTTTGCTGTCCTTGTTCCTCGCTTCTGGGCCAGGATTCTTTGTTCTAAATAGCCCGGAGGGAACTTTAAAACTCCAGATTGTGCCTAAGGGGACAAATGCTTGGAAGTCAGCACCCCTTGTTCTATAGAGTATAGACAGTATCAGAAAAGGATCTCTAACAGAACCACTAAAGGATTTAAAAGAATGTGCTGCAAGTCCGTAATGCTCAGACTTCCTGAAGGTGATTGGCTCTGAATTTTGAGAGTTAACGTAGGAGTATCAAGATTTCCTAGGACATGTTTGTATTTGTATAACGCCCGGATCGTGCCTCTGGTGAGCAGAGACCTGTCCTTTCAGCATCCTCTCTACATCTTCCACCTCGGGATGTGAACTTGATTTTGCGAGAGCGCGGCCACAGGGTGTGGAAACGGTTCAGTTCATACTCCAGAGTTGCATAAAGCCTCATAGTTGCGCAGAGCCCTACGCCTCCCTCATCCACTTGGATCTTCATAACAGTCTGGGCAGTGCCAGCTGTGGACACGGGACTGTGCTTTTGGCCCAGTGTCTTGCGGTTCTTGTCCTCCCGAATGAATCTGTGAGGCTGCTGCCCTCCTGTGTTCTGGGGCTGCTTCTCTCTGCCCAGGTGAGGCCTCGCTCTGCCCGGTCCATATACCAGGAGCGAGTCCGGGACTCGTGTGTGGTACCTGAGCGTCGCCAAGATTTGCTGGAACACTGGATGCCTGGCCTCGTTGCTGTGAGCCTCCATCCTTCCCGTTCATCCAGGGACACCTGGACAGAAGCCCTTCCGTCCCTTGTCGGCATTCTGTGTGTTGTC
Source organism: Mustela putorius furo (assembly GCF_011764305.1). Lineage (NCBI taxonomy): Eukaryota > Metazoa > Chordata > Mammalia > Carnivora > Mustelidae > Mustela > Mustela putorius. The sequence goes on along the minus strand of NW_025422307.1, from coordinate 318,530 downwards.
TGGATCTGTCGGTGTCCAGCCCTGGGCTCTGCGGCTTTACAGGGTCTCTCTGAGAAGGGGCATCTCAGTCTTTGATCACTTCTTGTCTTCTAGGAATAACGGCCTTATATTCTGGACTGAAACCCACAGTGATCCGAGCGTTCCCTGCCAATGGGGCGCTCTTTCTGGCCTACGAATACTGACTGATGAGTCAGTTCGAAGCCTACTGAAGTGTCTTGGTGAAACGAAATCCAGGTTTAGGCACGTGACCCCAACAGTTCATCTCAGGGTTTCACGGAGTACAAGACCAATGGGGAATTATTTTGGTTTCATAGGAGTTCTATTTTTTTGGTCTTCCCTTATTCTCTAAATCTTAAACTTTGTGAAAAGGGCCTCCATTTTATCCTATTAATTTCTGCCCATAATCGTACTGAAATCGAACTCAGTTGCTGCTCTTGTCCTTGGTGGGACATTTAGGGTGAGCTGCGGCCTTACACAGCATCTGAAAGGCTAAATATAGCTCCCTCGGGACTTTGCATAAACCTGTATGTGTCCGTGCAGCTTGCATGGTTACATGTTAGAAGGCGTCATTTGGTTCCATGTTTAATTCTCAGATCTCACCAGAAAAACTCTGAGGTAACCATGTTTCATGAAGATGACTATGAATGATTCCTTACTCTAGATGTAGGCTCTCTTTTAGAACCTTTGTACATGCACTGTGCTAAGTGGCTGAAGTTCAGTTTTTCTGTGGTGCTTGACAACTGAACTATCTGTGTAGATTTTGTAGAGGAGAACATATCCGCAAACTGGTGTGGCTTCCATGTTCACGATTTAAGTTAGGAGTAAGCCTCTTGGACTTTCCCAAGATGTTCTACTGTTAAAATAGTGCCATTCACTTCCTAGGTGGGATCATCTTGTGCCCCTGACACATTGTGAGGTGTGGTGAGAGCAGCACGCCCCTCACCTGTGCCAGCTCCCCTTCTCTCCCAAAGAACACCCCCTCTGCTGGGCCTTGGGTTGAGGGAGGTGCTGAGGGGAGGGGGCCCTGCTGCTGTGCTTTGTGAAGGCCCATGACCGCCAGCAGGCCTGCTCTTCTGTCTCTGGGTCCTGGCCTGGGTAGGATTGCAGATTATTTCTTTGGACCTTCTTTGGCCTGCTGATGCACTTTGGCCCACTCACTCACTCACTGCCTCCACCGACCAGAGACCCTTCCCGGGAGCAGAGTGCCAAAGCCAAGAGAAGCCCTTGTTCCCTGTCTGGTGCCTGAAGGACAGTGCTCATGGGCAAGGTCCTCTTTTGGATGGAACTGGACAGAACCGAGGACTTGTCCTCCACAGTGAGTGATGTTGGGGTGACCCCTTTGTTTACATTTATCTCAGGATCGCTAACTGCCATGTTTCTTATTGGGTTGGAGCCTTTTACATTTGGTACTGGCAGTCCGTGGATTTTCAGGATTGTATATAGGGGGTGACTTTACAAAGCAATGAAACAAGCCAAGTAATTTTATTTAGCTATGCCATACGAATGCACTAACCACCACCACAAACTCCAGGTCACCTGGTGGAAGAGGGTCCCTTCTTGTCCCCACTTAGGCAAGCCTCATCATACCGTGCTGCTCCAAGACCAGCAAGGGCTCTCTCCGAAACCAGTGTTCTTAAGCAGGCTGACTCTGCTAACATCTGTCCCGTGTGTGTCTGTCCTTGTTGGCACAGTGTCCCCCTCGAGTGAAACCTCTGGTTACCTGAAGCTTTTTGTTCTCTGCAGAGGCTCTGTGCTAACTCTAGCCCACGCGCCAGAACCCAGAGGGTCGGGGCAGTGAGCAGCTGCTCTTTCTGAATACTGCAGCTGTGCAAGTTGGCCCACCAGCAGCATTCTTCTTCTGCCTGGTTGTGTGGATGGGGTTGATGTAGCAGGAAACTGTTCTATTTTTTTAAAGTAGCTAAATTTCCTATTATGTTTTGGATAATTCTATTCCAGGGTAGTCCGATCTATTTAAAAAAAAAAAAAAAAAAAAAAAAAAACAGTATCATTCTGATGTACCATGATGTAAGATTCTCGAGTTGTTCAAGGAAGTATTTATGTCAGGTTGTAAGGAGGCAAGCCTGTAAATTGTCCTTATGTGAGCAAAAGCACAAGAGTGTAGCAACTCAATGGCCAGGAATTTGGATGCATCTTGGAGGGTTAGGGAAGAGGAACCCTAACTGTAATCTTCTTTCAAAAAGCAAGTCTTGAAAATTGGGGTTTTCTCCTTAGTGCCAGCTAAGTATCTACGCCCCACCCCTGCCCCCTGTCCATTTACCTAAGTCTGCCACCTGGTCTGCCCCTCTGGCTTATGGCTGCATGCATGTTCAAGGGAACAGTACAAACTATGTTTCTGTAACACGTATTATAGCAAGTAATGTAGTCAGATCTTTTCCTAAAGAGCCTTTAGATGGGCTTTTGCACCTGTAGCTGAGACCCTTTGAGGACTATTTGGAGGGAAAAAGAGCACCTGCATCCAGGCATGTTCATAAATAAGGACATTTTATTTATATAATATATAAATATATAAGCATATACATAATGACGTTAAGGTACTTAGAATAAAACAACATCCAGCAACGAAGAGAATAGGATTCCCTGTGGACACTGGACTAACCAGTGTTTATAGTGAAAAGATGATCTTCACAGAGTTCCCTACATTTAAATGAAGTTGGCTGGGAGCAGAGTCTGTGTCAGGGGCTGTACTTTAAAATCATCTAGATTTCTCTAGGCAGACATTTCCTTTGACTTCACGGTGATGTTACAAAGAGAAAGAATCTACTGTAACGTCTGCTTATGTTTACCCAGATTCTCTTGTCCTCCAAGGACTGCCTGTGTAATTGAAGCTTGTATCACAAGCTCTGCCGGGACTGTTTATAGGAACGGTCCTATGGGCTCAAGCCTCGTACTGGTGCCAGTCGGAGGTTTGTTAAATAGCTTAGAAATGACCTCTTTAATCTGACATTACACATGTGAAAGCAGGGACTACTTACCCAATAATACATAATAAACCTCACGCAAAATTGTGAGGAATCATTTTAAATGTTATTTTGATATGAAAGTTCTTTTAAACTCTTAACTTTGGCACACAGTCCCCAGGAACAGTAGTTCTCTCAACTCTGGCATACCTCCTTCAGGAAAGAAAAAGGACCACTAACCTTTTATAATGTATATACTTAAGGTGTCAAAAATGTGTATGTAAATGTACTGTAAGTATACATGCAAGGAAGGAGGGTTAGGAGACCTAAATGTGTGGCAGGGATGGTGGAGAACAGTATTCTAGTATCTCACTTCATCAAAATACAGCTCGACTGCAAAGTCCTCATGGTAGATGTTCCAGGTTTTTTTATGTGGATTATCCAGTTGGTTCCGTGGAAGGTAAAGCCTAGGAAAGAAGAAACATGTTTCAAGCACAGAAGGCCAACCAGGGTTAGTCTTAGTCCCTCTCCTGTGCCTCAGTTGGCACATACAAGTGGAAGGGCTTGGTAACATCTGGGATGGTCAATGTTGGGGCAGTCAGTAAGGCTGTTTGTAATTCCCGAAATGCTCCTTCTGCCTCAGCTGTCCACTCTACCATGGTGAGTCCTCCCTTAGCCAGTTCACAGAGAGGTCGCACCATCTCCGCGCACCGTGGTATCCACAGCTTGCAGCAGCCCAGCGTCCCAAGGAACTCCCTCATGGAGACCGAAGCCTAAATAAGTGGCGTGGCTCTGACAGAGCTGTGTTTGTATTGCTGACCCCCGATACCTTTTTCCCTGCAGAGTCTGCAAGAGAGCTCTTGTCCCCCACAAGCAAGACCCATAGTCCTTAGCAGTTATTTCTACTATTCCCACTAACTCAGTCCTCCTTCAAGTACTAGAGAACTAGAATTCTAGAGAACTTCCAGACTCAGGAACAAATTTTTAGATAGGGAAGAAGTTTCTCTGGAATAATCTTCAGTTAATAAAAAAAAAAAAAAAGATTTCCCAGTTTAGTCACTAGAAAGTTATTTTGAAATGGGAGAGTATTGATTTTTTTTTAAAAGATTTTATTTATTTATTTGACCACAAGTAGGCAGAGAGGCAGGCAGAGAGAGAGGGAGAAGCAGGCTCCCTGCCGAGCAGAGAGCACAGAGCCAGATGTGGGGCTGGATCCCCAGACCCTGGGATCGTGACCTGAGCTGAAGTCAGAGGCTTAACCCACTGAGCCTCCCAGGTACCCGTTAAATAGTATTTTTAATCTAATATTTAGCTTATGAAAAATGAGAATGTTTGCCATTGTCATTGCTCCGAACATGAGTGTGTAACTTCTCCTGAGATGTCACAAAGTGTACAAGTGTTACTCTTTACATGAATTTCTAAGCCTCAGTGGCTTTGTTTTCCTATTGAAATCATCAAGCAGAACTGCCAACAACTAACAGTGTTGATCAAGTTAAAGTTTGTGCCCTCCTCCACCCCCTGCTTGCTCCGCGTTATGGGAAAATCTGTTCAATAGTGAAATGGTATGTGTGTGTGGAAGCAAGTGACCTCGGTGGTTCCCATACCAGACGGGCTCCCCTTTGATCCCTGAAGCCGGTCTGAACACTCGCTCAGTCAGTGGTCCGAAGCAGGAGCTCCACTACAAGCAGTACTGGCCTGGGCAGTGTTTCTTAATTTTGTGATTTTCAAGGGCCATGAGATGAAAACTCTCTCATGTGTGGGTATTCTTGTCATTAATACTGACAGTCAACTATCAGTGTAACTGCTGCTTGTAGAAATGGATGAGGTCTTTGGACATAAAGTGGCATCAGTCTCTGGTCAGCACGATGTAAACTAGGTTGGAGGACTATTGTTTAATTTATATAGAAAAAAACACATTTCCTTAAATTTTGATAGGAATGGCAAGAAAAAGCCATTTCTTAAAGGCTCCTTTGTGTCATGAGCCGAGGGTTATAGAGGTTAAGTGCTGTGTGTCTAAGGGCTCTAATTGTTCAACATATATAGAAAGGAGGGAAAAGGAGGAATTTTAATCTCTTTGGAATTAGTTTTTAGTATCATTTTTACTATGAAAGTTAACTTTTTTTTTTTTTTTTAATTTTAGGATCTTCCTAAATATGACAAGTGTCCATTTTCCTTTTGGTTCCATACATCTTTTGTACAAAATAACAGGTATGGCTCTAGTAGAAATGGCTTAATCTCCAAGATCTGTGTAAGGCAGAATGGCACTCCTGCCCTCAATTTATAGAAACCAAGAAATCCTCAAGTCCCCCATTCTTCATTATGTAAAATATAGGGTTACTGTTGAGAACCACTGTGGCCTTTTCCTCAAAGTCCATGCCATAGGACTGTGTCATAGGAGCTGAGACGTATTCTAATCAGATCTAGGTGTGGTGATAAATCCTTCCCCTTGCAAGTGTAGCAGGAGTCTGCTCAGTTACTCCGAATGGGCAGGTCCACCGTGTGTGGACTGACTGATGTGGTCTACTGGTGACCTACCACCTACCACATTCTAGGCCAGAAAGGAAAGCATCCTCGAGGAAGGCTTTAGCTAGTTTAAAGGTGACTGATACAACTAGATCTAGGGCAGAAGTTAGAGGACACAGTAAGCATCCGTGAAGACAGCTTAAAAAAAAAATCATGGGGCACCTGGGTGGCTCAGTGGGTTAAGTCCTCTGCCTTCTGCTCAGGTCATTATCTCAGGGTCTTGGGATCGAGCCCCACATCGGGCTCTCTGTTCGGCAGGGAGCCTGCTTCCCCCTCTCTCTCTGCTTCCCTCTCTGCCTACTTGTGATCTCTGTCAAATAATAAAATAGTATTTTTAAAATTTTGTTAACATGAATTATGTATATGTTCAAAGGAAAGATCTCATTTTTGTGTGTGTGTGGTTTTTTTTTTTTCTTCCATTTTAGTATGGTATGAATTTCTTTTTGCCTTTTTTTTTTAATTTTTTTTTATTAACATACAATGTATTTTTATCCCCAGGGGTACAGATCTGTGAATCGCCAGGTTTATACACTTAACAGCACTCACCAAAGCACATACCCTCCCCAATGTCCATAACCTCACCCCTGTCCCAAAGAAATAGAAAAATGTTCCATGCTCATGGATTAGAGGAACAAATATTGGGAAAATGTCTATGCTACATAAAGAAATCTACACATTTAATGCAATCCCATCCATGTTTTTCAATGAAATAGAACAAATAATCTTAAAATTTATATGGAACCAGAAAATACCTCAAATAGCCAAAGGAATACTGAAAAAGAAAGCCAAAGTTGGTGGCATCACAATTCCGGACTTCAAGCTCTTACAAAGCTGACATCATCAAGACAGTACAGTACTGGCACAAAAACAGATACATAGGTCAATGGAACAGAACAGAGAGCCCAGAAATAGACCCTCAACTCTATGGTCAACTAATCTTCGACAAAGCAGGAAAGAATGTCCAATGGATAAAAGACAGCCTCTTCGACAAATGGTGCTGGGAAAATTGGACCTCTTCCTTACACCGCACATGAAAATAGACTCCAAATGGATGAAGGACCTCCATGTGAGAAAGGAATCCATCCAAATCCTTGAGGAGAACACAGGCAGCAACCTCTTTGACCTCAGCCAGAGCAACTTCTTCCTAGGAACATCACCAAAGGCAAGGGAAGCAAGGGAATAAATGAACTTTTGGGACTTCATCAAGATCAAAAACTTTTGCACAGCAAAGGAAACAGTTCACGAAATCAAAAGACATCTGACAGAATGGGAGAAGATATTTGCAAACAACAAATCAGATAAAGGGCTAGTATAAAAATCTATAGAGCTTAGCAAACTCAACAGCCAAAGAACAAATACTCCAATCAAGAAATGGGATTGGGAGGGAGACAAACCATAAGTGACTCTTAATCTCACAAAACAAACTGAGGGTTGCTGGGGGGAGGGGAGTTGGGGGAAGGGGGGTGGGGTTATGGACATTGGGGAGGCTATGTGCTATGGTGAGTGCTGTGAAGGGTGTAAACCTGGTGATTTACAGACCTGTACCCCTGGGGATAAAAATATGTTTATGAAAAATAAAAAAATAGGGACGCCTGGGTGGCTCAGTTGGTTGGACGACTGCCTTTGGCTCAGGTCATGATCTCGGAGTCCTGGGATCGAGTCCCGCATCGGGCTCCCAGCTCCATGGGGAGTCTGCTTCTCCCTCTGACCTTCTCCTCACTCATGCTCTCTCTCTCACTGTCTCTCTCTCAAATAAATAAAATCTTTAAAAAAAAAAAAAAAGAAAAAGAAAGAAAAAAAAGAAATGGGCAGAGGACATGAATAGACATTTCTGCAAAGACGACATCCAGATGGCCAACAGACACATGAAAAAATATTCCACATCACTTAGCATCAGGGAAATACAAATCAAAACCACAATGAGATACCACCTTACACCAGTCAGAATGACTAAAATTAACAAGTCAGAAAAATGACAGATGCTGGTGAGGTTGCGGAGAAAGGGGAACCCTCCTACACTGCTGGTGGGAATGCAAGCTGGTGCAGCCACTCTGGAAAACAGTGTGGAGGTTCCTCAAAAAACTGAAAATAGAGCTACCCTATGACCCAGCGATTGCGCTGCTGGGTATATATCCTAAAGATACAAACGTGGTGCTCCAAAGGGGCACGTGCACCTGAATGTTTATGGCAGCAATGTCCACAATAGGCAAACTATGGAAAGAACCTAGATGTCCAGCAACAGATGAATGGATAAAGAAGAGGTGGTATATATATATATATATATATATATATATATATATACATACATACACACACACATATATATATATATAAAGGAATACTATGCAGCCATCAAAAGAAATGAAATCTTGCCATTTGTGACGTTGTGGGTGGAACTAGAGGGTATTATGCTTAGCGAAGTGAGTCAGTCAGAGAAAGACAACTATCATATGATCTCCCTGGTATGAGGAAGTGGAGATGCAACATGGAGGGTTTGGGGGGATAGGAAAAGAAAAAATGAAAGAAGATGGGATCAGGAGGGAGACAAACCATAAAAGACTCAATCTCAAAAAACAGAGTTGCTGAGGGGAGTGGGGATGGGATAGGGTGGTGGGGATATGGACATTGGGGAGGGTATGTGCTATGATGAGTGCTGTGAAATGTGTAAACCTGGCGAGTTACAGACTTGTACCCCTGGGGATAAAAACACATCATATGTTTATTAGAAATTTTTTTTAAAAGTGCTCTGACAGTATTTACAATTAAACATTTTTGGGGCACTTCGGTGGCTCAGTGGGTTAAAGCTTCTGCCTTCGGCTCAGGTCTTGATCCCAGGGTCCTGGGATCAAGCCCCACATTGGGTTCTCTGCTCAGCGGGGAGCTTGCTTCCCCCAGCCCCCTCTTTGCCTGCCTCTCTGCCTACTTGTGATCTTTGTCAAATAAATAAATAAAATCTTTTAAAAAAATAAAATTAAACATTTTTATTTTCATAGATATTTTTTCAAATCAAAAATGAACTCAAGTAGTCAATAAACAAGAAAAAATATGCTCAATCTTTCTTAGCTTTGTTATTCCTATTTTCTTCCCTTTAGTAGTCACCTTCCACCCCCCACTTCCTTTCCTTCTCTTCCTTTAGTCTTGAAGCAAACATCAAAAAATGTTCACTATTTTTTTTTTAAATGTATTCATTTATTTGAGAGATTTGAGAGAAAGAGTGAGAGAGGGCAGGGTGGGGAGCAGAAGGGCAGAGGAAGAGAGAAACTTAAGCAGACTCTGTGCTGAGTTCAGAGCCTGGTGAAGGACTTGATTTCCCCACACTGAGATCAGGACCTTAGCTGAAACCAGGAGTCAGTGCTTTAACCATTGTGCCACCTAGGCGACCCCCCTTCCAAAATTTTAACTATTAATACTAATAACAGTATGTACCTTCTTCTTGTACTTTAATATATAAATATTTATTTAGAAAAAGAAAAAGATTTTTACCTTTGCCTCCCTTACAGTGCGATATTTTCGTCATCTTGAGAATCACTACGATGTTTTTGTCATCTTGAGACATCCACTCATCCACTTCCTTGGCGAATGCCACCATCTCACTGATTTCAAATGTAAAATTTTTAGTTGAATTAAAATTCATCCAAAAAATCAAGTCCAGTATGTTTAGCTTTCTTTTGACAGCCATCTTGGCATGAAATTTACCTTAGACTGGGGACATTGTGATCATCAATCTTGATTCGCTGGACCCTGTCATGGAAGTACTTAGGATTATAAGCTCTTTCACCTAAAATAAATAATACATAGGTCAGATAGCTATGCCTAATAAACACAGTAATTGATCAAGTTATGAAGAAGTTCTACTTTTTATTATAAATGCCTTATCCACCTTAACTTTTTAAAGGTTTTATTTATTTGTCAAAGAGCACAAGCAGGGGTAGTAGCAGAGGGAGAGAGAGAAACAGGCTCCTCATTGAGCAGGGAGCCAGATTTGGGACTCGATCCCAGGACTCTAGGATCATGACCTGAGCAAAAGGCAGATGCTTAACCAACTGAGCCACCCAGGCGTCCCCCTTATCCAGCATTAAAAGGAGCTTTCTTACTGGCTCTTGTTGCTTTTAAGAATATTAAGGGTCTGAAAAACAGATAGCAGTGGTTTGTCCATCTTGAGTAACCCAACTTATTTGAATTTAACAGGCCTTACTTTTAATTTTATAGTAGGTTACTCATCATATTACCATATATTACCACAGAGCAGAAGTAAATGTGGCCAACCAGAATGCTTGCCTCCTGAAAATGTCTGTTTAATATACAGGAAGAGGAAAAGACAAGACAATACTAAGTGGGGATATAATCTCTTTTCTACAGGTTTTGTTTTTAAGCATATTTTCCCTTGTTTATTGACTATTTGGATTTTTTTCATATTTGGGTTTTGCTCTCCTCACACCCCACTCCTAGTGAATTAGGAAATGTATTTTTTGAATTGTCTGTCTTCAAAACACAAGCCAGCAGGGAAAACAGAAGTATTTCCCTAAACCTAACACCACTAGAGCAGATTCTACCCAAAATGGCTCTGCCTCAACTTAAGCTTCCTGTCTCCCCGACAGGGCATTTATACCATTGAGATATTTTTTCCCCTACAAAACAGAACCAATGCAAGATGGAGATTTTTAAACTCACTTCCCATCACCCACCAAATACTTATGATTAAATGAGATGTGAAGACTGAATCATATGTAGTGATCTGTTTCATATCAATAGTAGCAAAATATCTGGCCATGTATATACTGCATAGATTGTAGACTTGATAGTGTTCTCGATGTTTGGTATCTAAGAACCGCACAACTTCCTAGAACAAAATAGACATGTCTTACATAAATCCATATGGCACCAATATAAGCTATTCCTTAGGAGTAAGCCAGAATGGTCATTACCTTTTATTCACTTGTCCTTTACTTAGCACCTTTTAGGGGAGATTCAGGGAATAGAGTACCTACATTCCAAGTCCTAGCTTATCCACTGACAGTTTTCAAATAGTCCACAATGTTGTGTGTGACTACCTGAATAACGTCTACTATAAAAACACATTGCTTAAAGCTACCACAGTTAGCTAGCCTTACATAAACATGTGAAAATTATGATTTCATAGTTATATATGATTCTTATCTAGATCTATTTTTGAATAGATAGGTTATTTATATTTTTTAATTTTTTAAAAAGATTGATTTATTTTAGAAAAAAGAGAGAGAGACCATGAGTAAGAGGAAGTGGGGGGGGGGTGGGAGAGAGAATCTTTAGCAGACTCCACACTTAGCATGGAGCCTGATGTGGGCCTCCATCTCACAACCTTGAGATCATGACCTGAGCCAGAACCAAGAATCCCAGGCTCAACCAACTGAGCTACCCAGCTGCCCAAAGAGATAGTTTTTTTAGATCATGATCTGGATATTACAGTCAACCTATGTGCTATTTAAGTGAATAAATAATGCAAAATGTGTGGTATGATTGTGTGTCTATATATGCATGATAAAAACAAACACATATTAAATTTTAATTAAGTGGTGGCAATATGGAGACTTTTTTGGATCACCTTTGCATATTTTCTAAAATGAATACATATGCATGTAAGTGTATACACACACACACACACACACACAAATATGCATATATACATAACTTTTCAATAAATAGTGATCTAATGTACAGTTACTATCACATACAAATACAGTATTTCTAACAATGTTATCCATTTGAAACACACACTGAACCTGTGTCTCTGTACAACAAAATGACTGTAACAAAGTTTAAAAATTGATGAGTATAGTAACCTGAGCAATGTTTACTAGCTTCATATTGAGAAAAAGAAAAAACATCAAAACGATTAAGTGATTAAATTGTCATAGGAAATCGTAAATAAAAAAGATAAATACTCTGAGTCTGTATAATGCTGGAATGGGGGAATAGACTCCTATGCATCAAGATTTCATGAGATTCTTTACACTAAAATGAAATCCAGATGGAGTAAAGAATTAACGATTTTTAAAAACCCACAAATAGGGGGGGAGGAGTCAAGATGGCGGAGAAGTAGCAAGCTGAGACTGCTTCAGCTAGCCGGAGATCAGCTAGATAGCTTATCTAAAGATTGCAAACACCTGAAAATCCATCGGCAGATCGAAGAGAAGAACAGCAATTCTGGAAACAGAAAATCAACCACTTTCTGAAAGGTAGGACCGGCGGAGAAGTGAATCCAAAGCGACGGGAAGATAGACCCCGGGGGGAGGGGCCGGCTCCCGGCAAGCGGCGGAGCAACCGCGCACAAAATCAGGACTTTTAAAAGTCTGTTCCGCTGAGGGACATCGCTCCAGAGGCTAAACCGGGGTGAAGCCCACGCGGGGTCAGCGTGGCCTCAGGTCCCGCAGGGTCACAGAAGGATCGGGGGTGTCTGAGTGTCGCAGAGCTTGCGGGTATTGGAACGGGAAAGCCGGCTACAGAGACAGAGCTGACAGTAAGCTCGCAGCTCCGTGTTACCTTGAACCGGTCGCAGGCTCGGTGAGCTCGGAGCGCGGCCGGAGGTCAGGCAGACGGGAGTAACTGGGCGCTGTTCTCTGAGGGCGCACTGAGGAGTGCGGCCCTGGGCTCTCGGCTCCTCCGGGCCGGAGACCAGGAGGCCGCCATTTGTATTCCCGTCCTCTGGAACTCTACGGAAAGCGCTCAGGGAACAAAAGCTCCTGAAAGCAAACCCGAGCGGATTACTCACCCCGGCCCCGGGTAAGGGCGGTGTAATTCCGCCTGGGGCAAAGACACTTGAGAATCACTACAACAGGCCCCTCCCCCAGAAGATGAACAAGAAATCCAGCCGAGACCAAGTTCACCTACCAAGGAGTGCGGTTTCAATACCAAGGAGAGCAGCAGAATTCCAGAGGAGGAGAAAGCCAAGCACGGAACTCATGGCTTTTTTCCTGTGATTTTTTTTAGTCTTGCAGTTAATTTAATTTTTTATTTTTCATTTTTTTTTTTTTTTCTCGCCTTCGGGTAAATTTTTTTTTTTTTAACTGTTACCTTTTTCTTTTTTAACGATTTTTTACTAGTTTATCTAATATATATATATATTTTTTTTTTTACATTTTTCTTAGGTGTTTTCTTTTTTTTTTAAATTCTTTTCTTTTTTTTTTTTTTTTTTTTTTTTCTTTTTTCTCTCTTCCTTTTTGAACCTCTTTTTATCCCCTTTCTCCCCACTCACGATTTTGGATCTCTTCTAATTTGGTTAAAGCATATTTTCCTGGGGTTGTTGCCACCCTTTTAGTATTTTACTTGCCCCTTCATTTACTCTTATCTGGACAAAATGACAAGACGTAAAAATTCAACACAAAAAAAAGAACAAGAGGCAGTACTGAAGGCTAGGGACCTAATCAATACAGACATCGGTAATATGTCAGATCTAGAGTTCAGAATGACAATTCTCAAGGTTCTAGCCGGGCTCGAAAAAGGCATGGAAGATATTAGAGAAACCCTCTCGAGAGATATAAAAGCCCTTTCTGGAGAAATAAAAGAACTAAAATCTAACCAAGGTGAAATCAAAAAAGCTATTAATGAGGTGCAATCAAAAATGGAGGCTCTCACTGCTAGGATAAATGAGGCAGAAGAAAGAATTAGTGATATAGAAGACCAAATGACAGAGAATAAAGAAGCTGATCAAAAGAGGGACAAACAGCTACTGGACCACGAGGGGAGAATTCGAGAGATAAGTGACACCATAAGACGAAACAACATTAGAATAATTGGGATTCCAGAAGAAGAAGAAAGTGAGAGGGGAGCAGAAGGTATACTGGAGAGAATTATTGGGGAGAATTTCCCCAATATGGCAAAGGGAACGAGCATCAAAATTCAGGAGGTTCAGAGAATGCCCCTCAAAATCAATAAGAATAGGCCCACACCCCGTCACCTAATAGTAAAATTTACAAGTCTCAATGACAAAGAGAAAATCCTGAAAGCAGCCCGGGAAAAGAAGTCTGTAACATACAATGGTAAAAATATTAGATTGGCAGCTGACTTATCCACAGAGACCTGGCAGGCCAGAAAGAGCTGGCATGATATTTTCAGAGCACTAAACGAGAAAAACATGCAGCCAAGAATACTATATCCAGCTAGGCTATCATTGAAAATAGAAGGAGAGATTAAAAGCTTCCAGGACAAACAACAACTGAAAGAATTTGCAAATACCAAACCAGCTCTACAGGAAATCTTGAAAGGGGTCCTCTAAGCAAAGAGAGAGCCTACAATGGTAGATCAGAAAGGAACAGAGACCATATACAGTAACAGTCACCTTACAGGCAATACAATGGCACTAAATTCATATCTCTCAATAGTTACCCTGAATGTGAATGGGCTAAATGCCCCTGTCAAAAGACACAGGGTATCAGAATGGATAAAAAAACAAAACCCATCTATATGTTGCCTCCAAGAAACACATTTTAAGCCCGAAGACACCTCCAGATTTAAAGTGAGGGGGTGGAAAAGAATTTACCATGCTAATGGACATCAGAAGAAAGCAGGAGTGGCAATCCTTATATCAGATCAATTAGATTTTAAGCCAAAGACTATAATAAGAGATGAGGAAGGACACTATATCATACTCAAAGGGTCTGTCCAACAAGAAGATTTAACAATTTTAAATATCTATGCCCCCAACGTGGGAGCAGCCAACTATATAAACCAATTAATAACAAAATCAAAGAAACACATCAACAATAATACAATGATAGTAGGGGACTTTAACACTCCCCTCACTGAAATGGACAGGTCATCCAAGCAAAAGATCAGCAAGGATATAAAGGCCTTAAATGACACACTGGACCAGATGGACATCACAGATATATTCAGAATATTTCATCCCAAAGCAACAGAATACACATTCTTCTCTAGTGCACATGGAACATTCTCCAGAATAGATCACATCCTCGGTCCTAAATCAGGACTCAACCGGTATCAAAAGATTGGGATCATTCCCTGCATATTTTCAGACCACAATGCTCTAAAGCTAGAACTCAACCACAAAAGGAAGTTTGGAAAGAACCCAAATACATGGAGACTAAACAGTATCCTTCTAAAGAATGAATGGGTCAACCGGGAAATTAAAGAAGAATTGAAAAAAATCATGGAAACAAATGATAATGAAAACACAACGGTTCAAAATCTGTGGGACACAACAAAGGCAGTCCTGAGAGGAAAATATATAGCGGTACAAGCCTTTCTCAAGAAACAAGAAAGGTCTCAGGTACACAACCTAACCCTACACCTAAAGGAGCTGGAGAAAGAACAAGAAAGAAACCCTAAGCCCAGCAGGAGAAGAGAAATCATAAAGATCAGAGCAGAAATCAATGAAATAGAAACCAAAAAAAACAATAGAACAAATCAACGAAACTAGGAGCTGGTTCTTTGAAAGAATTAATAAAATTGATAAACCCCTGGCCCGACTTATCAAAAAGAAAAGAGAAAGGACCCAAATAAATAAAATCATGAATGAAAGAGGAGAGATCACAACTAACACCAAAGAAATACAAACTATTATAAGAACATACTATGAGCAACTCTACGGCAATAAATTTGACAAGCTGGAAGAAATGGATGCATTCCTAGAAACATATAAACTACCACAACTGAACCAGGAAGAAATAGAAAGCCTGAACAGACCCATAACCAGTAAGGAGATTGAAACAGTCATTAAAAATCTCCAAACAAACAAAAGCCCAGGGCCAGACGGCTTCCCGGGGGAATTCTACCAAACATTTAAAGAAGAACTAATTCCTATTCTCCTGAAACTGTTCCAAAAAATAGAAATGGAAGGAAAACTTCCAAACTCATTTTATGAGGCCAGCATCACCTTGATCCCAAAAACCAGACAAGGATCCCACCAAAAAAAGAGAGCTATAGACCGATATCCTTGATGAACACAGATGCGAAAATACTCAACAAAATACTAGCCAATAGGATTCAACAGTACATTAAAAAGATTATTCACCACGACCAAGTGGGATTTATTCCAGGGCTGCAAGGTTGGTTCAACATCCGCAAATCAGTCAATGTGATACAACACATCAATAAAAGAAAGAACAAGAACCATATGATACTCTCAATAGATGCTGAAAAAGCATTTGACAAAGTACAACATCCCTTCCTGATCAAAACTCTTCAAAGTGTAGGGATAGAGGGCACATACCTCAATATCATCAAAGCCATCTATGAAAAACCCACCGCAAATATCATTCTCAATGGAGAAAAACTGAAAGCTTTTCCGCTAAGGTCAGGAACACGGCAGGGATGTCCATTATCACCACTGCTATTCAACATCGTACTAGAGGTCCTAGCCTCAGCAATCAGACAACAAAAGGAAATTAAAGGCATCCAATCGGCAAAGAAGAAGTCAAATTATCACTCTTCGCAGATGATATGATACTATATGTGGAAAACCCAAAAGACTGCACTCCAAAACTGCTAGAACTTATACAGGAATTCAGTAAAGTGTCAGGATATAAAATCAATGCACAGAAATCAGTTGCATTTCTCTACACCAACAGCAAGACAGAAGAAAGAGATATTAAGGAGTCAATCCCATTTACAATTGCATCCAAAACCATAAGATACCTAGGAATAAACCTAACCAAAGAGACACAGAATCTATACTCAGAAAACTATAAAGTACTCATGAAAGAAATTGAGGAAGACACAAAGAAATGGAAAAATGTTCCATGCTCCTGGATTGGAAGAATAAATATTGTGAAAATGTCTATGCTACCTAAAGCAATCTACACATTTAATGCAATTCCTATCAAAGTACCATCCATCTTTTTCAAAGAAATGGAACAAATAATTCTAAAATTCATATGGAACCAGAAAAGACCTCGAATAGCCAAAGGGATATTGAAAAAGAAAGCCAACGTTGGTGGCATCACAATTCCGGACTTCAAGCTCTATTACAAAGCTGTCATCATCAAGACAGCATGGTACTGGCACAAAAACAGACACATAGATCAATGGAACAGAATAGAGAGCCCAGAAATAGACCCTCAAATCTATGGTCAACTAATCTTCGACAAAGCAGGAAAGAATGTCCAATGGAAAAAAGACAGCCTTTTCAATAAATGGTGCTGGGAAAATTGGACAGCCACATGCAGAAAAATGAAATTGGACCATTTCCTTACACCACACACAAAAATAGACTCAAAATGGATGAAGGACCTCAATGTACGAAAGGAATCCATCAAAATCCTTGAGGAGAACACGGGCAGCAACCTCTTCGACCTCTGCCGCAGCAACATCTTCCTAGGAACAACGCAAAAGGCAAGGGAAGCAAGGGCAAAAATGAACTATTGGGATTTCATCAAGATCAAAAGCTTTTGCACAGCAAAGGAAACAGTTAACAAAATCAAAAGACAACTGACAGAATGGGAGAAGATATTTGCAAACGACATATCAGATAAAGGACTAGTGTCCAGAATCTATAAAGAACTTAGCAAACTCAACACCCAAAGAACAAATAATCCAATCAAGAAATGGGCAGAAGACATGAACAGACATTTCTGCAAAGAAGACATCCAGATGGCCAACAGACACATGAAAAAAGTGCTCCATATCACTCGGCATCAGGGAAATACAAATCAAAACCACAATGAGATATCACCTCACACCAGTCAGAATGGCTAAAATCAACAAGTCAGGAAATGACAGATGCTGGCGAGGATGCGGAGAAAGGGGAACCCTCCTACACTGTTGGTGGGAATGCAAGCTGGTGCAGCCACTCTGGAAAACAGCATGGAGGTTCCTCAAAATGTTGAAAATAGAACTGCCCTATGACCCAGCAATTGCACTATTGGGTATTTACCCTAAAGATACAAATGTAGTGATCCAAAGGGACACATGCACCCGAATGTTTATAGCAGCAATGTCCACAATAGCCAAACTATGGAAAGAACCTAGATGTCCATCAACAGATGAATGGATCAAGAAGATGTGGTATATATACACAATGTGTGTAAACCTGGTGATTCACAGACCTGTACCCCTGGGGATAAAAATATATGTTTATAAAATCACAAATATCTCTAGGAAGTTCAAGTGCATCAAGAAAAAAAACAAAATATTGAATCAATGGAAGATCAACAGATTTAGGTTCAACTTTAAAAATTTGAGATTTCTGGGTGCCTGGGTGGCTCAGTGGGTTAAGCCTCTGCCTTCAGCTCAGGTCATGATCTCAGGGTCTGGGATCAAGGCCCGCATCAGGCTCTCTGCTCAGAGGGGATCCTGTTCCCCGCCCCCTCTGCCTGCCTCTCTGCCTACCTGTGACCTCTCTCTCTCTCTCTCTCTCTCAAATAAATGGATAAAATCTTTTTAAAAAATTTGGGATTTCCATTAAAAAATAAATGCCACAGTGCAATAAACAAAGAACAGGGAAAAATCATTTTCAGTAAAATGGAGTGAATGGGAAATATGTCTAATATTACCTATAAACTAGTTATACTACTATAAACTAGTAACTCTCAAAACAATTTAAATAATACTCCCTCAACCTATAGATAAATGGGCCTAGGACATAAATAAATTCATTAAAGAGAAAATTTAACTGCATAACAAACTATATAGATAAATGTTCACCTCACCAACAGAGAAGTTTAAACAACAATAAAATCCCATTTTCACCCATGAAATTAGCCCTTTCCTTTTCAAATGGGAAAATCCAATGTTCGCAAAGATGGCAAGAAATATAGATTTTGATTTATTGCTAACATAATCCCTTGGATTTGGTAATATATATTGAGAATCCCCAAAATACTCATACTCCATTACCAGAGAATTTAATTCCTAGGAATCTATGAGAAAAGGCTTTATGCCTTTAAACCTTTGTGCCTCTGATGCTGCATTATTAATGTTTTTTAAAATTTCTTTTCAGTGTTCCAGAATTCATTGTTTATGCACCACACCCAGTGCTCCATGCACTACATGCCCTCCATAATACCCACCACCAGCCGCATTATTAATGTTACTGACACCTAACTATCCAACATTCATGCTTGATTATAGCACAATGAAATATCATGCAACCATTAGAATACCATTTTGCCCTTCATTCTCTCAATAAGCAAACATTTCACAGTGTTTAATTTATGTGCAGTCTTCCTTAGTATACAGCGCTTACAGATATTCAACATTTGCTTTTTTAATTAAAAAAAAAATCCTGGGGGGCGCCTGGGAGGCTCAGTGGGTTAAGCCTCTGCCTTCAGCTCAGGTAATGATCTCAGGGCCCTGGGATAGAGCCCTGCATCGGGCTCTCTGCTCAGCAGGGAGCCTGCTTTCCTCTCCCCCTCTACCTGCCTCTCTGCCTACTTGTGATCTCTCTCTCTCTCTGTCAAATACATAAATAAAAATCTTTAAAAAAAATACTTGGATGGCTAAGTTTTAGGGATTTTAAAAAAAATCACCTCATGTTTCTCTATATGTTTAAAAAAAAAAAATGATCTCAAGTTCTGAATTTTCTCCAAGAGTCCATCCTTGACTCAATACAAAGATAACTTGCTGCTATGTTTTCTGATCTAAATACTTTACCTGAAGACTATAAATACCTCTTAAACTAACTGGTTCAACAGAGACAAAAAGCATCTAAAAGACAGTTCAGCTCTGCCAAGAAACCACATTTTGGGGGACTAGATGGATAGTTTTTGTCCTCAACCAGAATAAAGAATATGTAATTGTACTAAGGTCAAAAACTAAAAGATAACCGAGAAGATTTTTAGCAATGTAGGTACTGCAGATCTCCTTTTTTTCAATAGCCTTAAGTTTACAATTCCAGAAACTCTTGGGAAAGTGAAAAATGCTGTCTACTCTTTGAAACCCTTTTTGCAATAACCTCCAATTTTGTCCTAAATAGGCCAACCCTTTCTCTGTGTTCACAAAATATTAACTAACCAGAAGAGTTTACACTGGAAGAGACTGTCTATCTTAGCACATTCCATGATCTGGAGATGAAAGTGCAACCTCTTTGCCTGCATGCCATGGCAGCACTGGCCACACTTGACACTTCCACCATAGTGCTTGCTTCCTTATTCCCACATATGTCCAATCTTGCTACTTCTCAGAAACACTTGACATTTATATTAACAAATTTACTGCATATTAAATCTGTTTGCTCTATATGTCACTGTCCATTTCTCTACATATTACTATCCATTGTTCAAAATCCAATCCTGCACATTTATTCCCTCTTAAGAGTGAAGAGGAACTGCATGACCACTTTGCATTCTCTCAGAAATTAATCATGCGATACCTGAATTTCACATCCTCTAGTCCAAGTGTTAGTTTGTAGATGGCTTTCATCTTAAAAACAACAAAGACATGCTCAGTCCAGGATACGTTGTTATCATTGAACATGCAAGCACCAGTACAGCTCCACTGCCTCATTCTCAGTCAGCCGAGGTACCGGAACTAATAGCTCAGACATAAGCCTGCACTCTGGCAAAAGAGGAAGGTAAATATTCATATGGATAGTAGATATGATTTGGGGGGAGATTTATGATTCATGAGTTTTATGAAAACTGATGATTTCTCACCTCTTCTTCTATTATGTCTATTAAAAATTGTAAAAAGATCATGGTTTACTAGAATGTTGTCAATACCCCAAGGAGATAAGTGTTAAGAACTGAAAAAAAAAAAAAAAAAAAAAAAAAAAAAACCCTCTAAATCTAAATACTTTAGTGTTCTCTAGTGGCCTAGAGAACACTCTAGAAGCCAAGAGTAATATCTTTGCTTTGACTTACATATTTAATGAAGTTTGTGGCTTTTTTTTAAAAAAGATTTTATTTATTTATTTGACAGACAGAGATTACAAGTAGGAAGAGAGGCAGGCAAGAGAGAGCAAGGAGGAAGCAGGCTCCCTGATGAGCAGAGAGCCTGATGCGGGTCTCAATCCTAGGACCCTGGGGTCATGACCTGAGCCGAAGGCAGAGGCTTTAACCCACTGAGCCACCCAGGCGCCCCGAAGTTTATGGCTTTTTAACACCCTAGCCAATATTAAGTGTTGCTAAATTTATATTTATCACCACTAAATCTACAAAGAAAAATGAATTCATTTAGACAAGTTGTAATTAACTCACAGTTCTCAGCCCAGCCTACTGAAAAGTAATATTGGCAAAGGATGCTCTATCGCTAGAGATGGATTCTGGCAATTTGAAGATGGCTATCCTGAAGTGCCATAATCCATCCAATGGACCCTGGTCAAATTACTTCACAACTATTCCCATTATGGAATGAATAAAGTAGTTTCCACATTAAATAGCAGTTTGGAAAATTTTTCAAAATTAGAATCATGTCTTACTTACAAATAACATAACCTAGAAAAGGTATGGTTCACACTCTCCTTAAGACCTTTTTGAACTTTTTTTTTTGTTTGTTTGTTTTAAAGATTTTATTTTATTTATTTGACAGAGAGAGATCACAAGTAGGCAGAGAGGCAGAGAGAGAGAGGAGGAAGCAGGCTCCCTGCTGAGCATAGAGCCCAATGCGGGACTGGATCCCACGATCCTGAGATCATGACCTGAGCTGAAGGCAGTGGCTTACCCCACTGAGCCACCCAGGCGCCCCCTTTTTGAACTTTTGTAAATTGATTTTGACTGCTCAATTCTCAAGACTATGAATATGTGCTAGTTATTGTTTTTAAATTTTTGCATGTATAGAAAAACTTCCCTGCCTTAAATGATTTCATGAATGATTCAAATACTTTATCCTTCCCTATTGGGATCTATCATATGAATTTATTTGGTCAATGGAATGACATAAAGCAGGTAATTGCAAAAACCCTTATAAGATTCCACTCTAGCTCTTGCCTTTTTGCTGTTTCATAAGAACACACCCAGGCTAGCCTAATAAAGGATGAAAACATAGGGAGCAGATAGGAGTTACCCCACATACCCCAGGTATATGGTGGGATGGCCATAAGGTCATTAGAGAGCAGCGAGGTAAGGTCATTATAGAGCAGCTGATAAGGAAAACTGAGATTCCATTCCACAGTGGTGATGTAGGAAGACCCTGACTTCACCTTCTCCATGGCCACACCAAATCTATAAATATTAATAGAATAGTTCCTTCTGAAGAACCGAAGGATGACTGAACAGCTTCTGCATAACAAAAGATAAAGAAGCTACATAGAGAACTGCAAGAGAGAGGGAGGCACAGCAATGAAGGGAAGTCCCACCTCTGACACTGCGAACCATAGTGTGGAGGGACAATACTGAGGGTTCAGTTAGAGATTCATCTGTCTTGGGGCAAGAAAATAAGCCATGGTTGAAAAGGACAAGTAGGATAAAAAAAAATTGTAGCCCTAGAACTCCACCAAATGCTAGGGAAGCTCCTAGAACTCTCTCGAGATTGGACAGGTTGTTGAGTGTCACAGTTCCTACTCCCCTTATACCTAGATAGTGTAGATAGAAGCATGGTTTACACATCCAAGCTTGTACAGAGCCCCAGTGAGCCCTGGGCCCCTAGCCCACATGAGCCCCAGCCATTCTATCAAAATGGCCCCAGTATGAAACACACTGGGACACACCTGCTAGGCACCCACTACACCTCCAGCCATTGTATCAAAGTCATATGCATGCAAAGCACCCTGAAACATTGCAGGCCCCCACCACATTGGCTTCAGATGGCTTGCTAGGGCACTTACTGCAGAGAGTGTGCTGGGACCTCCTGGTTCACAGTTGCTTTGGCTCCAGCTAACTTGCCAGGGAGCCCTTTGCAGTAAGCACCTTGGGACACACTGACCTGCACCCACCTCAGCTTCAGTAGTTCTGCCAGGGAGTAGTTGTATGTGGAGAACCTGAGGCACCCTCACTGATACCTACTTCAACAGCTGCCCTGCTGGGGTGCTGCTTGTGCAGGGTGCACCAGGACCTCCCTAAGCTTGTGCTCCACCTCAGCAGTATCTGCATGGAGAGCCATGGGACACCTAGCTTTTACCCATTTCAACTATTTTGTAAGGGTTCTCTCAGTGTGTAGAGCCCTAGGACCCTCTGCTTACAGCCACTTCACCTTCAGCTGTGCTACCAGGGTGCTCTCTCTATGTGGACAACTCCAGGAATGAGCTGGTGGCCATCCCACCAGGATGCAGCCCCCGCGTGGAGTGCCCCAGTACCCACAGATCACACAAGCCACAATTCTAGCCAGCCCCTCAAAGTTACTAGGAACACACAGTGTACACAAGGGACGACCATACACAAGACCATTCCTTCAAGTTTCAGATAAGTAGCTGTTCTAATCATAGTAACAAATGCAGAAAATCAAGTAAAATTGGAGGCAGAGGAATATGCTTCAAATAATAGAACAAAACAAAACCTCAGAAAAGGACTAAATGAAACAGAGATAATCAATATGCCTGATAAAAAGTTTACAGTTATGGTCATAAAGGTGTTCACTGGTCTAGAGAAAAAAGTGAAAGACCTCAGGGATAACTTCCACAAAGAGATAGAAAACAAAAAGGAACAAATCAGAGTTGAAGAATGTAATAACGGAAATGAAAAACTACTAGATGGCATCAATAGTAAGTTAGCAAATGCAGAACACATAAGTGATCTAGAAGATAGCTAAATAGCAAAAAGAAAAAAAGAATTTTTAAAAAATAAGCATAGGTTAAGGGATCTCTCAGACAACATCAAATAAGTAAGCATTTGCATATTTGGGGCCTCCGAAGGAGAAGAGAAAGGAGTAGAAAATATATTTGAAGAAATAATAGCTGAAAACATCCCTAACCTGGGGAAGGAAGTAACAGCCAGGTTCAGGAACCATAGAATTCCAAGCAAGATGAACCCGAGGAGGGCCACACCATAACACAGAATAATTAGAATGTCAAATGTTATTGATAAAGAGAATTTTAAAGGCAGTCAGAGCGAAGCAAAAAGTTACATAAAAGGGAAACCCCATAAGGCTATCAAAAAAGAAAAGGAAAGTCAAGAATAACACTAGAGAAATTTATAATCTTAAGTAAAGAGAAGAAGTAACAGAGAAGAACCACAAAAACAACCAGAAAACAATCAAAATGACAGTAAGTACAACACTGAAAATAATTACTTAAATATAAGTGCTCTAAACACCCCAATGAAAAGGCATATGGTGGACCAATGGATAAAAAAACAAAACACATCTACACGTTGCCTACAAGACACTCATTTCAGATACAAGGACACACTCAGTCTGAAAGTGAATGCATCGAAAAGATATTTCATGCAGAAGGAAGTGGGAAAAAAAAACCCAAGGTGACAATATTTATATCACAAAAATCCGACCTTTAAGACTTACAAGAGAATAAGTAGGGCACTGAATAATGATAAAGAATCAATTGAACAAGATGACCCAACAATCATAAATATCTATGTACCCAAAAATGGCGCACCTAAATACTTAAAGCACATATTAATACCTGTAAAGGAAGAAAGAGTAATACAATAATAGTAGGGGAATTTAACACAGCATTTTTTAAATAGATATATTATACAGGCAGAATATCAATAAGGAAAGTGTTTCTTTGAACAATACAGTAGGTCAGATGGACCTAACAGATAAATACAGTACATGCCACATAAAAACAAAAGAATACAAATTCTTTCTATATGCACACAGAATGTTTTCCAGGATAGATCACACGGTAGGCCAAAAAACAAGTCTCAATACATTTAAAAAGATTGAATCATATCATGTATATTTTATAATCACAATGGGGTGAAATAGAAACCAATTACAGAAAAAAAAATGGAAAACCAAACAGGTGGAGATTAAACAACATGCTACCAAGCAATAAAGGAGTCAACAAAGAAAATGAAGAGCAAATTAAAAAATATATGGAGACAAATGAAAATGAAAACACGATAGTCTAAATCTTTGAGACCCAGAGAGAGAAAAGAGACCTAAAAGGGATATTTATAGAGATACCAGCCAACCCAAAGATATAAGAAAAACCTCAGTCTGAAAACCTAAAAAAAATAGAAAAAAGTAAAGTCCAAAATTAGTAGATGTAAAGATTTAATAAAAATCAAGCATAAATGAATGAAGTAGAGTCTTTAAGAATAGGAAAGACCAACGAAACAAAGAACTGATTCTTTCAAAACATTAAAAAAGTCAATAAATCTTCAGCCAGACTGATCAACAGAAGAAAACAAAAGGAACTGGATGAAACCAGAGACAAAAGAGTTAACAAAGAACACCATAGAGGTACAAAATATTATAATAGAGTACAACAAAAAAAATTATATGTCAAAAAATCAGATAACCTAGAAAAAAAAATAGATGAACTCCTAGAAACATACAGTCATCCTAAACTGAATCAGGAAGACATACAAATTCAAAAGCCAAATTACTGCTGACAGAATTGAATTCCTAATCAAAAAACTCCCAACAAATTTACAGGATCAGACAGATCATAGGTGAATTTACCAAATATTTAAAAAAGAGTTAATACCTATTGTCTTCAAACTATTCCAAAACAATAGCAAAGAAAGTATAGCTTTGAAGTACAGCCTAATGAGGCCAGCATTACCCTGATACCAAAACAAATACACACAAAACTACACTACAAAAAAAAAACCCAAAAATATACAGAACATTATCACTGAAGAACACAGAAGCAAAAATTCTCAACAAAATATTAGCAAACCATATTTAACAATACATTAAAAGGAACATTCACCATGATCAAGTGGAATTTATTCCAGGTTTGCAAGAATGGCTCAATATTTGCAAATCAATCACCCCAAGTCAACAAAATGAAGTATAAAAACCATGCAATCATCTCAACAGATGCAGAAAAGCATGTGACAAAATTCAATATCCGTTTATGATAAAACTTTCCAAAAAATGGGTTTAGAAAGAACATACCTCAACACAGTGAAAGTCATATATAACAAACTCACAGCTGATGTCATACTCAATGGTGAAAAATTGAGAGCTTTCCCTCTAAGATCAGAAACAAGACAAGGATGTCCACTCTTACCACTTTTATTCAGCATACTCCTGGAAGCTCTAACAACAGCAATCAGACAAGAGAAAAAAAAAAGCATCCAATTTGGTAAGGAAGAAGTTATTGTCACTATTTGCAGATTACATGATACTATACAGAGAAAACCCTAAAACCCTAATAAAAAACAATTAGAATACATGAATTCAGTAAAGTTTCAGGACACAAAATTAATGCACAGAAATTGGTTTTTTGTACAATTAATAATGAAGTAGCAGAAAGAGAAAACAATTTGATTTACAATTGCACCAAAAAGAATAAAATAACCTAGAAATAAACTTAACAAAAGAGGTGGAAGAGCTGTGCTCTGAAAACTATAAAATGCTGATGAAAGAAATTGAAGACAAACCAGATTATGAGATATACTATAAAGCGATAGTAATCAAAATAATACGGTACTGGTACAAAAATGGACACATCGAACAGATGGAGAGCCCAGAAATAAACCCACACTTACAGGGAAAGTTAATCTAGGACAAAGGAGGCAAGACTGTATGTACACTAGGGGAAAAGATAGTCTCTTCAATAAGTGGTGGTGAGAAAACTGGACAGCTACATGCAAAAGAATGGTCATTTTGTTCCTTTTTGCTACAAAAATAAATATACTGGATTAAAGACCTAAATGTGAGACCTGAAGCTATAAAACTTCTTGAAGAAAATATAGGCAGTAAACTGTTTGACCTCAGCCACTGCAACATCTTTCTAGATATATGTCCTCAGTCAAGGGAAACAAAAGTAAATATAAACTATTAGGACTATTCCAAATAAGTTTTTGTATGGTGAAGGAAACCACCAACAAAACTAAAAAGCCACCTTGTGAGTGGAAGAAGATCTTTGCAAATGATATATCTGATAAGGAGTTAATACTCAAAATATATAAAGGACTTATACAAGTCAACACCCTACAAAATGTGATTCCATTAAGAATGGGCAGAAAACCTGAATAGACTTTTTCTTCTGAATTGACATTTTTTTTCAAAGAAGATAGAGATGGCCAACACACACATGAAAAGATGAAAAAGAAATGCAAATCAAAATCACAATCAGCTATCACTTTATACCTGTCAGAATGGCTAAAATCAAAGATAAGAAATAAGTGTTGGTGAGGGTGTGGAGAAAAAGAAACCCTTGTGCACTGGTGGTAGGAATGCAAACTGGTACACCCACTGTGGAAAACAGTACAGAGGTTCTTGAAAAAAATTAAAAATAGAATTACCATATGATCCAGTAATTTCACTACCGGGTTATCTAAAGAAAACAGAAATGCTCATTCACAAAGTTATCTGTACCTCTATGGTTACTGCATCATTTTTTACAATAGCCAAGATATGGAAACAATCCAAGTGTCCATCAAAAGATGGATGGCTTAAAAAAAAAAAAAAAGATGGATGGCTAAACAGGAGGTGGTATATATACACAAAGAATATTACTGAATGAGGAAGTGGTGATGGACCATGGGGGCTTAAGTGGGTAGGAGAAGAATCAATGAAACAAGATGGGATTGGGAGGGAGACAAACCATAAGTGACTCTTAATCTCACAAAACAAACTGAGGGTTGCTGGGGGGAGGGGGTTGGGAGAAGGGGGGGTGGGGTTATGGACATTGGGGAGGGTATGTGCTTTGGTGAGTGCTGTGAAGTGTGTAAACCTGGCAATTCACAGACCTGTACCCCTGGGGTTAAAAATATATGTTTATAAAAAATAAAAAATTAAAAAAAAAAGAATATCACTGAGCCATAAACAAGAATGAGATCCTGCTATTTGCAACAACATGGTTGAACCTAAAGGTATTATTTTGAATTAGTGTCTTTTGTTTTCTTTGGGTAGATACCTGGATCACAGAATATGTCTATTTTTTGTGTTGGAGAAACTTCCTCACTCTTTTCAAGCGTGGTTGCACCCAGTTTGCATTCCCACCAGCAGTACACAGGATGCTTTTTTGCTACATCCTCACGAACACCTGTTGTTCCTTGTGTTGTTGATTTTAGCCATTCTGACAGGTGTGAGGTGTTATTGTGGTTTTGATTTGCATTTCCCTTGGTCGTGGGTGATGTTGAGCATCTTCTCGTGTGTCTGTTGAATGTATGGATTTATGAAGTGTACTGGATATCTATATATCACAGCAGCCAATAAGAAAACAAAACTTTAAAATACCATTTAAAATAATATCAAAGACTCCTGGGGAGGACGGTAGAGTAGGAGGACTTTCAGCTCATCGCCTCACACAGATAAAACTAAATAAATGCATCAGTGTAAATAACCCAAAAAATGCCACGGAGACTGCAGAACAAACTCCACAGCTAAATGTAGAGAAGGGGCCACTGAAAGAGGGTAGTAAGGACAGAGACATGGTCTGGAGCTAAAGAGACCCATACAACTGTCTGCAGGAGGAAGGGGTGCTGCAGGCATGATGAGGGGCGAAAAACAAACCTCCACATCAGGGACCCCGTGTAGGGAAGATGAATCCCCATTACATTTGGCTTTGAAAACCAGAAGGGCCTAATTTTGTGAGTTCTTACAACCAGTGGGGCTTAAAACATGGAATTTCAAAAATCAGCAGGAGTAAGAAAAGTGGGAAGCACAAAGCAGTTTAAGTAAGTATAACTATAAAAAACAGTGAGCATACTTAGAAAGTAAAAGTAAATTATGACACCACATACCTAAATTGTGGAGAGGAGAGGAGTAGTAAAGAATGAATTCAAACTTAAGTGACCATTGACTCAATATGGTCTATTATATGCAGAAGATGTTACATATAAACCTAACAGTAACCACAAATCAAAAACTGGTAATAGACATGCAAAGAAGAAAGAGAAAGGAATCCAAATGTATCTCATTAAAGAAAGCCAGCTGATTGTGAGAGAGATCTACCAAAACAACCATGAAACAAGTAACAATGACAAATACATATCCATCGATAATTGCTTTGAATGTAAATGGACTAAATGCTCCAATCAAAAGACATAAAGAGATGGAATGGAAAAAAATAACCAAGACCCAGCTATATGCTGCCTCCAAGAGATTCATTGCAAACCTAAAGACACATGCACATTGAAAGTGAAGAGATGGAGAAAGCATGAAAATGCACGTGAAAAGAAAGCTAGGGTAGCAATACTTACGTCAAACAAAATAGAGTTTAAAACAGACTGTAACAAGAGACAAAGAAGAACACTATATAATCATAAATGGATCAATCCAACAGGAAGATATAATAATTGTAAATATTTATGTTCCTAAATACATAAAGCAGCTAATAACAAACATAAAAGAAGTAACTGAGAGTCATACAATAGTAGTAGAGGACTTTAACACCTCACTTACATCAATGGATTGGTCATCCAAACAGAAAATCATCAAGGAAACAATGGCTTTGAATAATACATGGGACCGTATTGAAAACAGATACATTCAGAACATTCCATCCTGAAGCAGCAGAATATACATTCTTTTCAAGTACACATGGAATGTTGTCCAGAACAGAGAACAAATTAGACCACAAAACACGTCTCAACAAATTCACAAAGATCCAAGTCATAGCATGCATCTTTTCTGACTACAACTATGAAACTAAGAATCAACAACAAGAAGAAATCTGGAAAGATCACCAATACATGGAGAATAAATAACATGCTACTAAACAATGAACAGGTCAATCAAGAAATCAAAGAGGAAATCAAAAGATACACAGAGTCAAATGAAAATCAAACACAACGGTTCAAAATCTTTGGGGTGCACCAAAAGCTATTCTAAGAGGGAAGTTCAGAGCGATACAGGCCCACCTCAAGTAGAAGTCTCAGGTACACAATCTAACCTTATATCTAAAGGAGCTAGAAAAAGAAGATCAAACAGATAAAGGAAATAAAGATCATACTCAATGGTGAAAGACTGGGAAAATTTAACTATGAATGAAGAGATGAAACTTCTGAGGAAAAATAATCAAATGGATGAACCTCATCTGTTTCAAGCTGAGAAAGATTTATTTCCTGAAGGCAGTGAAAATACAGGCCTTGGAAGCAGTAGTCGTAACTGCCAGGAGACAAAAGAATGAGTAGGGTCCAATACCAGTAAAATGAGACAGTCTCAGAATCATCTACAGAAAATAATGACGATGTTACAGAAGTTTTAGTTGGATTATTATGTACAGTTCTACTTTTACACTGTATGAAATTTTAATGAAACAAAGTGGACAAAATTAGCTCCATAAGATAAGCAGATTGTAAAATAAAGTACTTTATGGGATAAGTTCTGTTCATGGAGAACTGTAAATTATGAGCTGTTCTGGGTCTTGCTTAGTACTGATTTTTTGTTTTGGAGGGGGCAGGGGCCTCTGGTTAAATTTCGATTTGAATGTAGTTTTTTTTTTTAAATTTAGAATTAAAGTTTTTATTTTATTTTTAGAAAAGATTTTATTTATTTGAGAGAGGGAGAGAGAGCAAGAGCGTGCACATGCATGAGTGGTGGAAGGGGCAGAGGGAGAAGGAAAGAACCCTCAAGCCAGCTCCTCCATGAGCCCAGAGTTTGACCCAGGGTTCAGTCCCAGGACCCTGAGAACATGACACTTAACCAACTGAGTCACCCAGATGCCCCTAGAATTCGAATTTTTAAATGGAAGTAGCAATTACAATCTTTAAACCTTTGGAGAGTGTCACCTTTAGTTTATAGATATACACGAAAGTTTTTTGTCTTATCTTTTTCTGACAGGTTTAGCAGTTTTCATATTTTGGTCAATGTTTCAACATTTTACCATATGAATTATATGTCTTTGTGTTAGTTCCATACTACTTATAAATATATATTACCTATATTTATCTCTTATAGGAAAATATAAAATTTATCCAATTAGAATAATATGTGTTTATATGTAATATAGTATATCCCCTACAATATATAATATACATAATATAGCATGAAATATAATGTTTTATGTAAAATATATAACATTTTATATGATTATATAAAAACTATTATATATAATATACAACTCAATGATATATATAAATTATCTAGTTTATAGTTTATAAATTTATAGAATTTATAATATAATTACATAATGTATAAACTAAAAATATGTACTTATATAAACTATATACTGTGTATATTTAATTTGATTATAGGTACGTGTTAATATATACATGTTATATTTTTATATATATAACTATTTCTAAATATACATCTATTTTTCTAGGTTTTGTTTTTCTGTTTCTATAGAAGATGAAGTTCTATTATGTATGTCCATAAACGAAATGTATATTTACATATTATAACATATACTAAATGTATTGTATATAACTCCATATTTTATATACATAATTATATATCCTATATTGTGTAGTTTAACATATATTACATATAAATGCACATATATTATCCTAAGGGGAAAATGTTATTTTTGTGTTTCTAAGAGATGAGTATATACATAAATATATATGCAATATGTATTTATAAATAGAATAAAATATACTGCATATAATTTAATGTAATTGTAAATATGATGTAATTGTAAATATGATGTAATTGTAAATTACATTAAATTACATACTACATAATATATGATCTATATTTAAACATGTATTATTCTAAGAGGGAAATATATTAGCCTAATATAGTAATATCAATTTATTTTATAATATTTATAACTATTATTTAATATATAATATAAATTATTGTACACTGCATATAATATATATATTTATATAATTGTATACATATTATTTCAAGGGGAAAAATGTTTTATTTTTCTGTTTGTCTAAGAGATGAATAAAATGGATACTTTTTTCAATTGATAATCATTGAGTTCATCTCTCTCAAGGCAGTTTCTTTCTGACTACATATATTCCGTGACTTGGGATGGGGTTAGTTCCCAACCAACCCATTTTTGATTGAAGATATTAAAAGTAAAAAATACATTTAATACATGAAACCTACCCAATATCATAACTTAGACTAGCCTACCTTTTCTTTTTTATGTTATGTTAGTCACCATATAGTACATCATTATTTTTTGATGTAGTGTTCTGTGATTCATTGTTTGTGTATAATGCAGTGCTCCGTGCAATACATTCCCTCCTTAATATCCATCACCAGGCTAAGCCATTCCCCCACCCGCCCTCCCCTCTGAAACCCTCAGTTTGTTTCCTGGAGTCTATAGACTCTCATGGTTCATCTCCCCCTCTGATTTCCCCCACTTCTTTTTCCCCTTTCTTCTCCTAATGTCCTCCACACTATTCCTTATGTTCCATATATAAGTAAAACCATATGATAATTGTCTTTCTCTGCTTGACTTATTTCACTTAGCGTAATCCCCTCCAGTTCCAACCATGTTGATGCAAATGATGGGTATTCACCCTTTCTGATGGCTGAGTAATTTTACATTGTATATATGAGCCACATCTTCTTTATCCATTCATCTGTTGAAGGGCATCTCAGCTCCTTATGGGTTGGCTATTGTGGACATTGCTGCTATGAACACTGGGGTGCATGTACCCATTCTCTTCACTATATCAGTATCTTTGGGGTAAATGCCCAGTAGTACAATTGCTGGGTCATAGGGTAGCTCTATTTTTAATAGAGGAACCTCCATACTGTTTTCCAATGTGACTGTACCAACTTACATTCCGACCAACAGTGTTAGAGGGTTCCCCTTTCTCTGCATCCTCTCCAACATTTGTTGTTTCCTGCCTTGTCAATTTTTGCCATTCTAACTGGTGTAAGGAGGTATCTCAATGTGGTTTTAATTTGAATTTCCCTGATGGCTAATGATAATTGAACTTTTTTTCATGCATCTGTAAGCCATTTGTATGTCTTCTTTGCAGAAGCATCTGTTCATGTCTTCTGCTCATTTTTTTAACTTAGTTGGTGTTTTGGGTGTTGAGTTTGAGAAGTTCTTCATAGATCTTGAATACCAGCCCTTTATCTGTAATGTCATTTACAAATATCTTCTGAAGTCAAACTCTCTCTCTTCATAGATGACATGATATTTTATGTAGAAAATCCAAAAGTCTCTACCCCCAAATTACTAGAATTCATACAGAAATTCAGTAATGTGGCAGGATACAAAATCAATGTGCAGAAATCCGTTGCTTTCTTCTACACTAACAATGAAAATATAGAAAGGGAAATTAGAGAATCGATTCCATTTACTATAGCACCAACAACCATATGATATCTGCGAATAAACCTAACCAAAGAGGTAAAGGATCTCTACTCAAGGAACTACAGAGCACTCATGAAAGAAATTGAAGAAGACACAAAAAGATGGAAAAATATTCCATGCTCATGGATTGGAAGAATAAACATTGTCAAAATATCTATGCTGCCCAGAGCAATCTATTCCTTCAACACCATCCCAATCAAAATACCAAAGGTATTTTTCAAAGTATTGGGACAAACAATCCTAAAATTTGTATGGAACCAGAAAAGATCTCGAATCACCAAGGAAATGTTGAAAAAGAAAAACGAAGCTAGGGGCATCACATAGCCTGATTTCAAGCTTTATTACAAAGCTGTGATCACCAACACAGCATGGGACTGCTACAAAAACAGACCCATAGACCAACATAACAGAGTAGAGAGCCCAGATATGGACCCTCAACTCTATGGTCAATTAATCTTCAACAAAGCAGGAAAAAAATATCCAGTGGAAAAAAAGACAGTCTCTTCAATAAATGGTGCTGGGAAACTTGGACAGCTATGTACAGAAGAATGAAACTTAACCATTGTCTTATACCATACACAAAGATAAACTCTAAATGGATGAAAGACTTCAACATGGGGAGGGATCCATCAAAATCCTAGAGAAGAATACAGGCAGTGTAACCCTCTTTGACATCATCCATAGCAACTTCTTTCAAGACTCATCTCCAAAGTCAAGGGAAGCAAAAGCAAAAATGAACTTTTGGGACTTCATCAAGATAAAAGTCTCCTGCACAGCAAAGGAAACCGTCAACAAAACAAAGCAGCCTAGTCTACCTTAATTGTGCTCAAAAACATATTATCCTATAGTTGGACAAAATCATCTGATAGGAAGTCTATTTTGTAGTAAAGTGTTGAATGTCTCATGTAATATATTGAATACTGCACTGAGTAGAAAAAACAAACATGGCTATACAGACACACAATTGTTGTCAGGGTATCAACTGTACACACTCATGATCACACAGCTGCTGGGAACTGCAGCTGATGAAAATGATTGTACATCAGATCACTAGCCTGGGAAAAGATCAAAATTCACACTTCAAAGTGTGAGGTCTACTGAATGCTTATCACTTTCACACTGTTGTAAAGTCAAGCATTTTCTATTTTTATTTTTTATTTAAATTCAAGTTAGTTAACATATAGTGTAGTATTGGTTTCAGGAGTAGAATTCAGTGATTCATCAGTTTTATCTATCTATCTATCTATCTATTTATTTATTAAATATTTTATTTATTTATTTGACAGATGGAGATCACAAGTAGGCAGAGAAACAGGCAGAGAGGGAAGAGGAAGCAGGCTCCCTGCTGAGCAGAGAGCCTGATGCAGGGCTCGATCCCAGGACCCTGGGATCATGACCTGAGCTGAAGGGAGAGGCTTTAACCCACTGAGCCACCCCGGCGCCCCCATTACTTATATTTAACACCCAGTGCTTATCCCCACAAGTGCCTTCTTTAATGCCCACCATGCATTTAACCCATCCCTACTCCACATCCCCTCCAGCAACCCTGAGTTTGTTCTTTGAACTACATGGTTTATCTCCCCATTTTTTAAAAGGATTTTATTTATTTATTTGACAGAGCGAGATCACAAGTAGGCAGAGAGAGAGAGAGAAAGAGAGAGAGAGAGAGAGCAGGAAGCAGGCTCCCTGCTGAGCAGAGAGCCTGACGCGGGACTCGATCCCAGGACCCTGAGATCATGACCTGAGCTGAAAACAGAGGCTTAACCCACTGAGCCACCCAGGGACCCCTGTTTTTTTAATCTTATTTTTCCTCCCTTTCCTCTATGTTCATGCTTTGTTTCTTAAATTCCACACAAAATTGAAATCATATATTCGTCTTTCTCTGATATTTCATTTAGCATAATACACTCTAGTTCCATCCATGTTGTTGTAAATGGCAAGATTTCATCATTTTTGATGGCTGAGTAATATTTCATTATATATCTATAGCACACATCTTCTTTATCCACCATCAGTCAATGGGCAACAGCCAAATCATGGAAAGAGCCCCAAAGCCAAAACTTTTTGATTGGAGTCTGTCTGTAATTCAAGATCTGGTCCTTCTGAAATCTTGGAAACTAAGGTGAAGGACCAGGTTAAGCACAGTCCAAGAGATTTGTTCAAACTAAAATTCTTCTATATCCTTTTGTGGTGCTTGATAAAAATACTTCATGATTTTTGAGAAAATATTTTTTGTCTTGGAAACTATTCAAACATTACCTTATTATTTTGTAGAATGAATACTTATTAAGCTGACATGAGACCATCTCAGAGGCACTAGGCAGTTTCACTGCACTGCTTGCTTTTCAGAATATTTTTCTAAATATTTTTTTTCTAAAATATTATAGAGTATGCAATGGTCAATAGAATGAAATATACCATTGTCCTGGAAGAATTAATGTCCCACTTTAGTGATATACTTGAACTAAATGACTAAAGGTTTAGGGGTGCATAGAAACCACAATAATTTGTGTAACATTTTGAAGTGCATTAAATATTTTTTAACATGATTCTTTAACAGCCAGTATTCTGTTTTGTTATCAACACAAAGCATAATGACTACCCCCAAATGCATGACTTTTAATTCACATATTTAAAAGTCATGTGACTTGTACAACTTCCCTGTCAAAATTACTGGCCCCCAAATTTATACCTGTTTCTTCAGCTGTATCTTTTGATTTTTTAAAAATTTCTGTAAAATAGATGTTATAGAATGTAGCACCTTCACTGTCTTCATGAAGTGGTGTATAATTGTATGATCCCTGTATGTAAATAGAATGCTTGTTTGTAAACTGGGCTTTTTAAAATAAATAAATAAAGATTTTATTTACCTATTTGAGAGAGACAGAGAGAGAGAACATCTGTATAGTGAAAAGCCTGACAAATGGAAAAATTACTTGTCTCATTAGGATACAAAAAAATGATATATTTAAGCTTTTAATCAAACAATAGAGATAAAACCCATGATTTTAAATGGGCAAGGGTATTTTGCAAACAAAGAAGTACACATTCTATAAAAAATGTCAAAAGAGATGTACATTAGAATAAACATATTACTAAGATTGATAAGATCAATGATGGCTAATGTGGGTAGGAAGTATACACATCTTCATCTTGATGTGGGAAGGCTTATCAGTATCAATAGCCTTGGGGTACATGGGTTGCTCAGTTGGTTAGGCATTTGCCTTCAGCCTAGGTCATGATCTCAGAGTCCTGGGATCGATCCCCATGTCTGGCTCCTTTGTCAGCTCAGCAGGAAACCTGCTTCTCCCTCTGACTGCCACTCCCCATGCAACGTGCTCTCTCTCTCTCTCTCTCTCTGACAAATAAATAAATAAATCTTGAAAAAAATGTTTATGTATAATTAAAATATAATTTTAATTGTGTATAAATTTTAATTTTAATTTAATGTGTATAAAAATATCAGTAACCTCAAACATTTCTGTTGACAGAGAATTCTATTCCTGAAAATTTATCATAAGGAAATAATTATATACAGAGATTTGGTCTTAAAAATATTTTTTGCAACAATAAAAAGTTATAAACAATATCCAGCAATATTTGACTATTTAAATAAGTTATATTAACAAAACTGAAAGGCAGCCTATGGAATGGGAGAAGATATTTGGAAATGACATATCTGATAAAGGGTTAGTATCCAAAATCTAATAAAGTACTTACCAAACTCACACCCAGAAAACAAATAATCCAATTAAGAAATGGACAGAAGACATCAGTAAACACTTTGCCAAAGAAGACATCCACATGGCTAAAAGACACATGAAAAGATGCTCAATATTACTCATCATCAGGGAAATACAAATCAAAACCACAATGATATACCACCTCACATCAGTCACAATGGTTAAAATTAACAACTCAGAAAATAACAGATGTTGGCAAGGATATGGAGAAAAGGGAGCCCTCTTGCATGGTTGGTGGGAATGTAAACTGGTGCAGTCACTCTGGAAAACAGTATGGAGGTTCCTCAAAACGTTACAAATTAAAAAAAAATAAAAATAAATAAATAACTGGGAAAAAAACTAAAAAAAAAAAAAAGAATGTAAGCTTGATACTTTATCCATTAAAAACATGCATAAAGGACCTTGAAAAATAGTTATCAGAAAATAAGAATGACTATTTATGGGTGGAGTTATTTCTTATCTGTATTTTCTGATTTTTGTAATAGAACTTTAGTTATTTTTGGCTTTGAGCATAAAATTTATTTATGGTGCTTTAGGTTTGAAACACTTTCATGCCTATTATTTTACTTTTATTCATTTTTAATTATGCAATACCCAGTAAATAGGTATGTAGATAGAAATATTATCAGTATACGGATGAATGATCTGAAGTTTAAAGAGATTGAGTGAGTTGTCAAGTGCCAGGTAAGTCTTTTTTTTTTTATAATTTTTTATTTTTTATAAACATATATTTTTATCCCCAGGGGTACAGGTCTGTGAATCACCAGGTTTACACACTTCACAGCACTCACCAAAGCACATACCCTCCCCAATGTCCATAATCCCACCCCCTTCTCCCAAACCCCCTCCCCCCAGCAACCCTCAGTTTGTTTTGTGAGATTAAGAGTCACTTATGGTTTGTCTCCCTCCCAATCCCATCTTCTTTAATTGATTCTTCTCGTACCCACTTAAGCCCCCATGTTGCATCACCACTTCCTCATATCAGGGAGATCATATGATAGTTGTCTTTCTCTGCTTGACTTATTTCGCTAAGCATGATACGCTCTAGTTCCATCCATGTTGTCGCAAATGGCAAGATTTCATTTCTTTTGATGGCTGCATAGTATTCTGTTGTTTATATATACCACATCTTCTTGATCCATTCATCTGTTGATGGACATCTAGGTTCTTTCCATAGTTTGGCTATTGTGGACATTGCTGCTACACTGTTGGTGGGAATGCAAGCTGGTGCAACCTCTCTGGAAAACAGCATGGAGGTTCCTCAAAATCTTGAAAACAGAACTGCCCTATGACCCAGCAATTGCACTATTGGGTATTTACCCTAAAGATACAAACGTAGTGATCCAAAGGGGCACGTGTACCCGAATGTTTATAGCAGCCAGGTAAGTCTTAATGCCAAAACCAAGCATTAATTTCAGCTCTTTTTTTAAAATTAAATTATTTATTTTCAGAAAAACAGAATTCATTATTTTTTTCACCACACCCAGTGTTCCATGCAATCCGTGTCCTCTATAATACCCACCACCTGGTACCCCAACCTCCCACCCCCCACCACTTCAAACCCTCAGATTGTTTTTCAGACTCCATAGTCTCTCATGATTCACCTCCCCTTCCAATTTACACCAACTTCCTTCTCCTCTCTAACATTCCTTGTCCTCCATGATATTTGTTATGCTCCACAAATAAGTGAAACCACATGATAATTGACTCTCTCTGCTTGACTGATTTCACTCAGCATAATCTCTTCCATGTTGCTACAAAAGTTGGGTATTCATCCTTTCTGATGGAGGCATAATATTCCATAGTGTATATGGACCACATCTTCCTTATCCATTCGTCTGTTGAAGGGCATCTTGGTTCTTTCCATAGTTTGGTGACCGTGGCCATTGCTGCTATAAACATTGGGGTATAGATGGCCCTTTTTCACTACATCTGTATCTTTGGGGTAAATACCCAGGAGTGCAATGGCAGGGTCATAGGGAAGTTCTATTTTTAATTTTTGGAGGAATCTCCACACTGTTCTCCAAAGAGGCTGCACCAACTTGCATTCCCACCAACAGTGTAAGAGGGTTCTCCTTTCTCCACATCCTCTCCAACACATGTTGTTTCCTGTTTTGTTAATTTTGGCCATTTTAACTGGTGTAAGGTGATATCTCGATGTGGTTTTAATTTGAATCTTCCTGAGGGCTAGTGATGATGAACATTTTTTCATGTGTCTGATAGCCATTTGTATGTCTTCATTGGAGAAGTGTCTGTTCATATCTTCTGCCCATTTTTTGATATGTTTGCCTGTTTCGTGTGTGTTGAATTTGAGGAGTTCGTTATAGATCTTGGATATCAACCTTTTGTCTGTACTGTCATTTGCAAATATCTTCTCCCATTCCGTGGGTTGCCTCTTTGTTTTCTTGACTGTTTCCTTTGCTGTGAAGAAGCTTTTGATTTTGATGAAGTCCCAAAAGTTTATTTTCGCTTTTGTTTCCTTTGCCCTTGGAGACATATCTTCGACAAAACAGGAAAAAATATACAGTGGAAAAAAGACAGTCTCTTCAATAAATAGTGCTGGGAAAACTGGACAGCTATAAGTAGAAGAATGAAACTCGACCATTCTCTTACACCATACACAAAGATAAACTCAAAAATGGATAAAAGACCTCAACGTGAGACAGGAATCCATCAGAATCCTAGAGGAGAACATAGGCAGTAATTTCTTCAATATCAGCCACAGCAACTTCTTTAATTTCAGCTCTTACTTCAAATCTCACCTTCCTTGCTAGAAACATCTGTGTTTCTCACAGAGACTAATGCAAATACTATCAGTATCTATGTACTAAGTGTTTGCAATTTAAAAAACAAAACCAACAAAACCCCACTTTATTTTGTTTGGAGAGGGCAAGAAGAAAATACTTGCCCTGCTCAGACTATTCCAATTCTGGCCTTCCTCCCGGACTTTTGCTCTTTTGTTTTCTTTCTCAAATTCCACATGTGAGTGAGATCATATGGTATTTGTATTTCTCTGGCTGACTTACATTGTTTAGCATTATATTCTAGCTCCATCCATGTTGTTCAAATGGCAAGATTTCTTTTTTATGGCTGAATAATATTCTATTGTATACACACGCACATATCTTATCTATTCATCAATACATGGACACTTGGGCTGTTTCCAGAATTTGGCTATAGTAAATAACGCTGCTATAAACATAGGGGTGCATGTATCCTCTTGGAATTAGTGTTTCTGTATTCTTTGTATAAATACCCAGTTAATACAATTGCTAGATCATAGGATATGTCTATTTTTAACTTTTTTCCACTGTATATTTTTTCCTGTTTTGTCGAAGCTTATTTGACCATAGAGTTGAGGGTCCATATCTGGGCTCTCTACTCTGTTCCACTGGTCTATGTGTCTGTTTTTACATCAGTACCATGCTGTCTTGGTGATCACAGCTTTGTAGTAAAGCTTGAAGTCAGGTAACGTGATGCCCCCAATTTTATTTTTGTTTTTCAACATTTCCTTAGTGATTCGGGGTCTCTTCTGATTCCATACAAATTTTAGGATTATTTGCTCTAGCTCTTTGAAGAATACCGGTGGAATTTTGATCTGAATAGCATTAAAAGTATAGATTGCTCTAGGCAGTATAGACATTTTAACAATGTTTATTCTTCCGATCCAAGAGCATGGAATTGTCTTTCATCTTTTTGTGTCTTCTTCAATTTCTTTTATGAGTGTTCTGTAGTTCCTCGAGTACAGATCCTTTACCTCTTTGGTTAGGTTTATTCCCAAGTATCTTATGGTTCTTGGTGCTATAGTAAATGGAATCGATTCTCTAATTTCCCTTTCTGTATTTTCATTATTAATGTATAAGAAAGCCACTGATTTCTGTACATTGACTTTGTATCCTGCCATGTTGCTGAATTGTTGTATGAGTTCTAGTAGTTTGGGGGTGGAGTATTTTGGGTTTTCCATATAAAGAATCATGTCATCTGCAAAGAGAGAGAGTTTGACTTTTTCATTGCCAATTTGGATACCTTTTATTTCTCTTTGTTGTCTGATTGCTGTTGCTAGGACTTCTAATACTATGTTGAACAAGAGTGGTGAGAGTGGGCATCCTTGTCGTGTTCCTGATCACAACTGGAAGGATGCAAGCTTTTTCCCATTGAGGATGATATTTGCTGTGGGTCTTTCATAGATAGATTTGATGAAGTTCAGGAATGTTCCCTCTATCCCTATACTTTGAAGCGTTTTAATCAGGAACGGATGCTGGATTTTGTCAAATGCTTTTTCTGCATCAATTGAGAGGACCATGGGGTTCTTCTCTCTTCTCATATTAAGTTGTTCTATCACATTGATTGATTTTCGAATGTTGAACCATCCTTGGGATGGATCCTACCTGGTCATGGTGGATAATCTTTTTAATGTGCTATTGGATCCTGTTTGCTAGGATCTTGTTGAGAATCTTAGCATCCATATTCAGAAATTTCTGCTTCAATTTTTTGAAACAGCTTCAGGAGAATAGGTGTTACTTCTTCTTTGAAAGTTTGGTAGAATTCCCCAGGGAATCCGTCAGGTCCTGGGCTCTTGTTTTTTGGGGAGGTTTTTGATTACCGCTTCAATCTTGTTACTAGATGTTGGTCTATTCAGGTTGTCAATTTCTTCCTGATTCAATTTTGGGAGTTTATAGTTTTCCAGGAAGGCATCCATTTCATCTAGGTTGCTTAGCTTATTGGCATATAATGTTGATAATAACTTCTGATGATTGTTTCTACTCCCTTGGTGTTCGTTGTGATCTCTCCCTTTTCATTCATAATTTTATGTATTTGAGCTTTCTCTCTTTTCTTTTGGATTAGTGTTGCCAATGGTTTATCAATCTTATTGGTTCTTTCAAAAAACCAGCTTCTAGTTTCATTGATACGTTCTACTGTATCTCTGGTTTCTACCTCATCGATCTCAGCTCTGATCTTGATTATTTCCCTTCTTATGTGTGGAGTTGGTTTGATTTGTTGTTAATTCTCCAGTTCTTTAAGGTGTAGAGACAGCTGCTGTGTTCTGGATTTTTCAATTTTTTTGAGGGAGGCTTGGATGGCTATGTATTTCCCCCTTAGGACCGCCTTTGCTGTATCCCATAGGTTTTGGATCGAAGTGTCTTCACTGTCATTGGTTTCCATGAATTGTTTCAGTTCTTCTTTGATCTCCTGGTTGATCCAAGCATTCTTAAGCAAGGTGGTCTTTAGCTTCCAGGTGTTTGAGTTCCTTCGGAACTTTTCCTTGTGATTGAGCTCCAGTTTCAAAGCATTGTGATCTGAGAATGTGCAGGGAATAATCTCAGTCTTTTGGTATCGGTTGAGTCCTGATTTGTGACCCAGTATGTAGTCTATTCTTAAGAAGGTTCCATGTGCACTTGAGAAGAATGAGTATTCTGTTGTTTTAGGGTGGAATGTTCTGTATATATCTATGAGGTCCATCTGGTCCAATGTGTCATTCAATGCTCTTGTGTCTTTATTGATTTTCTGCTTCGATGATCTATTTCTGAGAGAGGGGTGTTAAGCTCTCCTACGATTATTGTATTCATATCAATATGACTCTTTATCTTGATTAACAGTTTTCTTATGTAATTGGCTGCTCCCATATTGGGGGCATAGATATTTACAATTGTTAGATCATCTTGGTGGATAGTCCCTTTAAGAATGATGTAGTGTCCTTCTGTATCTCTGACTACAGTCTTTAGTTTAAAATCTAATTTGTCTGATATGAGAATCGCTACCCCAGCCTTCTTTTGAGGCCCATTGGCATGAAAGACGCTTCTCCATCCCTTCACTTTCAGTTTGGGTGTATCTTTAGGTTCAAAATGGGTCTCTTGTAGACAACGTATGGATGGGTCCTGTCATTTTATCCAGTCTGCAACCCTGTGCCATTTTATGGGCACATTTAGGCCATTCACATTGAGGGTGATTATTGATAGATACGTTTTTATTGACATCGTGTTACCTTTGAAGTCTTTCTTTCTGTAGATTGTCTCTATATTTCTGTTCAATGCTATTCTCATACTTTTTCCTCCTTTAAAGAGGCCCCCTTAATATTTCCTGCAGTATCGGCTTGGTGGTTGCATAGTCTTTTAAGCCTTGCTGGTCCTGGAAACTCTTTATCTCTCCATCCATTTTGAATGTCAGTCTTGCTGGATAAAGTATTCTTGGATGCATGTTCTTCTCATTTAGTGCTCTGAATATATCTTGCCAGCCCTTTCTGGCTTTCCAGGTCTCTGTGGACAGGTCTGATGTTATTCTGATGGGCTTTCCTCTGTACATATGGATCTTCTTTGTCCTAGCTGCTTTCAAGAGGTACTGCCTACAATTATAATTCTTCATTCTTACTATTAGGTGTCTCGAGGACTTTCGAGAATCTGTAATCTTGGGGGGAAACCTTTCGGCCTCTAGTACATGAACGCTGGTTCCATTCACGAGATTTGGAAAATTTTCATGAAGAACTTGTTCCACTATATCTTCTAGACTTCTTTCTTTCTCCTCCTTTTCTGGGATTCCAATAATTCTGACGTTGGAACGTTTCATGGCATCATTTATTTCCCTGATTCTGTTTTCGTGGCTTCTAAGCTGTTTGTTCCAGGCTTCCTCCTGATCCTTTCTCTCTATCTGTTTGTCCTCCAGATCACTAATTCTATCTTCTGTCTCAGTTACTCTAGCATTGAGAGAATTTAGATTAGATTGGAACTCATTGAGAGCATTGTGAAGCTCATCCCTGATAGCTTTCAGCTCTTTCCTAATACTGAAACATGATCTCTGGTCGTTTTCAGTTCAGCCCTAATCAATTCCGTTTGGTCACCCATGGCTTTCTCTAACCTAGCTATTGCTTGGATAATTGTTGGCCTGAATTCTCTTTCCGACATATTGTCTATGTTGATAGCCGTTAGCTCTTTTGCAGAAGGTCCGTCCTCTGTATTTTTCTTGTTGGGCATTCCTCCTCCTAGTCATTTTGGTGAGAGATGGCTGAACGGGTGTAGCTGGGTGTATCGACTGTGGTGCAGCCAAGGTGCACCCTGGAATGCTTCTGAGCAATCAGGGTTCCCCACCCAAATGAGAGGAAAAAGAAAAGGAAAAGAAAAAAAGAAAGAAAGGTGAGATAAAAGAGAAGGTTCAGCCCAAATGGGCCCCAAGGTAAGATTTATGAAGTATACAAACAGACACAGACAAACAAAAAGACTGATAAAAGTATATGACAAGAGAAAAAAAAATATATATATTTGCATATATATATATATGCAAATAAAGGAAGAACCTCATCAAGAAGAACCCCGAGTGTAAGATTTATATACTATCAGGACAAACACAAAAACACAGAAATACTGGTGGAAGAAAAAGATGGGAGAGTGGTTGTAAGTTCTCAGTGTGGGTGAGGAAGGTTGTTTTGATTCTTCTGGATGTAGCTTGATATCTTTGTTAAAGGACTCAACTTTCCTAAGATAAGGGGGGATTAGAAATTGGTTTACCTATAGGGGTGGCATTGATTGGGGAAAGGGGATTACCTTGAATTTTAACTCTATATGAATATTAGAAAATAAAAATTAAAAAAGGAATAAACTAGACTAAACTAAACTAAAATTTAAAAAAAGAAATTTAAAAAATAGAAATGCAAAAGGAAAACACAGGTGTATGTATCAAAGAGTTCAGGTTAGAAGGTTATTATGGAATTTGATGTACTGGACATCTCACTGTGACGGTAAATAGGTTAAAAAATTATCTATATAATAACAAAAAATTAACTATATAAAAAAATGAGCCAGAATAGTGGGAACGAATTAATAATAAGAATTGTCCTATGAAGTAGTGGTGGTTGTTCTCTTGTCTTTTTTTTTTTTTTTTTTCCTTTCCTGGTTGGTTTTCTGGGGGAGGGGCCTGCCACGTGGGTTTTCAGTCAATGATGTTCTCTCAATTAAGTCCTCCCGCCCCCCTCAAGGGGGTGGTCTCTGAGGAAACTGGGTTTTTCAGGCTTTTGTTCTCTGGAGGTTTTTATATTTGTTCACTTTTGTTTTTCTCTCTCGCCTGGATCGTCTTTGATGGTTTTTGTAGGTTTAGAGGAAAGCAAACTACACTCT
This sequence comes from Mustela putorius furo, assembly GCF_011764305.1. Lineage (NCBI taxonomy): Eukaryota > Metazoa > Chordata > Mammalia > Carnivora > Mustelidae > Mustela > Mustela putorius. The sequence goes on along the minus strand of NW_025422307.1, from coordinate 274,057 downwards.
GACCTCCCTCTCAGAGAGGAGCCTCAGTCTGGCTGCAGAGCCCATATAAATCCCGCCTTGGCTGCTGGCAGAGCAGGTTCCCAGTCACGGTCCCTGGAGATGCAGGATTTTTTGCTTGTACCCAAAACCACGGCAGTGGCGGCTGTCTGGGCAGCTGCAGACCGCCAGAGAAGTTCTAAGCATTGATAACAAACTGAGATTTTCCCGCTGGCCCGGGCTGGGAGTGCCTGGTCTTTCCAGTCCAAGAGCACACTGCTGGCGTTTGTGAGCACCTCTCTCAGGGGAGGGCGCGGGGCACGACTCGGACTCTGATGGCATGGCAGGGCACTCCCGTGGGGACTGCAGAAAGGCTGTGCTTCTGTTGGCTGGCGAGGCTCCCAGCCCCTCACTGGAGCCGGGCGCCACGCACTCTGAGGCGCACTGTTGTTTCAGGGACCGAGACCTGGTTTCTCTGCCGCACTCTCTCTGGCTCTGCACCAGGGGTGGCTGTCCTGGTCTGTACCTAATACCCTGATTCCCACAATTTCCCCCCAGGTGGTCCTTTGCTTTTTTTGAGTGCTATCTACCACACTCCTGAGTTGATGGTGGTCCCCAGGCGCAGGGCACTCTCGTATTGGGATATTACTTTCCAACGGGTCGCCTCTGGTGGCTCCCTCCTCCTTTTGTTTATCTTCCAATATCAGTCCGCGGTTCCCACTCCACTTTACCTGCCCACTGGCGTCTTCTGCTCCAGTAGAGATCCAGATGTGTATAATTCTGATCTCAGGCTGCTTTCGTGGGTGATCGGAGTTCTTTGGAAGGTAATCAGCTCACTTTAGGGTACAGGTTGAAAGGACGCCTTCTCCTACTTCCCCGCCATCCTGTCTCTTGTCAGTAAGCTGATTTCTTAATTCCAGCCTAAGTTCTATGAAACTGATAACAGCTAGACTTACACAAAAAAGGTTTTTTCCTTATAAATTTTTCCATATTTAAGGGTTTAAAATTTTTAAATTACACTTTACAGATAGATGTATGTATCGAAGTAATCACTTCTGTCCCATACCCAGACACAGAATTGTTCGAATGAGAGTAACGGCCCCCAAATCATGTTCAACCTAAGATTTTCAATGCAGTTATATAAAATTTGACTAACCAGCCTTTATTGTTTTCCTCTTCATATGGATATTCATGCATTCATTTGTCTCTAGAGTCACATTGATCCTGCAAGAAACACACACAAAAACAAATAATGAAAAAAAAGATCCACATGTTGATGACATTCTTCCACTGGGGAGTGAACAATTTCATTCTGCAACTCTTTAGGCTCTTCATTGGTAGAATGAGATAATCAAAACAACATTGGCAGAATATTTTTTTCATTGGTTGTTTGTTTTTTTGCTTGCTCTTTACCAGCCACTAAAGGGCAAAGTGGAGAAATGAGGGAATAAAAGTACGATCTCCAACTAGGACAGCTCCTGAGCACAAGATAATGAGGATCTAAATAAAGAGAGTTGAGGGAGGGAAGAAAAGGAAAGGGAGGTAACAGAGAGGAAGGAGAAGGGGAGGAGAAAATGGCAGAAATTGGTTTAAAAGTAAATTTAATATATGAAAGTCACAAATATTCTTCCTGGAGCACTTGGCTCCCTTATTCTTAACAACCAAGGAATTTTTAAGTAATGCTGTTTTCCAGAGGAAATGATTTTTTCCCCCTCTTTACAGCTGATACATATGCAACATAATTAATGTGAATACTTTTTGGTGCCTTCATGTTGATCAATACACAAGCAACTTTTTTTTTAATTTTTAAGATTTATTTATTTGCAAGAGAGAGAGAGATACAGGGGGGGGGAGGAGCATAGGGAGAGAATTCCCAAGCAGGTGCAGAGCCCACCACCTAGGACTCAACCCCACAACCTTGAGATCATGACCGGAACCTAAATAAACCAAGAGTCCAGTCAAATGCTTAACTGACTGGGCCACCCAGGTACCCCAAAAAATTAATCTCAAAAGCTTCCATATCCCCAGGGCCGTTTGGATCTCACTAAATATAATTAAATATTGCTGGATTAGAGAGTTCTGATTACAATAAAGCATTTGCCTCATGTGGAAGTATCTTGAGAGTCCTCCTGTTTATTTTCATTCAGCACATTATGTAACTTGCTTCAGAATTCCCCTTTCATGAGGCACATTTTCTTTGGCATTCAGTTAAGCCAGCTTAGTAGGCATAAGTGATTTTGCTTTTTCATTCGGAATTATACTCAAGAGGGATAGGCCTTGGCGTTCTCAGCAGCACCCACTCTGCTGGTGGCTCACCCCTGCAGCACGGCACAGATTTCCTCTGCGTGGCTCTCCAGACATTTGAACAGAGAAAGGGTTCACTCGCTCATAGGGCCTTAAATGAAACATAGCATGATTCACAAGTTCCATGGGCTTGGTCTGTAAGGCAGACTGGCTTTTAATTTTATTCCACTTTTAAGTTAATCAATCAACCAATTTCTCCTTCTCTCTCTCTCTCTTCCCCTCTGTCCCCTTCGTCCTTCCTCTCCACTTCTCTCTCTATACCTATGTAATACTTACATATTAAAAAAAGTTTATATCTCAAAATGTATATACTATAGTTTTTACTACTAGAAATGCTGCTGAAAAGCAATATAATGTAAATGTAATATTTTAATAATATTCTTTAAAGATTTTATTTATTTATTTATTTGGCAGAGAGAGAGACAAAGCGATAGAGGGAACACAAGCAGGAGGAGTGGGAGAGGGAGAAGCAGGCTCCATCTGAACAGGGAGCCCCATGTGGGGCTCAATCCCAGGACCCTGGGATCATGACCTAAGTTAAAGGCAGACACTAAATGACTGAGCCACCCAGGCACCCCAATAATATTTTAATATTACAATGGCAAACTAGAAAAATTCTCTGGAAATTCAGAGTGTAATTCTTCTATTTTACATTATGAAACCATAATATGGTTTCCCTTGAAAGAATTAAAAAGTCGTCTAAAACACCATGTTCTTATCAAACATGTCCTGTCCTTTCTAGTCTTCAAAATGTATCTAAATTGATCAGTTCCAACTTAGCAAAATGTACTAGGTACGTCAAAAACTGGCTTCAATCTTACATTCCAATTTTGTAGGTTTTTTCCCCCCACACTTTGATATATCTTGGCCATTTTTCACATGATATTCAATTTCCTGATGCTTAATCCAAAATTTGTAACACTCCACTGCAGAGATATATTTACTCCCTAATTTTTGTCTATTAATTTACGATTTTGTGCTACTGCTGATAACATTTAAACATCCTTTTATGTCAGTCTTACAGCCACTGGGGCCTCTGCTAGCCAGGGTGATGACATTGTGCGCCCAGAAGGGACGCCCTCTCTGGGCAGACAGGGACAGACTCTAATCAGGAGGGAGGGCCCAATGAGCAGAGCCCAGGGAAGATCTTCACCACCATTCACCCCCTGAGCCGGGCACCCTCGTCTACTATACTTAGCTGCTCTAAGTCTGCACCTTTAATTACTGCCTTAGAATATAGTTATAGAAGTGCAATTACCACATCAAAATAATAGGAACTTTTTTTCCTAATTTTTCAAAACGTCTTTTTAAACAGACTCTACCAACTTATGCTCCCTCCAGAGAAACAGAAGCCCATGCTACCATAGTGTCACACCCATCTTTATTTCTGGAAACAGAACACATTACCTCACACATTTTAGGGGGATCAATAAATGTTGTCAAATGAGTAAATGAAGGCAGTAATGACAAATGGAAGAAAAACAAAATAAACTCATGTTTCTATCAATCATATGGATTCTTCCTATCCATGTAACTAGGGCCTCCATTATCTAATTTGTATTTTTAGATAAAATTAATCTGCTGACTAAAACATTAAATAATGTGAACTATACCCAACATAATATCCCACATTTTGACAGCATTTGGGGATTTACAAAGTAGCCTAGTGATATAATTTGTACTGAAAGCAGTTCTGGAACTTTAGTACATGAACTATTTTAAGATCGATTTGACAATGATGATTAATTTCATGCCCAAGGTAAGCAGTTAGATAATGTCAGGGTCCTTCTAGAACTCCTTAGCTCCACATCTGAGCATGGATTTTTGGTTTATCTTTGCAACCACCTACAACTTCAATGTATACTTCTGTATCTTTCAAACATGAGAGCCTGATATAATGCTGACTTTCATTTTCCGTTACTTCACACTCCTCCAAGAGTGCTCAAGCTCATCTCCTGACCAGCAGCTCCCCTCGAGCACCCCAATACTTTAAGCAGCACATGTGACAGCAAATGAAGTCACACTGTAGAGCTGAGAAGATCAATCCCTGGGCTCACCACTGTCTCCCACTGGCCATTGGACCTGAAACAATTCCTCCAACCGGCGTCCCCATTTCCTTCTCCACAGAAGCAGGGGTAACAGTAACACCAGTTTGTCTACCACCTACCCCAATTAGGGTCATGTCTATGCAGCAATGTGTGCTGTCATTCACATAGGAATTCTCACTCCTTCATCAGTGGCCCAGATGAAGCAAGAAAATAACAGGACTTCCCAAAATTGAGACCACAAAATAGATGAATATCAACTTGATTCATGCTAAGGGGCCTTTGTGTTGTTCCCCAAATCCCCATCAAAATCAAGCCATGATGTAAAATAGGAAAATGGAACCTTTCCAGGAACAGTTAATATCTCATCAATTTCCTAATTAAAATATTACTTAAGTCTGCCAAATAGGTTTGTAAAATTATCAGTCAAGCAGAGAGAGTCAATTATCATATGGTTTCACTTATTTGTGGAGCATAACAAATAGCATGGAGGACATGGGGAGTTAGAGAGGAGAAGGGAATTGGGGGAAATTGGAAGGGGAGGTGAACCATGAGAGACTATGGACTCTAAAAAACAATCTGAGGGGTCTGAAGTGGCGGGGGGTGGGAGGTTGAGGTACAAGGTGGTGGGTATTATAGAGGGCACGGATTGCATGGAGCACTGGGTGTGGTGCAAAAATAATGAATACTGTTATGCTGAAAATAAATAAAAAATAAATAAATAAAAAATTATCCCGTAAATCTTCTCACAGCACAGAAGTTTTAAAGGCCACTGTCCTCATCAAAAATTCATGACACATGTTTTGGTGCTTGCTTTCCTGGCTCCAAAAATGATTCTCAATTGTCAGGTAAAGAAAAAGCAAAGGGTTGGTCCCTTATTTCAACACAAAGTAAATATGAGAAATAAGAAAAGGCATGATATATTACATTTTGGAAAGAAGTTTAGACTTACTTTTAAACAAAAATAATTGCTGCCTAGGACTGTTAGTAAATACTGCTATTTTAATGGTGAGTCTGGAGAAATTGTAGCAATAGGGAATCGTCTTCTAAATTCTGTTCCTCTTGAACTCATTTCCTTCCCTAAAATTTCCTAAAAGGAATTCTAAGCGTCCTTTGTCATTCAAAGACAGTTAAGTATCCTGGACAATACAACTGACCTTGGTCAAAACGGATGTGGATACTACCCAGCTTGATGAAGAAGGAGTTACACTTTAGGGTAGGGGCACTATCTCATCACCTGTAGTAACAGGTTGCTAGCTCTTCGTCACACCTGAAATTATCTGTTATGCTCTCCATCTCTAAAGGTGAGTGTTTAATACATTCTGCATACTTCAGGAACTGTAAGTACACTTGTTGCCAGTTCCTCTGAAAATCCTTTTATGTATCTTTAAACAGAGACAGTGAGATACCTTTTAAAGGTGCTTATAGACATCTGACCACTCAGGGTATTCTACTCTCTGCCCAAAGGTAATTTAATTGCTCTGTTTCAAGCAAATGGAATTCTGGTAATGGTACAGCAATCCCATTTGGGATTCTGTCTTCTAGGTTGTTTCACAAATCACTACTTCATTAGCTCTGATCTTGTGTTTTCAAGGGCTGATTAAAAAAAAAAAAGTCAGGTAACAAAGGTTTATATACATATTCACAAAACTTTTCAAGCCAGTTAGGGACTCCTACAAGCAGGCTTTGTGAATTTAAGTCAATGATATTATGTAACAGACCCATCTTGGCCTTGCTGTGTGCCTCAAGGTTTTTGATATATACGTTGCCTTCCTTCATTTAAAGCTATTTCTGTTTTACCTGTTGCAGTGAGTTGTCTTGGGAACTAAAAATATTTGAAGGTTAATCTAAGTATTTCTGGAGATAAATGCATACTTAAGTGCTACGTTTTCATAGCTATTTTGACTTAAAAATGAAAAGAGATGCTGAAGACACAAAGCAGCGAGCCTGTTGCTAGGTGACAGTGACACCTACCTGAACTTGTACAGCATGAGACTTATCACTGCTGAGAAAAGACACATGGATTTCCGTGGCACAAACATCGTTTTCTATAGAGAAGCAAACTAGTCCTTAGATATTCTTTAACATAGGCCGTAAGTAGTCAGCAAATTATGTCTATACGAATATCCAATTTTAGAGATGCCTCTCACCACAAATAGGAAAAGACACTTGGTTATTTTCCACTTGGGAAATGTGGTTCTGCATTCTAAATAATGTCTACATATGACATACATATAATTTTCATGATTTGTTATTAAAGGGTGATCATTATTCTTTGTATCTCATGAATTCTCCAAGTTTTAACAGAAATCGCTTCAACTAGGGTAGGTAGAGTCCACAGAGAGAGCAGTATCTTTACAATAAGTAATCTAATTTCCATTAAATTTATTAACACAAAACCATCATAGCGAAGACCTCATGAATTAAAAAAGATAATGCAAAAAACTTCAAGGCAGATTATTCCCTGGATATATTTTATAATTACATACCTACTTTCTAGCATTACCTCCCTTCCTTGAGACAAAAACTCGGGCACAAAGTTCCACCCCTTTTCTTTGACTCATCAGGCAATTCAGGCGATGATATACAAACACCAAGTACTCTTCTACACACACAATTTCAGGATCTCACATGAATAAATGACACAATCCGCTCCATCTGAGAAGGACTGTGTGCTTTCTCATCTTGGGAAAAGATCACAACATGAATATCAAACAGCAGGAACACCAGCCTTGACACTTGGCAATAATGTGACTTAAGGCAAGCTGTTTATGTTTTGTGTGCCCTGTTCCTCGTTTACTAATCCTGTATCATGGGATGCATGGGTGGCTCAGTTGGTTAAGCGTCTGCCTTCAGCACGGGTCATGATCCCAGGGTGCTGGGATGGTGCTCCATGTCCATTGGGCTCCCTGCTCAGTGGGGAGTCTACTACTTCCTCCTCCCGCCACCCACTCCCTGCTTGTGATTGTGCACACACTCTTTCTCTCTCTCAAATAAATAAATAAAATCTTGATGGGGAGGCAGCTATGAACGTTGAAAAGGAGAATGTACAGTGTACTTAGCAGACACTCTGGCACTTATTAGTTATTCAACAAATGTCAGTCCCAACCCTCCTCCTTACATTCATAGTCAAGCACACAGACACACAGACTCTTATTTCCACTTAAACTTTCCTGAGAACTAGGAACAAACAATGGCCTACTCGAATCCAAGTTACACTTCCTCAAGACTACCGTCAGTCCTAGTTGTGTGTTTTTTATAGTAAGGTCCTAGGACAGACGACAGGTTCAGAGCCCTAGGCTCTCAAAGTACAGCGTCTCCAATTCCTCCATTAAGAGAATTCAGTGATGTAACTGCTAAGAGAAACAGGAGACAGGGAATTTCAGGTCCTTAACAACCAAAAATCTTAGGGAATTCTATTAGTTACACAGAAATCAATTGAAAATGCTCCATTTATTAAAAAAAAAAAAAAAGTTCTTCCTTATTTCAAGCTTTATGTTTCTCTGAAATTATGCTTCCACCCAGGAATTTTTCACTATTAGCAGACAACACAGAAAGAGCAAACTTTACGAATTAAGGTCTCACTCAGAGTAAGGTATGGCCCGAAGCCTGAGCAAACATTGAAGAACAGAGTTCACTGAATCAACAGCCCATTTTCAGAGGGAGGAGGTAAAGCAAAAGCACACCGATATGGAAATTACTCTTTTAATCTGTTTTCAGCTTCCATTACATCCCCGCATTCTTTGCAGACAGAGAACAAATAAACCTTTAAAAGAAAGTAACCATAGCAAATTAATTAAGCACTTCTTTTACATATATTGTGCTCAATATAATGGTTTGAAAAGTAATTTAGGCTATGCTCATATTTGAGTGTAATTGCCATTTTATCGGGGCTGCACAGTCAAAAACCTGATTTGTATTGCAAAGAACTGACAAGATGATTAAATTTTGTCTTCATATGTCTAATTTATGTGATTGAGATTACAACACAGATATGAGCACGTGCAATTCGTACTTGTACGGGAAACGATGGCGTACAACACCACATTCCGCCAAAAGTGACTTGGCCACACACACGTTTGCATCCCCATGTGAAGAGCGTTGACGACTTCTCTCAATCCTTTCTATCAGGATGTGTTTTAAACCATCGTACTTTGGAGTTTCCAAGGGGTTGGTGGGAGGAACAAAATAATAGGGTGGCAGTTCCCTTCCTAACACATTATGCAAGTATAATGTGGTAGTATGATTTATACATTGAAAAGCAAGCTTCCAATTTTGAAAACAACTGAAAATATAATCATGATCAACACATAGTTGGTACCAATTAAAAATGTGTAATTCACACAAGCCTAATAATTTCTCTACTACTGCAGTTCAATGAGTGTTGTCTGTACATAGCGAGGCATATATATTATAATCACAAATTTTATATATTCAAGAAAAATAAGTTGCCTTATTCAGTATGCAGTATGCAGTATTTGGCTTTCCTATTAATTATTGCCTTCTATGTTTAACTTGCCAATGCTAAGCAAGATAAATTACATTCAAATGCATAGTAAACAGTGTGCTTAGAGAGTAAATTTATTTTCTAGCCCATCACAACAATAGTTGATTAAAATATGTTGCTCTTATCTAGTTTTGAATTAATTCATGTGAAATAAAACAAATATTTATTAAATTGTGGGGAAAAACATTTCATCAAACTGCAAAACCTGAGTGGAAAAACAAATGGCACACATTTAATTACAGTTGACATTTAAATGAAATTTGCAATCTCAAAATATTTAACAATAATTAGAAAATATCAGACAAGATATTTTTAGCATACTTTCATGTTCAATCTCTTCAAATATCTGAACCCAGAGGAATTTTAACATAGGCGGATTTTAAAATAGAATTTGAAGGATGGATCAAAGAGCTTAATAGATTTGTTTTACTGACATTTTGATATAATGATACAGAAACAAGAGATTTATTTGATATTTTTAATGATATTTTTAATGCCAGGTGCCTTACTGAACAACAGTTTTGTCCGGCTGAACTCATCAATTCAGTTTGCGCATTCAGACATCACAATCATTACCCTATGTAGCTCATAATCTGGCCCACCACAGATAGCAAGCTGTCAACATAAATACATTATCAATTAGTATTTCTCAACAATGAGCAAATTAGTAGACTGTCAAATAAATTGCATAACCATATGCTTCTCTCATGACTAAATAATACCAGAAAATCAAAATACTATTTGTTGAGAATGACAAATGAAATATTAGGTTGATTCTTGTTTACAAGTATCAAAGACTTCTTTAAACGCTGGGAAAATATGGATATTGGGAGTCAAAGCAAATATAATCCAAGTAATTGCTAGCAGATGATGAAGGTCTGCTGATGTGTAATTGCAGTATTCCTTCCATGGTATATATATTCTGTTAATTCATCCGTGGATCGCCTATATGCCAGAACTGAGGACATTAAAAACCCTATGCCACAATAACTAATTTAAAGAAGCTCACAAACAAAGGTGAGACAAATACAAGTAAGTAAAATAAGCATAACAATAATAGCTACCATCCACTGGCTGCTTACCATAAGTTTAACACTGACTAGCTGCTTGTATTATCTAATAAGTTCATGTACAAAGCATGGTGACCTAGGATTAAATACCCACACTTTACAATAAAAATAACTGTGACAGAAGTCCGTATTCTCTAGCCTGTATCAAGTCACACCTTCTGTAACAAAATAGGAACTCTGTGGAAGAAAAAGTAGAGTGGGAAGTTGAGGGACCCCACCTAAGGTGTTACAGAGGAAGATGAAATAAAGTTAAGCCTTGAAAAGTGGGGGAGAAGAGACATTTCAGTATGCATGAAGTCATCAGTACGTTTAAATCTGAGTCTCAGAACATTCACGCATGCGCACTCGTGTGTGTGTGTGTGTGTGTGTGTGTGTACAAACACGTTAAATTTACTATGTGTGGGTACACACAAACACACACACAGATACACACACACATCAAAGAGCATCCTAGGAGCTAAAGAGGGGCTCTAACATGGAAAAAAAAAGTCTATAATTTAGAAAGATGATTTGTTGTAAATACATAGTAAAAATAATACTTAAAGTGTGACTTCTAGTGTCTTACGTAAGCTGTCTTACAGTATAAAGGGATTTATATTAGGTGTACTCAATCAGAAACACTAAAGTGACTTAAAGAAGCTAATTCCAAGAAAAACTGACCATAGAAGACCTTTTTCACAAACTTTGTTATGTTCCACGATTTAAGATATTTCTGACATTCCCAACCTTCATACATGAAATATTTCAGAATATTATTCAAATTCAAATAATATTTAAAATATTACTCATACTCAATGAAAATATGCCCAGATAGTACATTTAAGTGCACATACATGTGTGAGCATGTGCAAACACACACACACACACACACACACACACACAGCCAACCACTAGTTAAAAACTGACTAGAGAAATATTCCTGAAGTGTATGTAAGTTACATGAGTGAGTTTATCTTTTTTTTTTTAATACTCCAGAAAATTAGAATAATTTCAAAAATAGTAGCAGCCAAGGAGTATCAAAAGCGTATTCAAGGAGCACATGGTTGGCTCAGTGGGTTAAAGCCTCTGCCTTTGGATCGGGTCATGATCCCAGGGTCTTGGGATGGAGTCCCACATCAGGCTCTCTGCTAAGCAGAGATCCCGCTTAACTCTCTCTCTCTCTGCCTGCCTCTCTACCTACTTTTGATCTGTCTCTCTGTCAAATAAATAAATAAATAATCTTAAAAAAAATCTTTAAAAAAAAGCGTATTCAAAACAAAGACTGGTCAAATGGAGGCTTAAAACCACATTTGGTGACGTACATTAAAGTGAAATACTAAACTAGAATTAGTCCTATAAATAAATATGGATTAATCTCTATTCTAATATTTAAGAAACATTCACAAGTGAAAACTTTCAAAGAGATTGTTTAGAGAGAGATTACAAGTAGGCAGAGAGGCAGGCAGAGAGAGAGGAGGAAGCAGGCTCCCTGCTGAGCAGAGAGCCCGATGCGGGACTCGATCCCAGGATCCTGAAATCATGACCTGAGCCGAAGGCAGCGGCCCAACCCACTGAGCCACCCAGGCGCCCCACAAGTGAAAACTTTCAAACAATTATCATGAGGAAGTAGGTTCAGTACTCACTGGTATTTTCCCCCAATATGCATGGGGAATGTATTTTTACCTTTTATTTTATTTTATTTTTTAAAGATTTTATTCATTTATTTGCCAGAGAGAGAGAGATCACAAGGAGGCAGAGATTGGGGAGGGCGGGGAGGAAGCAGGCTCCTCGCTAAGCAGAGAGCCCAATGCGGGGCTCTATCCCAGGATCCTGAGATCATGACCCAAGCCGAAGGCAGAGGCTTAACCCACTGAGCTGCCCAGGCGCCCTATTTTTACCTTTTAATTTAAATATGGTATCATTCAAAAAACATCTGATTTTTAAATCTTTTTTTTTTTAATTTATTTATTTGAGAGAGAGACAGTGAGAAAGAGCATGAGTGAGGAGAAAGTCAGAGGGAGAAGCAGACTCCCCATGGAGCCGGGCGCCCATGCGGGACTCGATCCCAGCACTCCTGGATCATGACCTGAGCCGAAGGCAGTCATCCAACCAACTGAGCCACCCAGGCGTCCCAAAAAAAAACATCTGATTTTTAAAAGACAGTCCTTTAAACTCTCTAACTTGATGCCTAAAGGCAGCTAAATACATCTTGGGAGATACAATGAGGGAAAGCTGCTGGCCAGAGAACGGAATTCATACCGTTGTCTGAGAAGAGAGGTGATATTTCTCAGGAGTTAGAAGAGGAGGAAGAGAAGAAGGAGGAAGAGGAAGAGGACTGGCTTCAGAATCAGCAAACGCACGGACTTCCACGGGGGAGGAACTGTTCTAACTCCTAACTACCCTAGGTAGTTATTCCTCACACCCCTGAGAGGTCGGGGGTATTACTCTTCTCATTTTACAGATGTGGAAACACGGAGAAGTTAGGTAATTTGACTAATAAGCAGCAAAAGGATGATTTTAAAATGGCCCGTTGAAATCTAGCCTTCATGATTTTAAATATTATGCTATGATGATAAATTTTTTAAAATTTTTCTTATTTATTTGAGAGACAGAGAGACACACACACACACAGCATGAGCAGGGGGAGAGGAGAGGGAGAGGGAGATGTAGGCTCCCCACTGAGCAGGGAGCTCAACAGGGGCTCAGTCCCAGGGTCCTTAGATCAAGACCTGAGCCAAATACAGCTGCTTAACCCGCTGAGCCACGCAGGTACCTCGCTATAATGATTCTTATCAATAATTGTGGTATCATTCTGTGTGCAATGACATCACTATTTGTGCAAAATACACAAGCAAGCCAACTGAAACAAGATAGTTTTGGTATTTTCCTCTTAAACACAAATGAGTTATTTGTGTTATTGAGTTATTTCTAAATTAAAGGCATAATCTCAGACTGTTCTCCAATGAAAAAAAATATATTCCAAATCTGAGGTCATTTGAAATCTTGCCCAATACTACAATAAAGCCAATTTTTAAAAGGGGTTTTCCCCCTAATTAGAAAGTAACACTTTCATTAACTCATTTAAGTTTTTAGAGATTTTAAGATTTTAGAACTTCTGTACAATCTTCTACATGAAATGCAAGATTCATGTAATGAAAATCCTTTCTTCCTTTTCCTTCCCAGTGACCTAACCATATGCACAGATACAAAAAACCCTTAACTTTTCATATCAGAAAAAACCTGTATTCTCTGATAATGCATTCAATATAAAACAGCCAATTCTGAAAATACATTTCAAAGAAGTATTTCTGACCTGTGCTTGAGGCCGTTCGCCCAAACAGCTATTAAAATACTTAATTTGAAAATAAATTTATCCTAACTTTGGCTAAATATGTTTCCATCAGCTCAGAGTGTTTAAATGAAATTTCAGTGTCTTTTCTGGCTCTGAAGATATAGACATGAACATAATACTAAACAATCTATAAAGTCCCTACCTAATCATATGTACTGTCATTAATGCTCCCATTTATAAAAAAAAAAAACTTTCTCAATCACTAGGGATTCAAAAATGAAAAAGATGTCATAGATCATATATTTTAAGACTAAAAAAAGGTTGGAGGCAGCATGCTGGTAATTGGGAAACCACTGAGCCTGCTAAAAAAGCATCTGAGGAACAGTAGATACCAGGTGTTGTGGTTTGACACATACTTCATCTCTGCAAAAAGCCATGGTTTGGAGGATGAAAATAATTGCATTTTTGTTCATGAGGACCAAGTAGATGACAACTTGCTGGAGTCATCAAGAATAGGGCTATGAAGTACATGCACAAATCTGTAGTTGAACTTTAATTTGAAAACAGCTTTCAACCAGCATCTAAATGAACACAAGTGTCACACGACAGCAAGCCATATGCTATCTGGAGACCTTTCTGGATGCCAAACTTTGTCTAAGACACAGTCATTTCCTTCATCTTGAAGGCTGCCGGTTGCCTACTTCCATAAGGATGCTTCTTTTATTTTCACTCATAAACCTCCAATTTCAATATGCTTCACCTTCCAGGTTCATAAAATATTTTATGACACACAGAGAGGGATCTTCCAGAATTCTCATTGGTTTTAATATGTCCTTTCTCTCTTTGTTTGATCTCTCAGGAAGTTCAACTACCAGAGACTCAATTATTCTCTCCCAGATCAATATCTCTAAACCTAATTTCCCCTCCTAAATCTCACTCTACCTTTTCCCACATAGATTATCACTGAACAATCTAACAAACACGTAGATTCCTGTGATCTTTATACAGATAGTCTTATCATGTCTGGAATTGTGATAAAGACTGGAGATTTGCAGCCAAGATAGCTCCCTTACACACAAATGGCTTACCATCTTACCATGGAGGAAAAGCCTCACTTACCAGCACCCAAAACTGAAGTCATAATTTATTCTTTTCCCCAAAAAAATCCTTTTCCCAGTTTCCCATTGCAGTCTGTGAAAACCATGAACATCCAGACCCTGGAACCTTATCTTTGAATCAATTTGAAGATTATTTTCTAATACATACAACAACAATCATATTTATGCCTCCTAAAACCACTTCTGATTCACTTCTTTAATTTTCCTTCACCGCCTCCACATCCTTACCTCTCTTTAACAAGTCTGGATTATTATTAATCTATCTGTCGCTAGCCTCTGCTCTTTCCAGTGCACATTACAAACAGACACATATTTTTAAAATTTCATCATGTTACTCCTGGTCTTAAGAACTTGCTATTTATAATTGCAATGTCTGGACCCCTGTTGATGACCGTGACCCTTCAGAAGAAGCTGAAGTTTCTCCTCCTTCCTCTAGGAAGAGTTTCATCACTCTCAACAGGCAAATTCCTGGCATTAATACCTCTTCACATAAACACAAAAAAGTACTTGATAAAATGAACCCATAGGAATCATTTTCTTACAATCAACCTTACGGGAACCTGGGTGGCTCAGTCAGTCAAGTGTTTGACTCTTGATTTTAGCTCAAGTCAGAATCTCAGGGTCCCAAGATCAAGCCCAGTGTCAGGCTCCACGCCCAACGGGGAGTCTGCTTAAGATTCTCTCCCTCTTTTCCTCCCTCAACTCTCACTCACTGTCTCTCTCTCTCTAAAGATAAATAAATATATCTTTAAAAAAAAATCAACCACATTAATTTGTCGTAGAGTAGCTGTTTTAAAATCTACCAAAAGCATCACATTTAATGGTAAAATGTTAAAGCTTTTTCCCACTGCAGTCAGAAAAAGGGTATTTGTTATCACCATCTCAATTCAACTTATGCTGTAGGTTTCAGCCAGTATCAAAAAGAATAAATAATTTTCAAAAATAAAGATGGGGGACCTGGGTGGCTCAGTGGGTTAAAGCCTCTGCCTTCGGCTCAGGCCAGGATTCCAGCCAGGGTCCTGGGCTCGAGCCCCACATCGAGCTCTCTGCTCAGCAGGGAGCCTGCTTCCTTCTCCTTCTCTCTCTGCCTGCCTCTCCACCTACCTGTGATCTGCATCTGTCAAATAAATAAATAAAATCTTTAAAAATAAAAAAATAAAGATAATAAAAGGAAAAAGTAAAACTGTGATTATTCACAGAATAAATATTTACAGAATGATTGCATCAGTAGAAAATACAAAGACCCTACAGGCACAAAATTAACACATGAGTTTTGCAAGGTCAATATACAAAGCTCAATATACCCGCAAAAACATAACCATAACAAAAAATCAAAAGCCAAGAAAATTTATAATACTAAAGAATTAAACATCAAAAAATAACCTTAATAAAAGATGTTCACACACTCTGAAAAAAAAATATTATTGAGAGAAATTAAAGAAGTCCTTTAAAAAAAAAAAGGCTATACCATGTTCATGAGTGGGAAATCTCAATATTAAAATGTAAATTCCCTTTAAGGGTGCCTGGGTGACTTAGTTAAGCATTGGCCTTCAGCTCAGGTGATGATCTCAAGGTCCTGGGATGGAGACCAACATCATCAGGCTCCCTGCTCATTCTCCCTCTCCCTCTGCCCTTCCTTCCTCTCATGCTCTCTTGCTATCTCCTTCTCTCTCAATAAATAAATAAAATCTTTTAAAAAATGTAAATTCTCCCTAAATTGATCTCTACAGCTCAAATTAAAAACCAATCAATAAAAAAACAATCAGAATCCTAGTGCTATGTATTTGTGTGGTGTGTGTGTACTGTAAACAGTTTTCAAATTTAAATTAACATGCAAAGAAATAAGAATAGCCAAGGTGATCTTAAAGTAAAAGGACAAAATTGGGGGACTTATATTTTCATATATCAAGATTTATAAAGTTCTAATAATTAAAATATTTTGGAATTGACACATTAGTATGAATAAGCTGATCAATAAACTCACACATAATTGGTCACTTGATTGAGATAAAGATGGCACTGTCCTGCAATTAGAAAAAGAGGGCTTTGTCAATAAATGATGCTAGTCAAAAGAATGCCATATTTGGAAAAAATGTGAATTTTGACCACTACCTCACAACATACACAAAAATCTATTCCAGATAAATACAGATGTCAATATGAAAGGTAAAAAAATAAAGTTTCTAGAATAAATAAAATAGAAAATCTTCATAATCTTGTGAGGGGCCAAGATTCCACAAACAGAACACCAAAAGCACTAATCATAAGTGATAGGCTAATAAAATGAATAATATTAAAATATTCATCAAAATTCATTAGAAAGAGAATGGAGACCATTAAACCATTTAAACCACTTAAAAAAACAGTTACCATGGGACATCTAGCATGATTCCATTTATATAATTCAAAAAGATAAAACTAATTTATGGTGACAGAAGTCAAAGCAGTGCTTATACTTGGAGAGTACTAATGACTAAAGAAAGATACAAGGGAGACTTCTGGGTTGGTAATGTTTTAATTTTCTATCTTGGTGGTAGGTTTATCAATGTGTCCAACTGTGAAAATTAATTGAGGCACACCCTTATGATTTACATAATTTGTACACATCTTTCATTTCATAAAAGCTAACTTACGGGTGGGTGGCTCAGTCAGTTGGGCTTCCAACTCCTGATTTCAGCTTGGGTCATGATCTTTGGATCCTATGATCCTGATTTCAGCTTGGGTGGTGATCTTAGGACCCTGTCTCCTGTGACTGAGCTCTGTGCTCAGCAGGGAGTCTGCTGGAGATTTTCTCCTTCTCTCTCTTTCTTTCCTTCCCTCTGCCCCTCCCCCAGCTCACACACAGGCACGTGTTCTCTCTCTCTCAAATAAATCTTAAAAAAAAGTTGACTTTTTTGGATTATACCCGTACATAATTTTAAGTCAGATTATCCAAATTGTTATTGGGTGCTATCCAGTGTATGCATAAGTCACTCTAAAGTAAGATATCACCTACAGAACCAATCAATGATTAAGAGAGGGCTACATGATGCATTCTTGGCCACAGGAGACCAAGCAATTGGAAACACACCTGCCACCTAGTGGCAGTTTTTAATGCAAGCAAATTTTTTTTTAACGCAATTTTTTTAAAGCAAAATTTTACGGTGCATTTTTCAGCAATATGCTGAAATCTTGTCACTGATCACCAAACATTATTTGGTGAGATTTGTGTCAAATTAGATGGAGAAAACAATACAGCCCTTCTTCCTTAACTTTACAGCACTGCAGTACTACCACTAACTATTATTACCACCTGGTAAATTAGCTAACCTGTCTGGGCATCAGTTTCCTCAAATGAAAGGGTGAAGAGATTTTCAAGTCTTCTTCCATTTATAGGGTTGCAAACCTACAAATCCTATATTTTAAGAATCCATAGGGGTGGCTGGGTGGCTCAGTCAGTTATGTGTCCAGCTCTTTATTTCAGCTCAGGTCTTGATCTTGGGGTCATATATTCAAATCCCATGTGGGACTCCTCGCTGGGTGTAGAGTCTACTTATGAGAAAAGAAGAGGACGGGGTGCCTGGGTGGCTCAGTGGGTTAGGCCTCTACCTTCCGCTCAGGTCATGGTCTCAGGGTCCTGGGATCGAGTCCTGTGTCGGGCTCTCTGCCCAGTGGGGAGTCTGCTTCCCCATCTCTCTCTGCCTACTTGTGATCTCTCTGTCAAATGAAAAAAGTCAAATTAAAAAAAAAAAAAAAGAAAGAAAAGAAGAGGAGGGGGGGGGGGGGGGGGGGGGCGAAAGGGACAGGGGAGGAGTAAAGGGAAAAGGAGGGGAGGGAAAGAAAGAAAAGATAAAAAGAAAATACAGGTCTCCAAGGCATAAGCTAGGAAATGGAATAAACAAATATTGGTTGATAGAGTTTGAGTTCTAAATCCGAATTGGTTGAACTTATGAAATTTAACCAAACTTCTCACTTCCAGTGGCTCTGCCCCCACTTTCCGCAGGAATACAATGGGTAACTAATGCATCCACTGTAACTTAGCATGCCACATAGCTTTACTAGATGGCACTCTGAAGAGAAATTCTTAGGAGGTCAAAAGGGGACAAAAGAGTGCAGTACTTTCACTATTTCTGCAGCCGAGCCGGTGGACACAGCAGCAGTGAATGCATGATTCCCCGGAGGTGGCCTTGGAGAATTCCGGAGGGCTTTCCTTTCCAAGCACAGTTCCATAAAGCAGGGCATTGCAACGACTTGCCTGAAAACAATCTCTTGCGCTACACTCTTAGCACAGCCAGAAGTGAAATCGCCACTTTGTCTTGTGTAATTTAAAGGAGTATGTTATTTACTATAGTACCTCAGCAGTAAAAGTCTAACCGGTCAATCGGGTATGTGCCAGGCACCGTGGCAGGCACGTCACGCGTTCTCTTCGGTCACGCTCCCCGTGGGGATGACTCACCCCCACTTCCCAAGTGAAGAAAGGGAGTTGGAGGAGTTGGGTGGTTATCAGACGGCACAGCCGACATCTGAACGCACTTTTGTCTGATCCTGAAGTCCATACTCTTTTCCTCACGCCATCGTGCCTCCCCCCAGAAGCTTCTGAGCTGTGGTTTGAGGGACACGGTAGGCCAGAACCCATTTATCTGCAGACGTGGCCAGATTTCAGGCGTGCCGCCAAGCGCCGGGACGCCACACACCACCACCGCCGTCTCCTCCTGGGGCCGGATCAACAGCCACCGGAGAGACCGCTGTTCGCCCTCTCCATCCTGAGCAGGGCTGGCTGATGGCGTGTCTTGCTTGCTGCTGCTCGGGCAGCCTCTTCCATGTCTGGTCTACAGACTAAAAGGTCTAACTTAAAGTGTGGCAGAGTTCTTATCTTCCAGGGCGGTTAGTCTTTAATGTAGGTTTTCTCTGAGGCTTCATGTGAGAACCCTCCCAAACACACTCCACGGGTCGCAGAAGCCCAGAAGTTACTGGAAAGTTAACCCTCCTGCTGTGAGACCATAAACAGTAACTGCAGAGCTCATGGGGACCAGTTAAACTTCCTTAAATCACTTTATTCAGCTGTGCTGGATGTAGCCTTCTGTAGCCCTTACCTTTTCTTCTGGCAGTTATAGGGCTGTGGACTAGTCATCTCTCTCTAAAATTCAGCTTTTCCACATCCATAGAAATGGCTAATATTAATGTCTACTTTGCAGGATCTTTGTCATGTCTGGATAATCTAAGAAATGCAATTTCCAAAAGGCACTCCATAAAAACAGTTATTATTAGATTCTCTTTTTAATTTAGAAATACTACTTTGGTTTTTAAAAGCACAAGAGTAAGTCATATTATTAAGCCACAGAATGTGTTGGAGCCCAAAGCAGATCGGAGAAAAAAATCATATGAACTTCTTGGGTATCCTATATTATTATTATTATTACTACTATTATTATTATTATTAAATCATGTCTGTTAAAAAAAGTAGTTACTAAAGTCAACCAGATTCCCAGAAGACATTAATATGTTTTACTCTCTTTTCTACAGAGACAGAGGCAACAGAAGATGGCTTTATAATTTTTCATAATATCATGACCCAAATAGACTAAATCCCACAGAGGTAAAGTTCACTCTGAAAATCTGTCATTCAGAATTCCTGTTTATGGAGATTATTTGGCTCTATTTTTAAAAACGTAATTACTTAACATTATACCGATTCCAGAATTAGTCAGACTTTGGTTTTCAATAACTTCTTCACTCTCTCTTTTATTGCCTCTTTACTATCATTGGTCTTACTCCCTTATTAGGAAATACACATCTTGATCTCTTTCACTATGAACTTTAATCACTCATTCACTGAATCAACAGGACTCCTTCTTCCTTTTTCCAACTAAATTCCCAGTCTAGTTAAAAATAAAGGATGCCAGGTTTCAGAAAGCACAGACTTTGGCATAATAATAAAGAAAACTGCTTTGAAAGTATGAATCAAAATAGTATAAAGTCTCTGCCTGCAGTACTACAGAAACTAAAGGCCAGACACTGATAGAAGTTATACCAGTCATGAGTCTGTCTACTGAGCATCTGAAACATGACTGGTCCAAATTAAGCTGTTCTCTAAGCATGAAATACACATCAGATTTTGGAGGCTTTTTACCAAAAACAAAAACAAACAAACAAACAAACAAAAAACCCTAAAATATTTCACTTATCATTTTATATTTATTTTATGTTAAAATGGTAATATTTTGAATATACTGGGCTAAATAAAATAAAATTAATTGCATCTGCTTCTTTTTATTTTGTAATGTCATAATTAAGAGTTACTTAAGCAGCTTGCATTATATTTCTACTGGGCAGTGGTCAAGGTTCCACATTTCAAAGCCTTGCACAGCACACTAGGAATTTTCCTGGCCTCTAATTATATTTTATATAGACCTTAATGACATATCTACTTTGTCCACTAAACTCCCCAAAGGTATGTTTTCTTATTTAATCTAGGGTTTCATGTATCTGGATGTAAATGGATCACCACGTTGTACTATTAATTGAGCAAAATCTTGATCCCCTTGGAGAGCTATGATTGTGCAGAATGTATCTGATGTTTGCTGCTACCTGATTTTTATCTCACCAGATTATTAATCTTTAGTTCTTTGAAAACTCTGCAAAGTGATCTCAGAAGCATTGTGTGTTCTTCCAGAAGCACGGTCATTCGTGTACAGCCATGCCCAAACTCAAGTGTCAAGGGCTTTCCATAACCCTCATGGCCTATTAAAACTAAAAGATTCCCAGAGGACCAGAAATATAACCTTGCATCCACTGTTATGTCCCGAAAAATAGCTGTATTTCAATTGGTAAAATACACTGTAACATATTCTGCATCACATATCTGTTCCGTGGCGGAAGGGCAATACATCAGATGGTATACATCATTAAACTGAAAATAGCTGAGTAAATGACATTACAGCACCATTTGGAAATGCAGACCAAACAATCCTCCTAAATTTCTAAATGTCAAACATACTAACAATAACATTTTCATTCGTTCTGTGTTTACTGTTGCTCCTTCTACGTTTCTTCTCAGGCAGCCCTCTGAGTAAACAAATCTGAATCACAGAGTTTGAAATTTTCATAATGCACAAATTGGTGAAAGAATTCATTATACATGTAAGGAATTTTAAAGCTCTTTTTAAATGTGACAGTACCTAACAAACAATCACATATTATTAACTTTTCTCAACCCCCCTCCCCCCCACAGATTTGCCTGTGGAGACAATGTCTTCAATCCCATGATCTCCACCAAATCTCTCTCCCCTGATCAGGTGGGGACCCATCCCTATCAGGCCACATAAGCAGGGCTACACTCCTCGAGAGACAATGGCTCACTCAGAAATAAACCTTGGACATCAGAGAGGGGATCTACCCAGTAAAAAGCACATGGCTTGATTTCTTCTGAATCTGCAGAAGGACTTGAAGAGTTGACTGATACCTACAGCTTGATATAAACACAAGGGAGGCCCTCATGTGAGAGAATTCTCTGAACCCATGACGTAGGACAACCTGGAAATGCCAGGCTGTGCATGAAGTTATCAAAAGGCGAATTCAGCGCTTCCCAAACTTTTCAAATCATCCTCAAACTGTCTGAGGACATTAGTGTCTTGGCGTACCTGTGACCAACCACAGCACGCCAGCTGGGAAGCTCTGGGCTGATTTACTGAGGGAGCTACATGTCTAACTGCTAACGGGAGCTGGAAGGTTCAAACAGAGGAGCGTAGCTTTTCCAGAAAAGCTAGAAATGGGAGGGCGAAGGGATGCCCTCTCTGGAGAAGACCACTGCTACTCAACTTCTGACAGCATGAAGACACCGTAGCCCTTTACAAACTTTTCTAATTAAAAAAATAAAACAGGGGCACCTGGGTGGCTCAGTGGGTTAAAGCCTCTGCCTTCGACTTGGGTCATGGTCTCAGGGTTCTGGGATTGAGCCCCGCATGGGGCTCTCTGCTCCACAGGAAGCCTGCTTTCTCCTCTCTCTCTCTCTCTGCCTGCCTCTCTGCCTACTTTTGATCTCTGTCTGTCCAATAAATAAAATCTTAAAAAGAAAAAGCAAATAAAAAATTAAAAAAAAAAATGAAACAATGGCTGCACCTCTGAACTGACAAAAACCAGACAAAACAAAAACAACAGCCACACATCGGCCAGTTCATGAGATGTGTTGCACACAGATTCAAAATCTAACCTTCAGATTCAAAATACCTAGGAGGCCAAGAGTTACAAATTAGAGAGACCCTTGATTTATCTTGGTCTTTTGCCATGGTGGGGGTCTTTTGCCACGGTGAGCCAAGAAGAACAGAAATTCACATGATAAAACATGGTGTTTCTTACAGAAGCATCACTTTCACTTGTAGATGTTTTTTGAAAATTTACATTAAAACAGAGTATGTTATGAATACAGTTCAAAAGTTATACAATGTAACATAAAACGAGAGACAGAATTCATCTACTACTTGCAGCAGACTACTTTCAACCACATAGCCGGGATTATTTCCTTCCTGAGGAAAAAGTTTAAGAAGTAATCTACTGGGTAACCATCAGAAAGGACAAGAACCTCTTAAATTGGTTCTGAGTACAGTAAGATTTTCAAGGTTTCCTCCATAGCTTGAAGTTTTTAAGCAGCCCTGGGCCATTTAGATTGCTACTTCAAATGTAATCTGAATCCTCAGAATGTTCTAGAAGGCTCCTGGAAAACTGAATTTCAGCAGTTCAGGCCTGCAAGCCCAGTGGACAGAGGGCATTCCACTAACACAGCAGCACATTTGCCCCTTTCTATACCAGTAAATGGTTTTCTTCATGGGTTCTGCATTTGTTTATGGGTAATGAATAAAACATTAAAATCACTATTTGGAATATAAAACAGTAATTCTTGCAAATGATAAAGTTATGCTGGCTGTAGTTTAGGGTACTAAAGCTGTTATTTATAGAATAAAACCCATTATCACAACTCAAATATTGAACAAGCCCAAAGATAAAGGTGCCACAGGGGACTATTGATATAGGAAATATGGCTGGCAAGATATGGGATGCATATTAAAATTTATATACTGAAAAGAAAAAATGTATTTAACAGGTATATTTAATATTCCAGTAGCATGGACTGGAATTGTTAAAGTTATATTTGCTGACGTTTCAATTATAACCTTCTATTTTCAGTGCCTTCAGTTCAATCCAAAAATTTTCTCCAGGCCCAAAAGTAATGTACTTTATAAGGTCTCAGTCTGCCAATGATTTTTTTGGTAGTGTTCAGCACATTCAAACTTCCAGGGAAAAGACCAAAGGCAAATATGAACGTTTTTCCTCACAGGACTACCAAATTTTGAAATGAATATGGGATGGAGTTAAGACAACGTTTTTCCAAGTGAAGCAGAGAGGCCAAGAGTTTGCCACAGGTAGTAAAATAATACCTAGTGGAGCCAGCAATCAAACCAAGGGATTTTTCACTCCAGATTCATGCTCCTAATATTGTAGTTTATTGCCCTGGCATTGTCATAATTTGATAGAAATATTTGTATAGATAGTAATTTATACATAGTATTAATATACCATATATAGTATATAAAGTATTATATACCTATGATTTGATCTTATTTTTTTGAAGAATTTATTTATTTGTCAGAGAGAGAGCATAAGCAGGGTGAGCGGCAGGCAAAGCAGCAAAGGGAGAAGCAGGCTCCCTGCTGAGCAAGGAGGCGGATGAGGGACTCGATCCCAGGACCCTGGAATTATGACCTGAGCCGAAGGCAGCTGTTTCACCAGCTGACGCACCCAGGCATCCCTGATTTTATTTTTTTAAGTTTATTTATTTAAGTAATCTCTATACTCAATGTGGGGCTTGAACTCAGGACCGTGAGATGAAGGGTCACATGCTCCTCCAACGGAGTCAGCCAGGCCCTCCTCCCTATGATTTTAATCCTTTCTGTAGATTTCAATATCTTACAACTCTTCCTATTAATGGCTAACTTAATGGTATGTAACCCTCAAAGCAATTACAATTTGTACATGTAATTCCTTGTGCGATTTCTTAAAGTCCCCATTAGACTGCATTTTCAATGGGCTTGGGGCATTCTAGGGCTTACTGAAGTTGCTCAGCCTGTCTAGGACCCAGGTTTCTCAAATATAAAACAGAAATAATATCAGCGCTTACACTGGAATGGCTCCAGGAATGAAATGCAAAAATGTAAGGAAAGGGCTTGTCACAAAGCCCAGCATACCGGAAGAAGTAAATGTTAGTCATTATTGCTGTTATTGCTGATAATAATGTTACCCACCCTTTGTCCTTGTGACTTACACAGGGTTTGGGACATGAGAGGGGCTCAGTAAATAATAATTAAATAAAGAAATACTTTTTAATTAAGACTTTTTAAACAACACTCCCTGCCCCTGCCCCTGCCCCTACACCCATCCCTTACGTGCAAATACAGGGGTTCTCTCCATCAGCACTGCCATCTCTCAAATGTGTTTTTGTTTCCTCTACCTGAAACACAACTGCCCATTCTAATTTTCATCTGGCTAACTCCTACTTTTCATCTAAGTTTTGGCTCCCTTTCTTCTCTTATGGGAAGTCTTTTCTTAAACTGAGAGCCCATTATGCGTGCCTGCTTATGCTTTTTCACTGGATTCTCTTCTTGCTCCTAACTGTCAAAGCACTTAACACCAAGTCTTCTCGCTTGTTTTTTTGTTTTTTGGTTTTTTTTACTTTCCTTAATACCCAACTAGACTGCAAACTCTTTAAGGCAGAGACCATTATTTACCACCGTAAAGATATACAACATAAGAGATATTAAAAAAAAACATTTGCTTAACGAATGAACAAATACATACTACTGAGTAACATTTCCATGATCCCCATCCTCCCCAACAAATATCAGAGTGGATTTGGTATTTCGATCAATTTTAGAAATGAACAAAAAGGGAAAGACACTTAGGATGTTTTGTTTTTCTTTAAGTTATTAACAACAACAAAAAACTTGAACAAGGACGCCTGGGTGGCTCAGTGGGTTAAACCTGCCTTCAGCTCAGGTCATGATCTCAGGGTCCTGGGATCGAGTCCCGCATCGGGCTCTCTGCTCAGCAGGGAGCCTGCTTCCCCCCTCTCTCTCTGCCTGCCTTTCTGCCTACTTGTGATCTCTCTCTCTGTGTCAAATAAATAAATAAAATCTTAAAAAAAAAAAAAAACTTGGACAAATTCCTCCCAAAGGATAGCCAAATGGCTACTAACATATGAAAGGTATGCACAACATTAATCATTAAGAAAATGTAAATTGCCATATGAGACACTAAGACACAGCCATCAAAATGGCAAACACACACAGCAAGAAAATATGAATAATAGCAAGAACATGGGGCATCTGGAACTTTCATATACTGCTGATGAACATCTAAACTGGGACACTTAGGAAAACTGCTTGGCAGCATTTACTAGAATGAAAGCATACTCTTTAAGACTCAGCAATCCCAGCAATCCCACTTCCAGGAATGGGAGAAGCAGCAAAGGGATATGCCACGCAGGAATATGCACACGCAGAAATATGCACACGGGCGTATCACAAAGCTTTCACAAGAATACCCCTGACAGCTGAAAATTGCAAACAGGAAAATGTTCATCAACAGTCAGGTGGATAAATCAATCTGTGGAAGTTTTCAATAAATTCACACACTGGAACATTATACGGCAATGAAACAAAAGAACACTCTGGATAAACCTCAAAAACATCCTGTTGGGTGAAAGAAGCTTAACTCAAAAGACGACCCGTTATACTCGTGTTGAGGGATACGCTCTGTATGGCGACAGAAATGAGAGGAGGTGACGCTCCTGTGACTGGCTATGACTTGTTCTGGGTGGCCGTTGAGTGTAGACATTCACTTTGTGGGGCCTTACCCATTTGTACCCCTGTAATATGTGCCCATTTCTGCATGCGAACTGCACTTGGGTGAAAAGGCGAACTAAAAATAAATGAATAAATAAAGGTCCTCCACCGGAAAAAAAAAATAAAGTCAACACA
The DNA here is from genome assembly GCF_011764305.1 of Mustela putorius furo. NCBI lineage: Eukaryota > Metazoa > Chordata > Mammalia > Carnivora > Mustelidae > Mustela > Mustela putorius. The sequence continues at coordinate 247,758 of NW_025422307.1, read as the reverse complement.
GATGATTCACACAACTCCAAGAAGTCTGAAAGTCTCTGAACTTGACTAGACTTGACTTGATTCTACTTGAGATCTCATCTTGATCTTATTTCTAACTCTTCTCTTTCCTGACGAATTCTATTTTAATCTGTCTGCTAAATATAGACTACATACACACAGGTTTAACATTGCCATAAAAAGTGATGGAACAGTGGCAATGGGGTCATGATCTTTTTATTGCAAAGTAAAAAAAAAAAAAAGAAGAAGAAGAAGAAGAAGAGGAGGAGGTTTTCACCTCCCCTTCCAATTTCCCCCAACTCCCTTCTCCTCTCTATCTCCAGTCTAGGATCCCTGGGAGGCCAAGAGGTATGGGAAGGGGGGGCCCATTTGGGCACCACGAGGATCAGATCAGCTCTCACAGTGAAGTCATGTGCCCTGTGAAACTTGTCAGGTTCTTTCCTGTGTGAATCATGAACCTGAAGCATAGCTTTTCCTATAGGCTACAGAGGGACAAGCACTTGGAAACGCAACGTAAATCTAGTCCCTTCATGCTTTTGTGTCTTCCTCCCTAATTTGCTTATTGTTTTTCTCTTTAGCTCTCACACTTTTCTCTACACCCCCCTTTTTTTCACATCTAATTATGCATCTCAAGGAAATTCCCTTACCCCTTTCTGTCTATTCATTCATGATGCCTACATTTGGGGGGAACGGGTGCAGTGAGTAAATACTAGGATGTGTCCTCCTACAGCTCTGGTAAAAGAAAGCAAACAAAGGAAGACTTCACAGAGTTGTTTTAATAGCAAAACTCAAGATAAAGATGTCTGAAGGCTATTTTTAAATGCCTGTAAAACCAAAACAGTGGTTTCCAATTCTTCATTCGGTGACTGGAGCTTAAGATAATAAGAATTTAAAGGAAATGTTACAGTAAGCCAAACCATCAGTACTTGGTTATACATAAGCCAGAAATACATTTTTTAAAAAAGATTTTATTTATTTATTTGACAGAAAGAGATCACAAGTAGACAGGCAGGCAGAGAGAGAGAGAGAGAAGCAGGCTCCCTGCTGAGCAGAGAGCCCGATGCGGGACTCGATCCCAGGACCCTGAGATCATGACCCGAGCCGAAGGCAGCAGCTTACCCCACTGAGCCACCCAGGCGCCCCAGAAATACATTTTTAAAGGTTGGTTTTGTTCTGTTTGTTAATCATGAGGACTTTAAAATGTATCTGTAGTCTGTAATGAATTAAGAAAAGGTGAGAGATGGTTGGTATCAATTAAATCAGCCAATTTAAAACTAATGCCCTACATCCACTGATAAAACCTGATAGAAACGACCTTACTCCTGTGTTGCCTCTGGCAACACCAACAAACTAGAACCCTTTTTAAAGGCACTTACGTTTCAAGAATCAAAATAGTTGACAGTATCTGACACACTAGTAACACTCCCTAATTAATCCTTCCCCCTCCCTAAAAAAAAGGGCAGAGGTGGGGGTGGATTGTGCATAAAAAGCTCATTGGAACACCACTTGTATCTTAAAAACTAGAACAAGTACATCAAAAGGAAATGCCCAATTTAATTATAATAAAACAATGTAATAGAGTATTATATGTTGCCATTATAAACTACAATTAAGAAAAATGGGATAAAAATCAATATTAAGTAAAAATGATCTGCACATGAAGAACAATTAGTAAAATATATGAAAACATGTGTTGAAAAAGTTTAGTGTGTGTTCGGAGTATGGTTTTTTCCTTGTCTCATTTGCATTCCTGATAAAATTTCATACTGTTTCTTTAAGAAACTATAGATACAATATAAATTTTTGTAAGTCTATTTCTCATATTATTTTGAAATATTAGTAAATTTCAAATAGCAACATTTATTGAAAAGATTATGAAGATTAGTAAGGTCACTGCTAGAATTTGTCTTAATATGATAAATAACACAATAAACACGGTTCTTATATGGAAATATTTGAAGGTTTAAAAATGTTCAATTATTCCTTATGCTAATGGGAATTAGAAGTATAACATATATGAGAAACGCATCATAAGATAAGCTTACGTTATATGAGAAAAATAAAGAAAAAGAGTATTTTCATATTTTTTAAAAAAGAGTACATGTTATATGACCAATGACAAAACTCTAAAGAAATAGCCTGCAATCATAGATGACACATACAAAAGGAGTTCGCAATTCTCCCTATTATTATTTAGAGTTAGCATCCGTGGAATACTGATTTCCAGACAGCTCGCTAGATATCCAGTTATCATTTCACATGACACTAACTAGATGCTTTTAGTAACTGCATTTTTTTAGATGAGGCAACTGAAGGTCCCATAGGAAATAAAACTTTTCCAAGGTTACATGGAGGACATCCAAACAATAATAAATGGTAAGCCTGGGACTTGAACCAAATCCTGATCCTTTCTTGCCTACTTCTCCAAAGTTGAGAAAAAGAAGGAAAAAAAAAACCCTTATAAACCATATAAAACCAGGATATTTTTGTTTTCGGTAAGATCATTTTTATTATCATAAAATAAATATAGAATTTGCTGCTTTAACAATTTTTTAAAAAGATTTTATTTATGTATTTGACAGAGAGAGCAAGAGAACACAAGCAGGGCGGGTGGCAGGCAGAGGGAGACGGAGCAGACTCCCCACTGAACAGGGAGCCTGATGTAGGGTTCCATCCCAGGACCCTGGGATCATGACCTGAGCTGAAGGCAGATGCTTAATGGACTGAGCCACTGAGGCACCCCAGTTTTAACCATTTTTAAGTGCACAGTTCTGGACCATTAAGTATTTTGCACTGTGCAACCATCACCAACATCCATCTCCAAAACTCTTCATCTCCCCAAATATACACTCTCTGTTCATGAAGCAATAATTCCCCATCCTTCCCTTTGCCTCTCACCACCCACCCCCCGCCATCTCCAAGTAAGCACTAACCAATTTTCTGTCCCTCTGAATTTGCCTATTCTAGATCTTTCATGTCAGTGGACTCATAAAACGTTTATCATTTTGTGTTTGGCTTACTTGACTCAGCATAATATCCTCAAGGTTCATCCGTGTTGCGATGTGTGTTAAAACTTAATTCCTTTTTATGGCTGACAAATATACCATGGTATGTATGCACGAATTTTTTCTGTCCATTCATTTACTGATGGGTACTTCAGTTGCTCTTGCCTTTTGCCGCTTGTGAATAACGCCGCAGTGAACACCAGCCCCCAAGTATCTATTTGAGTTTCTTATCAGTTCTTTGGTATACATTCCTAAAAGTGGGATTGCTAGCTCATATGTTCAGTTAGCTTTTTGAGGACCCGCCGAACTGTTTTCCACAGCTGCACCCACTTGCACCCCATCAGCAACGTGGAAGGGTTCCAATACACTTCTTATTTTCTATTTGGAGTTGTTTTTTGTTTTTTATTTATTTTTTTTTTTAGATTTTTAAAAAATTTATTTATTTGACAGACAGATCACAAGTAGGCAGAGAGGCAGGCAGAGAGAGAGAGGAGGAAGCAGGCTCTCCACTGAGCAGAGAGCCCGATGCGGGGCTCCATCCCAGGACCCTGAGATCATGACCTGAGCCGGAGAGAGAGGCTTTAACTCACTGAGCCACCCAGGTGCCCCTGGAGTTGTTTTTTAATTATAGCCACTGTAGTAGGTGTGAAATGGTGTCTCATGGTTTTGACTTGCAATGCGCTGTTGACTAGTAATATACAGCGTCTTTTCATGCGCTCATTGGTTATTTGTAGATCTTCTTTGGAAGATGGAGAAGTGTAGTTTGCTAGACCTGCCATAACAGTACCACAGACTAGGTGGCTTAAGCAAGAGAAATTTATTTTCTCGCAGTTCTGAAAGCTGGAAGTGTAAGTTCAAAGTGTTGGCAAATTTGCTTTCCTCTGAGGTCTCTCTGCATAGTTTGTAGAGGGCTGTCCTCTCCCCATGCCTTCATGGGGTCTTTTTTCTGTGCCTACCTATGTCCTAATCTCTCTTCATAAGGACACCGGTCCTACTGTATTACTGGCCACCACAGTAACCTTATTTACTCTTTTTTTTTTTTTTAAATTCTTTATTTTCGGCACAACAGTATTAATTGTTTTTGCACCACACCCAGTGCTCCATGCAATCCGTGCCCTCTCTAATACCCACCACCTGGTTCCTCCAACCTCGCCCCCCACCCCTTTAAAACCCTCAGACTGTTTTTCAGAGTCCATAGTCTCTCATGGTTCACCTCCCCTTCCAATTTCCCTTAACTCCCTTCTCCTCTCTAACTCCCCTTGCCCTCCATGCTATTTGTTATGCTCTACAAATAAGTGAAACCATATGATGATTGACTCTCTCTGCTTGACTTATTTCACTCAGCATAATCTCTTCCAGTCCTGTCCATGTTGACACAAAAGTTGGGTATTCATCCTTTCTGATGGAGGCATAATACTCCATAGTGTATATGGATCGCATCTTCCTTACCCATTCGTCCATTGAAGGGCATCTTGGTTCTTTCCACAGTTTGCTGACTGTGGCCATTGCTGCTATAAACATTGGGGTACAGATGGCCCTTCTTTTCACTACATCTGTATCTTTGGGGGAAATACCCAGTAGTGCAATTGCAGGGTCATTGGGAAGATCTATTTTTATTTAATTTCTTGAGGAATCTCCACACTGTTCTCCAAAGAGGCTGCACCAACTTGCATTCCCACCAACAGTGTAAGAGGGTTCCCCTTTCTCCACATCCCCTCCAACACATGTTGTTTCCTGTCTTGCTAATTTTGGCCATTCTAACTGGTATAAGGTGGTATCTCAATGTGGTTTTAATTTCAATCTCCCTGATGGCTAGTGATGATGAATATTTTTTCATGTGTCTGATAGCCATTTGTATGTCTTCATTGGAGAAGCGTCTGTTCATATCTTCTGCCCATTTTTTTAATATGATTGTCTGTTTCGTGTGTGTTGAGTTTGAGGAGTTCTTTATAGATCCTGAATATCAACCTTTTGTCTGTACTGTCATTTGCAAATATCTTTTCCCATTCCGTAGGTTACCTCTTTGTTTTGTTGACTGTTTCCTCGGCTGTGCAAAAGCTTTTGATTTTGATGAAGTCCCAAAAGTTCATTTTCGCTTTTGTTTCCTTTGCCTTTGGAGATATATCTTGAAAGAAGTTAGAAGTTGCTGTGGCTAATATCGAAGAGGTTACTGCTATATTCTCCTCTAGGATTCTGATGGATTCCTGCCTCACGTTGAGGTCTTTTATCCATTTTGAGTAAAACCAGGATTTTTACTTATATTTCTTTATGTAATACCCTAGATTTGTTTTCCTCCATTGTTTTAATCAGCCCTTAAAATGGAAGAATTGCTATCTCCAGGACAAGAAAATTTCATCCATTCATTTTCACTGTGTTTCCTATTAAATGTTTCCAACTAAATAGAACCTTGATCCTTAAAAATCATAAAATTAATACAGGCATGTTTCCTGATCATGTTTCTCTTTAGGTCAGACTTAGCTAAATCATGAATGATTTGCCAGAATATAATGGATGGAATATGTTTATTTTATTTAGTGTGGAAGTCACTCGTGATCGGTAAGTATTCAGGAAAACCTATTAATGGATGTGGGCATCCAGGGTGACCAGTATCATTCCACCATTTGTTCTCAAGTATTTCTCTATGCACCTGTCCCACCTTTACACCAGGAGCATCTGAGCCTCTAGGAAGAGCCTTGCATTCTGATGTTAATAGCACCTTCCAACCAGCTCTTGAGCAGTCAGCTCCCTTCCGGAATAAAATGTGTGGCTCCTTAGGCGCTCAGTTCTGTAATGTTATCCCCTAAAAGCATAGCACACCAAATCTTACCTCTAGAACACAGGTTGGGTGCAGAACCGGGGCCCGGTGGGAAAGACAGGGGGAAGGGAAGCAGGGAAAGGAAGGTGCTGCAGGTCGGACCTGAGTCATCTATGGAAGGGTCTAAGTTACTTAAAATGCTGTATTTCCTCAAAAATAGATGTGAATTTTCTCCATAAAACTCTGCAGATCTTTTTATATGATATTTAAAATGTTTTAAGTCATTATTTGTCTTGAATTCCCTGAGTCAATTGATGCCCTCAGAGATTGGGACCCTGAGCAACTAGAATGAAGCCAAGCCAGGGCTGAATGGTGGGGGAGGGGAGGGTGTGCTCGCTTTCTCCAGGATGGGGGAGGGCTTACTGGAAAGCGGAAAACAGAGGAGAAGATCACCAACAAGAGCCCCCTGAAGATTAGAAGGCTGCCTCTCTGGGATGAAGCATGAAAGAGACTTCTAAAAAGAAGTCAATGGAAAAGAGCTAGGAGCAGCAGCCAATGCCTGTCTGGCCCCATATGATTTCCCAGCCATAATATCACCTCTTTTTTCTTATACCGAATTCCACTCTGTATCTTTACTTGTGTCAATCTCTAGTCCAGTGAAATGCCCATTCCTTTCATTAGTAAAAGGATGTTTCACCACCCCTTCAGATGGCCCACAACATTTTTAAATACCTACATGAGAAAGAAACAAAAAGTCCAAACAGATCCACTGTTCCAGAACAAAACCTGGCTGTCATTTGCTCACCTCCCACATTCTCCCCATATTTGGCCCACTTCCAATTGATAGAAACTAAAGAGAAAATAATCATATTCTACAGATAATACTTAACCCACTTAGTGTCAGATCTTAAAGGCTTATGGCAGACCAGAAAGAATACATTTATATGTCAATGTAAACCACAAAAGTAGCATCCACCATACCCCCCAAGTCACTATAAGGGCAACATTGAAGTTAATACAGTACTAAAGGTTTCTGCAAGATTCATCTCATTAAAATAACAAGTTTAGGGGCGCCTGGGTGGCTCAGTGGGTTAAGCCGCTGCCTTCAGCTCAGGTCATGATCTCAGGGTCCTGGGATGGAGTCCCGCATTGGGCTCTCTGCTCAGCAGGGAGCCTGCTTCCTCCTCTCTCTCTCTCTCTCTGCCTGCCTCTATGCCTACTTGTGATCTCTCTCTGTCAAATAAATAAATAAAATCTTTAAAAAAATAAAAAAATAAAATAAAATAACAAGTTTAGGTATAGTTACTCTTCTCGGACCACTCTACAGATGAGCAAACTGTAACTTGAAGGTACAAATCTTGCCTAATGCCCCAGAAACAGAAGCAAGTGATTAAGGCAGGGCTCAATTTCATTCTCCACAATCCGCAGCTGTGGTTTTGAACCGCTACACTCTACTATAACTTGTTAAAATCTACTTCCTACCCTCTCAATATTTGAAAGCACTATATTTAGCAAAAAGGAGGAAGAAAGGAGGGAGAAGGGAAGAACTCAGTACCAACATGTACAAGGCGCTATGCTACCTCCTGGAACTACAACGAATTAGGTAGTGTTCAAGTCTTGATGGGTTCATAGACTCCAACAACTCAACATTCCTTCTAGAGGATTCTCTGGTTCACCAATCTCCATCTTGATGCTCTCTCAAAATTCTTGCTCGCTTTCTCCACAATGCCTACCTTAACTAATTCTCCTTTACTCAATTGGCCCAGCAATGCTATTGTATTTGATGTTGTATGTGATTTATAATTCATTTGTGTAATTTCTTTTGTTTGGATGGCTTCATACATTAAACTTACATTCAGTACATACAGAGATGGTTGTGGTTTACTTTGTTCTAAATGACCAGTTGTCCCTAAGATCCATTATATATTGAGTATTACGCAGAGATTAAATTCCATGTGATGGGGGGATCTCGGGTGCAGAGAACTCTTATTTCAAGGTTTATGAGAAACTATCATCAGAAGTCTCCTATATTTTACTTAGAGAATGTGTATATAGGTTACTGGTAGTAATTTAATTTTTGTGTGAGGCACACAAGCATTTGTTACTTTATTAATAAACATAATCAACTTGATTTAAATCATTGCAATGCACAAATATGATCTTCTACCAAATCAGAATTTATTACTTTTTATATATACCCTTAATATGCTACCTGTTGACTCACAGATGTAATTTTCTTTCATCTATAAAAAGAACATTATAAAATGATAAAATAGTAGAACAGTTAATATAAATAGAATATAAATGATATTACTTAATATATATTATTTTTATAGTCATACAAAAAAAAAACCCCTGACATTTATGTTACTTAACAAAGTTAACTAAAATATTTATGAAATCACTGACAAAAAAAAAGCTCTCAATTTGGCAGATTAATTTAAGAGATTAAATATGTTCTTCCATGTTGCAGTAAAAAAAAATGAGATTTTTTTTAAAGTATTTCAAAGATTAAATTAACTGGTAATTTAGTATTCCATATGATCATATACCAGTAAGTACAAAACATATTTTTTTAAAACAGATTTTATTTATTTGACAGAGATACAGTGAGAGAGGGAACACAAACAGGGGGAGTGAGAGGGAGAAATAGGCCTCCCACTGAGCAGGGAACCCGATGTGTGGCTGGATCCCAGGAGCCTGGGATCATGACCTTAGCCGAAGGCAGACGCTTAACGACTGAGTCACCCAGGTGTCTCAGTACAAATCTTATTTTAAAAAGTGTGCTTTTAAATTTTTTATCCTGTTATAGATATATATTTCCACAGATAAAACAGGTTACTTTTAATGTTGGGCTAAGCAACAAACTCAAATCCTCATTTTCCTCCTACTAGTCATTATTTTAGGCAAATAGGAAGGAATAATTGATCACCTTTGGGGATTTTTACACAAGAAATCTCTTTACTGAGGTGGGAACTCAAACCAAATGACATCCAAAGCCCCATCCAAAGTTTCTTAATTAGGAGTTTCTTTCTTTTTTTTTTTTTAATTTTTTATTTTTTATAAACATATATTTTTATCCCCAGGGGTACAGGTCTGTGAATCGCCAGGTTTACACACTTCACAGCACTCACCAAAGCACATACCCTCCCCAATGTCCATAATCCCACCCCCTTTTCCCAAACCCCCTCCCCCCACCAACCCTCAGTTTGTTTTGTGAGATTAAGAGTCACTTATGGTTTGTCTCCCTCCCAATCCCATCTTTCTTTTTAAAAAAAAGATTTTATTTATTTATTTGACAGACAGAGATCACAAGTAGGCAGAGAGGCAGGCAGAGAGAGAGGTGGAAAAACAGCTCCCCACCAAGCAGAGAGCCCGATGTGGGGCTCGATCCCAGGTCCCTGGGATCATGACCTGAACAGGGACACTGAGATCATGACCTGAGCCGAAGGTAGAGGCTTAACCCACTGAGCCACCCAGGCATCCCAATAGTTTCTTAATTAAGAACTCTGTTCACAAGTGTGTAGAAACCCAATCAAACTGATAGCCTTCATTATTTCTTATGTAAAAATCTAAGGAATTCTGTTATTATAAAAAAAATACAGTCTGAAAACTGAAAATAAAAAACACTGTATGTGTGACAGGAATTTCCAAGTCTATTAAGCACGGTTTCCTCTTGATTAAAGGAGTTCCCTTACTATATCTATGAAACTGAAGAGAAACTTTGGAAAACCAATATAATTAAGCCTTAGAGAAGGCCTGGACAACTTTTTTTCTTTATCTGTCAAGTTTTCTACATTACTGCTTCACGATGGAAGCACTCTATAATCTGACCTCACCTTACTGTACTGGCTCCTAGCTGACCACGACTAAACTACTGCTTGTTCCCACTGGGCTCATTCTTGCTTTCGGCTCAGGCTACTTGTCACCCTCAGTCACCAACTCTCCAGTGTGCAGAGCCAGTTCAATACTCACTTTCCCCATGTACTGACTTATTACACCTGAGTAGTGTTCAACCCTATCCATCTTCTGTGGAGCCTGACCCTTCTGACTCAGACCTACTTCTTCAGTATTTTCATCTGAGGCTTACAATTTACCTCCTGAAATATATACTCTCTGAAATAGGGACTATTTGGCTCTGAAGTTTTGCTTCCGCAAATGGACTCTTAATTTTGCATCTGGTACTCCTTTAAGTCCGGAAATTCTTGGTATTCGGTAAATACTTGATGGTTTATTGATAAAAATAAAACTACATTTATAAGGACTTTTTCTTCTTCTTCAGTTTTCCATAAAGGTTTGAATTTTTAAACTGCTGTGGGTGTTTAATGTTCCATTATTTGCATTCTTTAAAACTCAATTTTGTGTATCTACCCTTTAACATGCCTCAGGAAACATCATTTACTAATTTCCTAATATGCAGTGCCCTGTGGGTGTTATTAAAAATGTCAACTATATATGCTAATCATTCATTTATTTTATCTCTTCCTCATTAAGTAAAACTCGACACACACTGTAGACAAATTAAAACAAGTGCTGCCTGCCCTTCTAAAAACTGTTATTTATTGTATAGTGTAAACATTAAAAAATAGTTTTGACTTTTTTTCAAGATATTATTTATTTGTTTTGAGAGAGAAAGAGCATGAGCACATGGGAAAGGGGAGGGGGAGGGGGAGAGAGGTAGAGAGAGACTCAAGCAGACACCACACTGAGCGCAGAGTCCCCCAAAAGGCTCCGTCTCACAACCCCAAAATCATGATCTGAACCAAAATCAGGAGCCCAAAGCTTAGCCAACTGAGACACCCAGGTGCCCCAGTTTGGCCCTTTTGTTTCTGATTAGAAAATATAATGTGCATATTCTAAAACCCTCAAAGAATGCCTAGAAGTATAACTAAGAAAATTAAAATCACTTGAAATAGTAGTAGCAAAATAGCAAGCACTGTTACCACATCTGGAATATGCCCTCACATCCATGCATACACACATACAAAAAGGACAAATTCCCAAAGCCGCTCATTCCATTAAGTCCTGTTGTCACACTTATTACTGGTGTGACCTTGAGCTCTTTAGCCTCCTGATGCTTCTGTCTACTAATCTATAAAATGGGGCCAATAATATTTCCTCAGAGGAATGCAGTGATTATTAAATAAGATGACCAATGTAAAGCACTTCACAAAGTATCTAAAATATAGCAAATTTCAATGTTACTATAAGTTGACCCTTGAACAACATGGGTTTGGACAACATGGGTCCACTTACACATAGATTTTTTTTCTTTTTTTTCCTTTAAGATTTTATTTATTTATTTGTCAGAGAGAGAGAGAGAGAGAGAGCGCACGCACAAGCAGGGGGAGCAGCAGGTGGTGGGAGAAGCAGGCTCTCTGCTGGGCAAGAGTCTGATGTGGGACTAGATTCCAGGACCCCGGGATCATAACTTGAGCTGGCTGGCTCTTAGCCGACTGAGCCACCCAGAAGTCCCCCAAACTTTTTTTTCAGTAAATACAGTAGAGTACATATATAAGGTTTTAATAATATTTTCTTTTTTCTAGCTTACTTTAGTGTCAGAATACACTAGAAAACACATATTAACATACAAAGTATGTGCTATTCAACTGCTAATGTTATCAGTAAGGTTTCCAGGCAACAGGAAGCTATTGGCAGTTAAGTTTTAGGGGAGTCAGAAGTTGTATGGATTTTTGATGGCACAGGGTATCGCTCCCCCGAATCCTATGTTGTTCAAGGGTCAACTGTATACTCCTTACATACACGCCATTTTGTAACCCACTACTACTTCCCTGAGGTGACAACACTTCATACACAGACTTGCTCACCAATAAATTCAAGCGCAGGCTATCACTGCATCATGCTTATTTAACTATCTATCCGGCATTTTGGTTGCTTGACAATTTTTAATGACCACAATAACCTAGTGAACCTAACTGTAGCCAATTCTTTGCAAAATTGTATCTTTGGAATAAATTCCTGGAAGTAAAACTTGTGGTCCAAAGATTACTCACTTTTGAAGTGTTTATGTATAGTTCCACAGAAAAAAGAAGACAACATGCTTCCACAGTGAACATACATGTATATTTACCACAGCTTTCCCAACAGTTGGTAAGGCCATCTTCTGTCATAAGCAATCGAACGGTGGAAAAAAAAAATGGTTCTAATCTGTACTTTTCGGAATACTGGCAAGATAACACACCAAGTCAGAGGTTTACTGTTCATTTATGTCTTCTTTTGTGAAATCCCTGTACAGGTCTTTTCACATCTTTATACTGGGGCAGCTGTTTTACTCTGGTTGAGAGATTTCTTCCTTCAGACTATGAACTTCTCATTCTCACATATATTACAGTTAGTTGTGGTTTTTTCCCCCCAGTTTATACCTGGTCATTTAAACTTGCCAAATATTTATTATAAAGATGGGCTTATTTTTTTTTTAATCAAACGCATCTATTTCCAATTTATGATTTCTGGATTTGGCATCACACTTTAGAAAAGTCTCCTCCGTACAGATTTATCAAAGAAATTCCCCTAAATCTTACCTTCGGACCTTTTCCATATTACTGTGATTCAGTTTTTATGAGGTGAAGTATTTAGGGAGATATATTTGAAATCTTAGCATATTATTTCTGAAGATACCTCAGGTTGGACAAAGCATAATGCCTAGCCAAACCACTGTATTAAGGATGATATAGAAGCAGCTTTATCTAAGCTCCCAGAGGAAAATGCTATAAAAAGTCACATCATATACGCTGGCTTCATATTTTTAGCAATTAATTTTTATCCCAATCCATATGCCTCTGTCCTGCTTTCCAGGCCTATTTATCCCACAGCTTACCTCACATCTGTACTCAAATTACTTCCTTGGGGAAAATGGCCTCACAAGGTGCATATTACAAGCACTCAGAATTTTTCCTTTTATACTACAGCAGATCTCAGCTGGAGAGGATACATTTATTTTGTTAATTTGATTACCTGAGTCATAACAGAGATGACTATTTTTGATCCTTATTGCATGACACATACATAGGTGCTCAAGGGACAGAGGGGAGTTCCCAATATAGCTTTTTGTCTTGTTAGGGAACATTTTCTTGTTTTTCTAACAAAAATATATAGTCAGATTGAAGCCAAACAAAGCTGGCAGACAGTCCTGCTTTGGAAGTAATCAGTCTTTCCCTCACACAGTTTTAGAAAAGTTGAAGAGGCTCATCATCGTGCTAAAAACTCATTCCTGATGGGTTGAAATAGAATACTCAGAAGACGTTATTATAATATCAAGAAAATGTACACAACTTATTAGAATAAACTGAATAAAAAATGTGGCATAGATTCCAGAAGATACAGGGGAACATCAGGAAAGAAAGGAACATGAGGTTAGGTTAGGGAGAGGAATCACAAAGCCAAAAGGAGAACAGATAATCATAGGGCTCACTTCTAGGATGGTGACTAAAGATGTCAGGGATTAAATGGACTCAAAATGTCCAACATAACTGGGGTATAAATATGAGGCAGCAAGATGATATCTGGAGGTTCAATAATACTTGACCACAGGGCTTATTTGAGTTACCCACTGAGTACATCATTCCCAAACTGACTCTGGGGAAGGAGGACAGAGAAGATAGTTAGGCGGCTAAGAGTAAACTGCAGGGCCAGTTGAAAACAATCAGTGGGTTATTTAAAGAGAAAATTTAAGCCTGGATTTTACTGCTTTACAATAGTCTCATTTCCTGCAACCTTATCATATGGTTTAAATTTATTTGTATTTAGCTGATTTTTAAAAGAAAGATTAAATTTGGTTAGAAAAATCAGTATGGTAGATTCAGTTTATTTTTCTACCATCACCATCTAGTGGAGAAAACTTCAAACTTCAGGCACAACGAGGTAGGGTTCAGAAATAAAATAAAGGCATTGTTGGGTCGGGCACTACGCTACACACGTTACATTTATAAGGTCATTGGCTTCTCACAGCAGATCAGGTAGTGCCTCATGGAGGTAGGCACTGTTGTTCCTCTTTTAAGTTTGGGAAAGTGAGTCTGAGAAGTTGAGTGTCTTGCCCAAGGTCACACTGTGGCCAACTCAAATCCAGATTCCTGAAGTCCATGTCAAACGCCTCACAGTATATCCAAATACCTCAACTTTATTCATGAATATGACTATGGATGCCGTATACATACATATGTGAAGATTTTTCTTTCTTTTTATATTTTTCCCTTTTTCTTATTATTTCTTACATATTATATATATGAGCAAAGCACATGTATTGAAAAGAAAATATTGTATAGTTTTGTATTCTAATTTTTACTCCATATTACGTAAATACTTTCCCATTACAATAAATACTTTTGATTTACTCATATATACATATACATATTAGGTAAACAATGAAGACAGCTATAGAATTACATTTATATGTAAATATACAGTGTAATCCCAAAATGCATTTTGAAAAACTTGAAGAAGCTGCTAAAATATAAACTATGCTGATCTGAGTAGATTTTCCATAATAACATGTATTATTTCTAAAAATAAATATATTTTAAGTCTTATATTTACCAAAAGAATAGACATTCAAGAAAAAAAAAAAAAAAAAAAAAAAAAAAAAAAAAAAAAAAAATATCACGTCCCCAAACGATCCACTGAATTGTGTTATTTCAGTATCATTTCGTGCTCTTAAAAATAGGTAAATATCAGCAGGTTTTCAGATGCTCTGCAGTTTTAAATCATACACAAATGAGATCAACGTTTGATGTCTAAAACTGATAATCGAAGAAGAGTAGTAATGCAAATCTGTGTAGGGTTTGCAGTTTACAGAGTATGTCATAAACATTATCTTATTGAGTATTCACAATGTTAGTGTAGGACAGAGATTTTATAGTCAGGGAAGGAAGGAACTCCACCAGAATGAACCAATCTAGTCAGTGGAGGAAATTGAACCCAGGATGCCTGCTGCCTGCCCAGGGTGCATCTAGCTGCCCCGGCACGCAGCCCAACCCCAACCTGCTCCTCTCTGAATGTTCCCTTCTTGAGGCCCAGCGTCCAGCTTAGGTGATGTCCAGCCCTTCCTTAGGAACCATCCCGAAACGCATGTTCTCTAAACCTTTACAGACTGCACTCAAACCGCATTCCCAGTGTATTCTGTCATGCTCAAATACTCCACAGTCTCTTATTTTGCATTACTGGCAAACCTCTTTTTCTCCTACTTGTAGATAAATCTTTTGAAGAGATTGCTAGTCCTTCAAAGATAAAAGTTTTTTTAACTTCCCACAGTGCCTAAGGTAAGACTTAAATACTGATTGTTAATAAACTGGAACAGGGGGGTTATGTTCCCCAGAAATGAAAACAAGCTATTCTGAAAGGCCACACCTGGCACCATCCATCCCAGACCCGGTGTCCCCTCGCACACTTGCAGGCTCCCAGATCTGTCCACAGGGTACACACACACGCGCACACACACACACACACGCAGAACACGCCAAACAGGAACACAGTGTTCCCAAGGTGGGCTGGGAAGTGGCAATATTTTTCCTCTCCCAAGACCTGAGGAGTGGCATTTGGAGGCTTTTCTTTACAAAACAGGTTTTTCACTTAGCTTCTGCCCCAACAGGAGCTCCAGGGTGAGGCGGGAAGGTACAGAAAGGAAGGAAAGTGCTAAGCATAGAGACAGCTAGGAAGGGCCCTTCTATGCCCAAGGATGAAATTCGCAAGAAACTTCCATTGTTTTGTCTTCCGGAATCACGAAATGTGAAAGAGTAAGTGGGTGAGGGAAGAGGGATTGATGGTACCTTCTCTTCCAAGACAAGACAGGTCTTATGTGGATGAACTTACAGCCCAAGTGCCAACTCTGTCATGGGGTCTACGTTTACTTTTATCTTTGGGACATGCAAGTAAAGGATGTTCATTTTCAAAACTCCAACTATTTCCCAAAGGCAAACCTTCCACTAGCATCTGTTTTTCTCCTTCTATATCAAAAGTGTCCTCCATATGCGTATGTAAATATGGGCAGTTATATCTGCGACCCAACCTGGTGTGTTCACCTCGACACAGATTTCCTCTTGACCCAGAAGAGTCACAGTGAGACACGCTCGGCCTGCTGCCCGCATGCATCTTCACGGCCGCAATTACACACAAGACATCCATAGTCATGGCTATTAAAACCCACTGGACACACCAATTCATTGCATATGAAAATGCATCAATTTCTGCTCTTGAGGTCACTTCCTATGATGTACTTGTCAATATCTACCTCATTAACACTGCAGATCCCCATTTTTAGCCTTCTCTTCTCATTTTGCAACCTCATGCATTTTCCAGGTAATGAAGAGATCCTGTGTTCCAACTAATGAGAGTAAACTCCCATTACAATCATGCTTATAACTCACAACTTTGGAGAAGCCAACTTCAAGATGGTTCTGCACAGCAAAGGAAACAGTCAAGAAAACAAAGAGGCAACCCACGGAATGGGAGAAGATATTTGCAAATGACAGTACAGACAATCCTGATATCCAGGATCTATAAAGAACTCCTCAAACTCAACACACACAAAACAATCATATCAAAAAATGGGCAGAAGATATGGAAAGACACTTCTCCAATGAAGACATACAAATGGCTATCAGACACATGAAAAAATGTTCATCATCACTAGCCATCAGGGAGATTGAAATTAAAACCACATTGAGATATCACCTTACACCAGTTAGAATGGCCAAAATTAGCAAGACAGGAAACAACATGTGTTGGAGGGGATGTGGAGAAAGGGGAACCCTCTTACTCTGTTGGTGGGAATGCAAGTTGGTGCAGCCTCTTTTGGAGAACAGTGTTGAGATTCCTCAAGAAATTAAAAATAGAACTTCCCTATGACCCTGCCATTGCACTACTGGGTATTTACCCCAAAGATACAGGTGTAGTGAAAAGAAGGGCCATCTGTACCCCAATGTTTATAGCAGCAATGGCCACGGTTGCCAAACTGTGGAAAGAACCAAGATGCCCTTCAACGGATGAATGGATGAGGAAGATGTGGTCTATATACACCATGGAATATTATGCCTCCATCAGAAAGGATGAATACCCAACTTTTGTAGCAACATGGATGGGACTGGAAGAGATTATGCTGAGTGAAATCAGTCAAGCAGAGAGAGTCAATTATCATGTGGTTTCACTTATTTGTGGAGCATAACAAATAGCATGGATGACATGGGGAGATGGAGAGGAGAAGGGAGTTGAAGGAAATTGGAAGGGGAGGTGAACCATGAGAGACTATGGACTCTGAAAAACAATCTGAGGGTTTTGAAGGGGTGGGGGGTGGGAGGTTGGGGTATCAGGTGGTGAGTATTATAGAGGGCATGGATTGCATGGAGCACTAGTGTGGTGCAAAAATAATGAATACTGTTATGCTGAAAATAAAAAATAAATTTAAAAAAATTAAAAGAAAAGAAAAGAAAATGTGGGGTGCCTGGGTGGTTCAGTGGGTTAAAGCCTCTGCCTTTAGCTCAGGTCATGATCTCAGGATCCTGGGATTGAGCCCCACATTGAGCTCTCTGTTCAGCGGGGAGCCTGCATTCTGATCCCCCCCGCCACCGCCTACTGCTCTGCCTACTTGTGATTTCTCTATCAAATAAATAAATAAAATCTTAAAAAAAAAAGAAAATATGTAAACTAGTCACGAGTGAGGGATGACCTACAGACTGGAGAACAGCCACAAATGCTATCACTGCTGTTCTCTTTTCCCAGAAACATAATTCTTTTCTAGACCATAGTTAAGCCATAAGCAAATACAGAGCACCAAGTCAGCACTATCATAACCCAGCGTGGGGGGTGGCAGATAAAAGGGTAGCACAAGGAAGCCTTGGAGAGATGGAACCATTCTGCATCTTGACTGTGGTGATTGTTAACATGAGTACACGTGACAAGCCCACATAGAACTATACACATGAGCACATATGAATGAGTGAGTGTAAAACTATGGGAATCTACAGAAGCTCTGCAGATTGTACCTTGTCTTGAGTTTGATTCTGCAGGAGGTCATGCAAGATGTTACCACCAGGGGAAACTGGGTGAGAAGACATGAGATCACCCTGTATTTGGATGGTGGGGGGCGTTGGGGGAGAATTCCTGTGAACGTACAACTACTTAAAAATAAATTTTTCAAAAAGAAAACCTGTCAGTTGCAAACTCTGTTTGCTATCTATCCATCCATCCATCCATCCACCCACCCGTCTACCCATGCATACATATATACATTTGGCCAACCATGTATTCATTCAACCAACATTTACTAAGCAACTGGCATTGTTCTATAGCTGGGGCTATAAACACTAAAATGATTCTTCGGTCTCTAGGAGCTCACAGCTTAGATAATCACTACAAAGGTTGTATATAAAGGAAAGAAAATATACAATTATGCTCCATGTGAAAAAGACACATGTCATGACATGGCCCATGTCATAGTCAAGTTGTAGGAGAAAGCAAATGTATTTGCCAATCACCATTCTATTCACAAAACAAATGATTATGTATGGTCCATATAAAATGGTCATATTAACCTTAAGGTTCACATCATTAAATATCTCAACCCTTAAGAGAACTTTTTGCTGAAGGTATTTCTATCTTAAGAGCAGAGAATGTTGAGTTACAGTAAGTTGACTGCTTTCAGAAGACAGGGTGTTGTGTTTGACTTCAAAAGCTCAATGTTTCTTTTAAATTCCTTTTTGAGATACATCTTGGAAATGTTATTAAAAATTGTTCAAGGAAAATTTACAGCTTAAAGCATGTAAAACTGAGGAGTGATAGTCTCTCCGGGGATATAAAAATGCTTGATATTAAAATTCAAACATCTATACCTAATGAAAGAACATTAACCTGAAACAGAGGTTACTGTTTTTCAAAATATAGCTATTGGGGGTAGGGGAGGGTGCCTGGGTGCCACAGTCAGTTGGGCATCTGACTCTTGGTTTCAGCTCAGGCCGTGATCTCCAGGTCATGAGATCAAGCCCCACACAGGGCTCAGCTCAGCACAGAATTTACTTGAGATTCTATCTCCCTCTCCCTCTGCACCTCCTGCTCACTCTCTCTCAAATAAATAAATCTGGAAAAAAATAAAATACAGTCATGGACTCACTTCATACATTATGTATTTCCTTGGAAAAGTTTTATAAAAGGAAACAACTTCATTTTAAAATAGTATGATCTTTTATGTAAGAGATACTTTCTCTTTGTTCTGATTAATTTTGAATTAATGTATCTCAACACTTCAATTTTTTTCTTTCACTCAACACTTTAGTTTTCATTTATCCAGTCTCTCTGTCAAGCTGGTCTAATCAGATCTTAGGGTTCCCTCATATGTCTGATATTATGTCTGAGAAATCCTACAAAAGAAAACATAATTCTGTAAAAAATTTAAAAATAAAGAAATGATACTACTATTATGCTTTAGGATTAATATGGATTTATTACAAAGTATTACTTTTGGAAATAGCTAAAAATAAAAATGAAGGACCCATGTTAGGTTTCGAAAACATAATACAATTAAGATAAAGATGAAAATTCTATATATATTTTTAGCCTTAGCTTAGATGATCACTGGACTCAAAAGGGGAGGCAAAGACAGAAACACTACTACATGAAACTGTTGGTTTACCCCAGTATGACCCTGCAATGCCCACAAAATTTTCACACAGGACCTACTGTCCATAAATACAATATAAAATTGTGCCTTGCCTAATGAGTCATTGTATAAAGTACATAGTATGGTTTGTTCAAAAACCAAACTCATCAATGTCAAAACTTGAGCATGGTGCTGAGCAGACATTCTGGTTGGAAGAATTCAACTACAGGTATCACATATTAAAATATATAAATGGTAAGTCAGGCATACAGGTCCCTTAATTCAAATTTGCCTAATAAACAGCCATTAGAAGATCATGTCTCTGAAAACCTAAACTGTCACAGACTATGAAAACAATTCATCATCACTTCCCTTTATTTTTTTGAGTCTACTAAGTACCAGCCATAGTGCCCAGTGCTAAAAATCCAGCAGGTCACCCACAATTGACGGGCTTCATGACATCACAGAGAACACCTGTGAGGAAAAGATCAAGGTGTGCTTCATGCTGCTCACATACGGAATACAGACCTGGGCCATCGGACCACCCACCCCTCCAAAAAAAACACTGATGCCCTTAGTGGATGCGCTGGATGCTACAATCCCAGACCAGGTCATAGAATTCTAGCTACCCCAGGAATCTCCCTCAAGCCAAGAACAGTTTCAGAATAAAATCGACTTCCAGAACAAATATCAGTATGCCTACAACTTCTCTCCCTTATTTTCAAACCACTTAAGACTGAATAAGAGACTCCTTGAGTACTTCATTTAGATAGACAGACTGCGCTACACAACAAAGCTGTGGTTATTAATAGACGTTTTCTCCACAATTT
Organism: Mustela putorius furo; assembly: GCF_011764305.1. Lineage (NCBI taxonomy): Eukaryota > Metazoa > Chordata > Mammalia > Carnivora > Mustelidae > Mustela > Mustela putorius. The sequence continues at coordinate 227,568 of NW_025422307.1, read as the reverse complement.
CTTTTGAGAGCTGTCCTCTCTCCTTAAACACACCCTAGATAAAATATTAAGTCATACAACCCAGGTTTTCAATAGCTGAGATTGTAAAAAAATGTTTATGCCGACTATCACAGTAATCTTTGCCTCAGCAAAGCAGACCAGAATGAAAACCAGCTCTTCTGATTTCCCTCCATCCTCTCCAAAATCTCCTGGACTTAAAAGCTTGACATCACCCCTGACCCCTCCTCGTCCACCCAGATCTTTCCCATTCTACTAGTTGCCAAGTCTTATAGGTTCTGAGAATCACTCTCAAGTTGAGCCCTTCTTTTCTATCTGCACTGCCACAATGTCCAGAATGGCTTTAAATAAAATCTATAACATAACCTAAATCATATCTCGAAAACAAATCCCTACCAAGTACACATCTTACCCAACAACCATACTCATACTACTTTTGTATGTATACCTTTCCTCCTCAGCATCTGTGCACACACTGTTCCTCCCCCACCTCAGTTCTCTAAAGAAATCTCATCTTTACAACTGAGGTCTAATGCAACCTCCTCAAAGAAATCTAACTCTATCATCTCTGAGCTCCCACGATATGCCTTTGTACTACTCATATGCCTTGCATTGCAGTTATTCGTGTACCTAACTATAGGTACACGAGTATAGAAGTATTTATGTAAGTATTTATGTAAGAAGACTGGCCTTGTCCCACCCAGTTCAAGGATGTATCTTGCTTTTTTTGTGAGTACTATGCCTCAGATAGGACACTATACACAGGAGATAATAAATAAACATTTATCAGATGGAACTGACCTTGAACATTCATGTTAAGATACTGACTTACTCTCAAATGCAAGCACTGTGTAAACATGGATGAGTTTTGATGAGTAGGAGGACAGAACTTTAGCAGTTCAGCTGACTATGGCAACTGTTATTTCCTAATATTCATTATCAAATTCACAAGCATCCAATGTTCAACTTCATAAAAAAGGAGAAAAAAAAATCAAAGATATGGCAACAAAACTCCCCAGATCATTTACACACATACACACACACACACCAAAAGTTGGGTAGGGAGATCCCAAGACAAGATAGTAATGTTTTCCAGCAGAATGGTTTAAGTCAGAACGCCTGATTTTGCCTACACATTTGTTACTCTGTGAATATATAAATTTTCTGCACATTGAGGTGCCTGGGTAGTTCAGTCAGTTAAGCATCTGCCTTCAGCTGACGTCATGATCTCAGGGTCGTGGGATCCATCAAGTCCCACATCAGACTCCCTGCTCGGTGGGGAGTCTGCTTTTTCTCTTTCTCCCTCTGCCCCTCACCCTACTCATGCACCCGTGCACACGCGCTCTCTCTCAAATAAATAAAATCTCTAAAAAAATTTTTTTCTGCACCTTAATTTCATCATATGCAAAATAAAGATTAGGGTGCCTGGCTGGCTCAGTTGGGAGAGCATGCATCTCTTGATACTGGGGTTGTAAGTTCTAGTCCCACATTAGGTATAGTGATTACTTAAAAATAAAATCTTTCAGAAAGCCTGGGTGGCTTAGTGGGTCAAGCCTCTGCCTTCAGCTCAGGTCATGATCTCAGGGTCCTGGGATTGAGGCCTGCATCAGGCTCTCTGCTCAGCGGGAGCCTGCTTTCCCCTCTCTCTCTGCCTGCCTCTCTGCCTACTTGTGATCTCTCTCTCTGTGTCAAATAAATAAATAAAATCTTTTAAAAATATAAAAATAAAAAAAATAAAATATTTCTAAAAAATAAAAAATAGGAGCGCCTGGGTGGCTCAGTCCATTAAGGGTCTGCCTCTCCCTCTGCCCCTCCCCCTCCTGTGCTCATTCTCACTTTCCTTCTCAAAGAAAAAAAAAATTTTTTTAATAATAAAAAAATAAAGATTTTGACGTTGTATCTTCTTCACATAAAACATCTATGTGCTAAGTTAGTGCTATACAGGAGTTTGCCATGACTATCTTCTGTACTTTATAATCATTTATTCACAACTTCCTTCAGTATTGAGAATGAGGTTATCTACTGGCTAATTCTTAACAGAAAGTCTCTCATGTGCAATTAACAGCACAAGGACCCAATCTTGAAAAGGGATCTGACCTGGTAGCATCTCCATGCTTTTCCTGTAACAATGATATCAGAAGGTCAGGGAGTCTGAAAGAGCGCTCAAAAGAAAACAGCCCAGGATCGGATCTCTGTTTTGATTCAGCTACATTAAACAATATTGGAGTTAGGGTTATATGAATCCTAGTTATAACCAGAATTTGAATTAACTGAAAGATTTAGGGATTGCTGAGTCTTATAAATCAATTAAGTAAGATCTGATAAGTATGTCCAAAAGGGTAATAAAATAATTCAGAAGGACTTCATATATATGTAACATCAAATATTTGCAATGTGTCATTCACTCAAACAGATAGGATCTGTGCTTCACAGAAAAGAAACTCATAAAGCATTTAAATGAATATGAGAAAGCATTAACTGAGGCATAAATTAAAACTGAGACAGCACAACGATCTCCACTGGTAAGGACTTTCTAGTACATAGATATCTCAGGACACAAGGCGAAGTAAGAAGAAAGAGAGTAAAATTATGAATTTGAGATTCAAGAAAGCAGCAAAGACTAGTCAGGATCTTTCTCAAGATTATCCAAATGCAAAAAAAAAAAAAAAAGGAAGAAAGGTAAATAAGATTCCATGCATGATAAGTAACGTCTGACAAATTGACTGAAAAACCTTTCCACAAGGTTAAACTGATATTTCCTTTGTGAAATATTATTCTTTCATTAAGTCTATAAACTTGAAAGATTGGATGAAATAAGGGTCTAGTGCTGCTCAAGCTCTTCTAATTATCCCACTAATGGCCAGAAGGAAAATAAAATTAAGACCCTTGTCTTCTGACAGATTAAACCATTTCAAACATCAAAAATTAATGCACTCAAATGCTTCAAAAGAATAGAATGTGTTTCATGCTGGCTAAATATGGGTGTGGGAAAGGACAAGGAAAAGATAATTCACAGAAGCCTGATCAAGGGCCATTCTGTCGGTGATGACACAGGAGCAATGAGACCAAGACAACTCCAAAAATCATTCCAACTTCCCTATAAACATGTGGCAGTCCTGACTGGAAACATGAACATTGATTGACCTGTGTGTGTGTGCATGTGTACTACTCTCGGGCTTTTGTAATAATTTCAGTCATACTCTTGGGCTTTTGTAATAGTTTCAGTCATTATTGATATTCTACTAAAATATAGTAAATTCAGATTATTCAATTATTTTGGTCCTCAACCAGGACAACTAGCAAAATCTACCAAGCTCCCATTTCTAAACAGCACTGACTGATTAGTTAATGCAAAGAAAAAAAAGTAGTATATACTGTAAAATACATGGTGGGTTTAGATTTTTTTTTTTAAGACTTTATTTATCTGAGAGAGCATGAGCTGGGGGAGGAGGCAGGGGGCAGAAGGAGAAGGACAAGCAGACTCCCCACTCTTCCCACTGAGCAGGGAGCCCAAAGCAGGGATGGATCCCAGGACCCTGGGATCATGACCTGAGCCAAAGGTTGACTTTTGACCACCCTGGTACCCTAGGTTTAGATTTTTCTCTTGGGAAGAGTTTCTTGAGGAAGGTTTGTATTTCTCTATTCAAGGCAACATTTATATCTTCAATGAAGACTAAAATTGTAAAAACTGGGCAATGGATCTAGTTATAATAACTTTGGCAAGTCCTCACAGCAATTGCTGTTTAGTCTGAAAGAAGAGAGAGGGAGAACATTATATCCATTAAAACTGCTTAAGGATTCTGTGTTTACAGACAATCTTGTAAGGAATTTTGCGTCTATTCTTATTCAATATACAATACTTTTCAGCAGATCATATTTCATTTCTGTGTCTTTTTGGCAAACTGGGGGAAAAAAAAAAAAGATGTGGTCAATAAATGAGTAATTTCTCCAGTCAGAACATTAATAAAAAACTTCTTATAATTTGCCCTTAGATAAATGACTCATCATACTGCCCAGGAAAATAAACCACCTCAGAAAAATATCAGTGAGTGAGAAAAACTATCAGTCCCCAAGCTGCAGAGGAACGAAAGAAAAACAATCCAGAAATAAGGTCTCTTGTTCCATAATTTGACCACAACTACTTCTGCCCTCTTCATTCACCAGCAGGGTTATCTGGGATCTCTAATTCTATGTCTGTAAAATGGGATCACTGAATGAATGCCCACTTTGCAACATCTCACCAACACCAAGCACACCAAGCACCCAGATCTTGGTTTTTAAAATCATTCTCCAATAAGAAGAATCAAGGTCATCAGATACAAGGAAATTCAGACAAACTGTCACAGCCAAGAGAAGCCAGAAACATGACCACAGTATGCAGTGGGGGATGCTGGATATAATCCTGAAACAGAAAAGGGACAGTGGGTAAAAACTGAAGACATCTGAATCAGGTATGGACTTCAGATTAATAAAAATGAATCGATATTGGTTTATTAACTGTAACAGCTATTTCATACTGAGGTAAAATGTTAGTAATAAGGAGAAGTGGGTATGGGGCATGTGAGAATTCTATTTTCACAATTTTCTACAAATCTAAAACATAAAAAAAGAATATTATGTTTATTTTTTTAAATGTCTGCCTCATCTTCTAAACAAGGCTAAAAATTTTAAATAATTTATGGAAGAAGAAGTTGTTGTTCAATGGACATAAAGTTACAGTTACACATGATTAGTAAATTCCAGACATCTTACCCCATAGTGCATACAGTTAACAATACGGTGTGCTGTACAAAGATATAATATAGTTAGAAATACAATTTAAAATTCACTGAAAGGGTAGAGCTAATTTTTTTTTAAAGATTTTATTTATTTGATAGAGATCACAAGTAGGCAGAGAGGCATGCGGCGGGGGCGGGGAGCAGGCTCCCTGCTGAGCCCAATGCAGGGCTCAATCCCAGGACCCTGAGATCAAGACCTGAGCCTAATGCAGAGGCTTAACCCACTGACCCATCCATGTGCCTGGTAGAGCTCGTTTTAAGTGTTCTTACCACAAAGGGGGAAAAAAAGCAGAGGAGACACAATCTCTCAGACGTGATAGATAATTTATTGCAGTGATCAAGCGGTGATGGTACTGCAGGTGGATGCTGATGTCAGATTCAGCAAATTATTATATACAGTTTTTTATATAACTCAATAGTGGTCTGAGAGAAGTCCATGGAAGTCCTCAGTTTGTTCACAGGCTGCAATACCTCTTTTTAAAAATGTACTTAAGGGGCGCCCAGATGGCTAGGTGGGTTAAGCCTCTGCCTTCGGCTTGGTTGTGATTTCGGGGTCCTGGGATCGAGCCCCGCAACGGGCTCTCTGCTCAGCGGGGAGTCTGCTTCCTCCTCTCTCTCTGCCTGCCTCTCTGCCTGCTTCTGATCTCAGTCTGTCAAAATAATAAATAAAATCTTTAAAAACAACAAAAAAAAATTATTAAAAAAAAAAAGAAACCTACTCCCCCATTTGTTTTGCAAAAGCAACAACCTACTCCATTTTATTTTGAAGGACTCCCAGAAATATATGTCCCCTCTGAAGAAAGAAACGAGGATGACACTGGATAGGTCCTTCAGAGAGGCTCAGAGGAGAATAAGAAGTTACCCATAAGAAATAACAAACTGGATAATCTCACAAAACAAACTGAGGGTTGCTGGGGGAAGGGGGGTGAGGTTATGGACATTGGGGAGGGTGTGTGCTTTGGTGCGTGCTGTGAAGTGTGTAAACCTGGCGATTCACAGACCTGTACCCCTGGGGATAAAAATATATGTTTATAAAAAAAAAAGAAATAACAAACTGGAAATGAATTACGTCAGGATGTTCACTCCTCGACTATGGCTGAGATAGATTGCAGAGATACACTGTAAACACTTGAACAAGGAATGTTTAATCATCACTAGCGGAAATCATCCCTATTTAGAAAACACTATTGTAATTTTTTTTTCCCACAGGCATTTTCATCTGATTATCTTACTACTATATTTCTACATAAGCAAGGAATACACTTCTTCTCCCTTGCTACACCATTATTGGTATTAATTTTCTTTGTTTTAATCTCTTTATTGGCATTGATTCTCCTGTAAGTTATTTAAACATTCTTCATTTCTTTGGAAAGAGCTACTGAAAAACAGAAAAAAAAAAACAAGAAATTAACATATATATTGGTTTTGAAAATCATAGCTATATGAAGCTTAATTGTATATAATGCAACTAGACATACACTTATCTTCCCAGCTTCTTTTCAAAATCAGCTCTTCTTCCTCTGAGAAAAATTCTACTCAATCCACCTGTCTGGGTAAGAAAGTCCCCTCCCCTCCAACCCAGGAGTGGGCATCTGACCCTGGTCTAACCGATCTGAATCCTCTGCCACTCGTCACCTTGGCTGATTTAGGGAACAGGTGACCAGGATAACTGTTATCAGAAAAACCGCTTGCTCTTTCTCTAAGAATACAAAATATCTATAAAATAGGCAACCAGCAGCCATACTGTTGCCGTACTTCAATAATCTGCACTAAAAAGTGCAGAAAAAAAACAGAGTACCCATGACATAATTTCAACTACTGCATACGTCAGTACCTAAAAACAGCTTCACTTCTTGGATGAACCCACTTCATAAGCCAATAAACCATGGGGCGAGTTTGAGTTGGGCTGTCAGTCAAGATGGGATACAGCTGCAAGGGTCAGCAGCCTTAAAGGACAGTGTCTTAGGCAGGTCAGTAGTCTCTGTCTTTAACATTCAGAATGCAAAGTCAGGCCCAGTTAATGACTGCACAGAGGCTCTGCTCCCCTAAGTGCTACAGACACCATGCGCACCACCACTGCTAGAGCCTAACTTCATGTTATCAGTTTACAAGGACAGCCAGACCTCCAGCCACCAGATCTACCTACGTTCTGTGCAATGGAAATAAAGGATGAAGAGGTGGAGCAAAGAGAAAACACTAGGTGACTTTCAAGCTAGGCTTGTAGAAGCTTCCATCCACTTACATCGCATTGACTGGAACTCACCTGGCTATGCATAAAGGCTACAAAATGTCATCTTTACTTTGGTCAGCGAGGCACACAAGGAAAAATTCCATTACCACAGATAAACGAAAGAACAAATAATGCAGGACCATCAGCTTCTGCCACAGCTGCAGCCGGGTATCTAAAATTTCCAACCAGAACAACTCACGCAGATCCAATGGCTATATCATAGGTGTTCTTTCAATGACTGTATCATTTTAAAAATGGAGTGAGAGGGGCGCCTGGGTGGCTCAGTGGGTTAAAGCCTCTGCCTTCGGCTCAGGTCATGATCCCGGGGTGCTGGGATCGAGCCCTGCATGGGGCTCTCTGCTCAGCAGGAAGCCTGCTTCCCCCTCTCTTTCTCTGCCTGCTTCTCTGCCTACTTGTGATCTCTGTCTGTCAAATAAATAAAATAAAAATCTTAAAAAAAAAGGGGGGGGGGATAGTGGGAGAAACTTTAAGGCATCAAATCATTGTAGTACTTATGTTCTGGATATCCCACACAACAATGACACATAATTAGAGTCCAGCAATATGAACATCTATTTTCACACTTCAGAAAATTCAAATTCTGGGAGCAAAGCTTTATTGTGTGGTCCAAAGTTGTTAACAGAAAGATAGAAATTCAATGAGGATTAAAATCTAGACCATATAAAGAAATTCTCCAAAGAAAAAGATTAGAAACTCAATAGAAAAACCTGGTAAAACATACAGATAAATGACTGGCAGAAAGGGAAACTTAAACAACCAAGAAGAATATGACGTTTGGGTAAAGAAAAAGCAAGCAGAACGATCACATACCTTGATTTTCACTCTCTTCCCAATTCAAATAAAATGAGAAGGAATAGATTTTTCTTTAGGCATAGAATGTGAGATGAGTCAATAACAGGGGAAAAAAAATTGGAAAGGCAAAAAGCAGATGGAAGAAAGGTAAATGACTTAGCAGACCCTAGAAAGCTGAATAAAACTAAGCCAATTGTGAGGAAAACCGAGGAGCAATATGACTTACCCCAGAAAAACCCTTCCAGAATCTGGGAAGCTGTCAGCTCCATATGACTCTAGAAATAGGGTAAGATTTAGCTAAAATAAGGGAGACTGGCTGACAATCTCTCTAAGAATTTGTTAGATCTCCAGATACACTACCTTAGTGAATGCAGATGTCTACCCATTCCCCATCCTGGAAGACTAGCAGTTTATTCCCCATAGAGAGAAAAACGTGGAGCCTCTCCTGAGACATTAGGATACTGTGTGGATGAAGGAATCACAGAGAGAACAGAGTGGAAAAGGGAACAGTCTATTAAGATCTCCAGTTTTCTTCTTATTCAGGGTGTGAATCACATCTCTGGCCTATACCTATCAGCAGGAGTCTGGGTGGTCTTTCTATAGAGAACCTAATTAGCCCATATTCAAGCCTAAAGATAGTTCAAAAAATAGTAACCCAGCCAGCGACTCTGCTGAAATGCTCACAGATCAGCTCAGAATATCCAGGAATCTACCGAGTGCTCCAACCAGAGATTACAGAGACTATTAATGCATTCAAAAGACAAGAAGAAGGTGTCATTTTAAAAGAATTACTGTAAGAACAAAAACAAAAAATGTTTTAGAAATTAAAAATAGGATAGTGAAAAAGTGAGAATGGGGTTCCTGGGTGGCTCAGTCAGTTAAGCACCTGACTCTCAAGTTTCAGCTCAAGTCATGATCTCAGGGGCCTGCAGCAATCTCCTGGTCAGGCTCCGTGCTCGGTGCCGAGTCTGCTTGTTCCTCTTCCTCTGCTCCTTACCCCCCCCCGCCCCATTCGCTCTCTTTCTCTAAAATAAATACATACTTTTAAAAGTGAGATAAGAAAACTATAGGAAGACTCTGAAGACAATCTTTGAGAAAAGTTTTCTGTAAGACAGAAAACAGAAGCAGAATAATGGCATTTCATCCCAGATATCTGATGTCGGAATATGGGAATTAAGAAAACAGAAAATGGAGATGGGGGCAGCATCAACCAAGAGAGAACCACCCCCCCCACTCTCGCTCCCCACTTTCATTCCCTTACTTCAAGAACTGAATAGATGATGAAAATAAATTCTGAGATGGAACTTTTTGGAGGAAACAGTACCTTGGATCCTGCGATATGTCCCTATCCGCCTGCTTGTTATCTGAACCCAGGAAATGAATGAATTTGGATAGCAAGAGATTTCTGTTTTGAGAAAAAAAAAAGTCTCTAAAACAAGGATTTATATTTTATCATTTACAAAATGATAGGGCCAGCTGAGTACCCTGCAAAACCTGATGAAAACCACACAAAGCACATCACTGGGAAATTCAGAACATCTGGAACAAGAACACTTGTTCACGTATATCAAGATTTCAGACACTGAAAACTCAAGCATCAGGGGAGAAAAGGTCATTAACAAAAGTACTGGGAATCATAATGGCATCCACACAGAAGGTGGTGTGGAGGGATACTTTCAAAATCCCAAAGGAAAATTATTTTCAACCCTGAATTCTAGACCCAACTATACTATCCATGAAGTTTAAAGGTATAGATATTCTTAACATGCTAGATGAACACTTACCTCTCTTACAACCTTGCTACTCAGGAAGGAGGACATACATAGGAAAGAAGAGAGTAAATAAGAAGGAGGAAGGGGGAGAGAAGGAGACAGAGGGCCCAAGGAGGGGAAAGGATGATAGCAGGACCCCAGGATGAGAGCTCAGCACAAGTCGGAGTGGGACCGAAGGCCCCAAGAAGGACCTGGACACAACCTTCTTCTCATGACTTGGAATGCCCAGAGTAAAGCAGGAATGAGAATGTTCAAAACTCAACAAAACTACAAACAAGCAAAAAATCAGGCAATAAAATTTACAGGAAAGGAAAAGTAATCAACGTACATGGCACAGCTGTGACTAGCACCACCATAGGTATAATTAGGTGAACATTTAATACTGATTTAACCAGTGTTGAAACAACTATGTTAGAGAGACAGAGAAGCTGTGTGTTTGGCAGGGGGGCATGGAGAGGAAATGAGGTAAGTCCTCATACTGCACATGGGCAAGCCCTCGGGTAAGAGTTAACACTATAGGAAATAAAAAGAAAGAAATAGCAACATATATGAGCTATCTGGGGATACGATGCTTGAAAATCAAAAGAACCTGAAGAGCAGTTGAGAAAAGTTCTTCAGAGGATGGGGAAAACAGAGAGGAGAAAACAAACAAAGAATTGCTTTTTTCTTCACAAGCTCTGTTGATCAATTTGACTCTTTAAACTGTGTGCATGCAAAATTGTGATGAACATCAACACTGAAAGACAAAATGAAAGGATTTCTGTCCGAAGGAGGCAGGCATCAGGGGCCATGGGGGGCTGTGGGAGGTCAGGACCAAAAATACACTCTGAACCCACCACAGTGTGTGCGGTGAGGGCCAATGGTGGGGGAGAGGGGGTTTGCAATTTACACAAGAAGAGGATGTGAACCCATTGAGATTTTGAGCAGAGGACCCATGTGACAATTTTAAGATAAGATGATGAATCTTAGCAAGCAGGGGAAGTTGGGGAGTGAGAGGCAGAGACTCCAGTCAGAGTGATATTTCAACAGTTCAAGTAAGAGTTTATAAGGGTCTGAATTTCCACAATGGCAAGGAATGTTATAATGAGGGAGAGAGAGTGAGGGGAGAGATTAAAACTCACCAGATATTAAGTAAAGACACATCAAAATAACTAGATATTACTTTATACATATCAGGATGATGACAATTAGAGAGGAGAATAATATACCAAGTTTGGGCAGTGGTTTGGGAAAAAGGAAAACTTTACAGACAAGTTTTAGATATTTAAGCCAGCACAGCAATAATGAAAAAAAATAAAAATGCGGCAGTGATTAGACATGAAGTATGTTTATGCCCAGTATGATCCCGCATCTCTGCTCTTCTTAAGTACACCTTTTTGGAAATGTTCAAGGCAACACTGTGGTATTGGGACTTAAAAGTGTTCAATATTTCCACTAGGGAGGGGCGCCTGGGTGGCTCAGTGGGTTAAAGCCTCTGCCTTCGGCTCGGGTCATGATCCCAGGGTCCTGGGATCGAGCCCCACATCTGGCTCTCTGCTCAGTGGGGAGCCTGCTTCCTCCTCTCTCTCTCTGCCTGCCTCTCTGCCTACTTGTGATCTCTCTCTGTCAAATAAATAAATAAAATCTTTAAAAAAAAAAAAAAAGATTTCCACTAGGGAATGAAAAAAACTAATGGTGGTTGGTAAATGTTACAGAATACTACACAGAACTGAGAGCTAATAGCAACACAGAGAGAACTTAAAGTACAGTATTGGGAGAAAATGGTAAGAAAAATGAGTTGTATAGCTTAGAATCACTATAAGCACATACACAAACACCACAGATGACTCTGCAAGGTCTCCTGCCCCTCAGGGGATATATTTCAGGGATCTGGGGATGTGATGCTTGGCTGGTGGTGAGGAGCAGGGCAGAAAATGGAAAGAGGAGTGGAGGTGGAGACTGAAGAAAAAGCAAGGGGAATGAGCAAAACAGGAGAGGAGTCTTCGGGTACCAGGAAGGGACTCAACCATCATCAGAAGATCAAAAGCACCCTTACCACTCACACCAAACCCACCCACAAAGAGAAAAAGATAGAATTGAGATCAAGTAGAGAGAAATAAATGTGAGATCAAACAAAAAGAAAACAGAATTTGGAACAAGAAGGTAAGGACTCCCAAACCCTCTAACTGTATGACCCAAAACAAATTATTTTACCTTTCTATGTCTGTTTCCTTATGTGTTAAAAAAGGAAGATGCAGTAACTTCTCAGAGTAACTATGATTAAACTAGGATTAAACTAGATCAGAAACCTGCTACACACTGTGTAAGTCTAGGACATGGTGCCTCACTTAGGCATTCTCATGATTTGCCCACCTGCTGTCCATTGGGTAATTCTGAGAATTATATTTTTGAATCAATTATTCCAAGTTAGTTTTTTTTTTTAATTTTGCTACTAGCCCCACTCTTGAGAAGACATTACTAAAAATAAGTTTTTTGACACTCCGTGGAAAGGAAAGAACAAGGAGTCCATCTATCAAAAAGCTGAGCATCAAGTTACCAGCCAAAGAAGCAGGCTGTTGACCCTGCCCAACACCACACTCCAACATCTTGACCAGATCACATCACACACTATTCAAAGGATGGATTCTTTTTTTTTTTTTTAATTTTCAGCATAACATTATTCATTGTTTTTGTACCACACCTAGTGTTCCATGCAATCCGTGCCCTCTCTAATACCCACCACCTGGTTCCCCCAACCTCCCACCCCTCCACCACTTTAAACCCCTCAGATTGTTTTTCAGAGTCCATAGTCTCTCATGGTTCACCTCCCCTTCCAATTTCCCCCCACTCCCTTCTCCTAACTCCCCATGTCCTCCATGCTATTTGTTATGCTCCACAAATAAGTGAAATGACCATGGCCATTGCTGCTATAAACATTGGGGTACAGATGGCCCTTCTTTTCACTACATCTGTATCTTTGGGGTAAATACCCAGTAGTGCAATTGCAGGGGCATAGGGAAGAACATACTGAGGCTTCTCTCTGAGAAGGAGGTCAGGGTGCAGTTTGCTTTCCTCTAAACCTACAAAAACCATCAAAAGCAGTCAAGACGAGAGGGGAAAAAAAAAAAAAAAAAGGTGAGCAAACATAAAAACCTCTAGAGAACAAAAGCCTGAAAAAACTGGTTTCCTCAGAGCCCATCCCCTTAAGGGGGAACTGGAGGACTTAACTCAGGGAACATCATTGACTGAAAACCCATGTGGCAGGCCCCTCCCCCAGAAAACCAACCAGAAAAGAAAAAAAAAAAAAAGACTACAAGAGAACTACCACCACTACCTCATAGGACAACTTTTATTTTTAATTTGTTCCCACTATTCTGCCTCATTTTTTTATATATAGATAATTTTTAACGTATTTACCATCACAGTGAGCTGTCCAGTACATCAAATTCCATAATAACCTTCTAACCTGAACTTTTTGATACATACACCTGTGTTTTTCTTTTGCATTTCTATTTTTTGAATTTTTTTTAAATTTTAGTTTAGTTTAGTCTAGTTTATTCCTTTTTTATTTTTATTTTCAAAGGAAGAATTCTTCCCCCAAAACAAGTTTCCATTTCAGTTTCCAAAAATTTTAAAGTGAATGCCACTGGGACATCACAGCCATGAGTAATAAATGAGACAGAATCCAATGTGCCACCTCTAGATAAAGTCACCCCGCCTGGTGTCTACTTTTCATTCATTACCACAGTTTAGATAAAAGTTGGAGGGCAACTGGCTTTCCCTTCCTTGCATGTACTCTGCTCGTTTCTGCCTCAGAAACTACCAAATATCCTCCACTTCCTGGCTCTAGGCCCTTCTTCATCATCCCTGCAAATCGACAGTCTTGCTTTCCCTCTAAAACCTTTAGAGTCTCTCCTGCCTGCCTTCTACTCTACCATCCACCACAGCCATACCAGCAACCATTAAGAAAACACATGCAGATTAAACTAAACCTAAACAGTAGAAAGCCCTTTTATCAATCAGGAAACTCTATACTCTAGATTTTTTTTTTTTTTTTGGCCATATGTTTACAATGAGTATACCCACTATAATAAATTGAAATACCTAAAATAATTAAAGATGAAGCATCAAAGCACACTTTCTATATAAGCTATTAAGTAAAATATTTATAGGGCAAAAAATTTTCATTGGCCCTTTGTAGTGAAAAACTGACTGTATTCTAAACATACCTCATTTACATTTAGTACATATTCCTTGTAAGAGATACAACTCTCAACTTTCCACGAAACTCTAAGAATCCCAGAAGGCAAGAGATATCACCTACCATTATCAGTACCACTACTTACTGCTGCTACTAATACTGTGATAATGGAAATGGACTACTGTGCACGGGACATTAAATCCTTTCCATGTGTTAATTCATTTAATGTTCTCCCCAATCCTACAGATAGAGCCACCATCCCTATTTCACAGAAGAGACAATGAGAGCAGAGGGAAGGTCAGACTGCCCAAAGTCACAAGCTGAGAAGGCAGGGGAATGGGACGCGAGGCCAAGAAGTCTGAAGCTGGTGCTGTTAACCGTTCAACATCCTGCCTCCACTGGCTTCAGGAACTGCTGAAAAAGGCTCTAGTAAAGGTGGAGGCTTCACATCTTGGTCCTGTACCTGGCACACAACAGATGGTCCCTAAGTAACATGAACGGCTGTAAAGCTTAACATTTTCACACAAATCTCTTTGGATGAAAAACAGCTTGTTCAAAATATTGCTTAGAATTGTATTAGCCCATTGTTGAGTGGGGGAAATGACATGCAGGAAAAAGAGAAAACCTTTTGGCATTTCCACTTTTCAGTCAGGATGAAATGTAAAATGGGACCTAGAAACTCATATTCATGGAGAAACTGGAGATAAATTCACTTTGTAGGAATAACAGATATAGAATGTTGCTATGAATCTTGGAAGGCTTATTTGTTAGTTATAAGAAATATCAGACGTAATTTTTTAAAAAAATAAAATCCCAATCCCAGTAAACTTTTCCATATATTCATTCCATCACAAAACAAGATTAAGGTATGCTGAATTTAAAACTGTTTCCATATTATCTTCAAGAGGTATTTCAGGCTACTCACAGTATCAAAATTCTTAGACCAAAATGTTCTAAAAACAAAACCTATAAAGATGACTCCTGACTCCAAAAACTGAACACCACCAGGCTAGTCAGAGCAGATAAGATAATTCATAAAGAGAATTCAAAACAACTAATTCAGGGTGATCATTTAAACTTCTAGATGCTTTGGCCCCAAATAATTTATGTGTGACATGGAATATTTTTTAAAAACCACTAATGGCTGGGTCACAAATCAGGTCTCAACTGGTACCAAAAGATTGGGATCATTCCCTGAGATTTTTAGACCACAATGCTCTGAAGCTAGAATTCAATCACAAGAGGAAAGTTGGAAAGAACTCAGATACATGGAAGCTAAAGAGCATCCTACTAAAGAATGATTGGGTCAACCAGGATATTAAAGAAGAATTGAAAAAATTCATGTGAACAAATGAAAATGAAAACACAACTGCTCAGTATCTGTGGGACACAACAACGGCGGTCATGAGAGGAAAGTATATAGTGATACAAACCTTTCTGAAGAAACAAGAAAAGTCTCAAGCACACAACCTAAACCTACACCTAAAGGAGCTGGAGAAAGAACAGCAAAGAAACCCTAGACCCAGCAAGAGAAGAGAAATAGTAAAGATCACAGCAGAAATCAATGAAAGAGAAACCAAAAAACCAGTAGAACAGATCAACAAAACTAGGAGCTAGTTCTTTGAAAGAATAAATAAGATTGATAAACCTCTGGCCAGACTTATCAAAAAGAAAAGAGAAAGGACCCCAATAAATAAAATCATGAATGAGAGAGGATAGATCACAACCAACACCAAAGAAATACAAACAATAATAAGAACATATTATGAGCAACTATATGCCAGCAAATTTGACAATCTGGAAGAAATGGATGCATTCCTAGAGACCTATAAACTACCAAAACTGAACCAGGAAGAAACAGAAAACCTCAACAGACCCATAAAGCAGTCATCAAAAATCTCCCAAGAAACAAGAGCACAAGGCCAGATGGCTTCCCAGGGGAATTCTACCAAAGATTTAAAGAAGAATAAATACCTATTCTCCTGAAACTGTTCCAAAAATAGAAATGGAAGGAAAACATCCAAACTCATTTTATGAGGCCAGCATCATCTTGATCCCAAACCAGACAAAGACTCCACCGAAAAAGAGAATTACAGACTAAGATCCTTGATGAACATGGATGCAAAAATTCTCACCAAAATACTAGCCAATAGGATCTAACAGTACATTAAAAGACTTATTCCTGGACTACAAGGTTGGTTCAACATCTGCAAATCAATCAGTGTGATACAATACATTAATAAAATAAAGAACAGGGGGGAGGAGTCAAGATGGCGGAGAAGTAGCAGGCTGAGACTACTTCAGCTAGCCGGAGATCAGCTAGATAGCTTATCTAAAGATTGCAAACACCTGAAAATCCATCGGCAGATCGAAGAGAAGAACAGCAATTCTGGAAACAGAAAAACAACCACTTTTTGAAAGGTAGGACCAGCGGAGAAGTGAATCCAAAGCGACGGGAAGATAGACCCCGGGGGGAGGAGCTGGCTCCCGGCAAGCAGCGGAGCAACAGCGCACAAAATCAGGACTTTTAAAAGTCTGTTCCGCTGAGGGACATCGCTCCAGAGGCTAAACCGGGGCGAAGCCCACGCGGGGTCAGTGTGGCCTCAGGTCCCGCAGGGTCACAGAAGAATCGGGGGTGTCTGAGTGTTGCAGAGCTTGCGGGTATTGGAACCGGAAAGACGGCTACAGAGACAGAGCCGACAGTAAGCTCACAGCTCAGTGTTACCTTGAACCGGTCGCAGGCTCGGTGAGCTCGGAGCGCGGCCGGAGGTCAGGCAGACGGGAGTAACTGGGCGCTGTTCTCTGAGGGCGCACTGAGGAGTGGGGCCCTGGGCTCTCGGCTCCTCCGGGCCGGAGACCAGGAGGCCGCCATTTGTATTCCCGTCCTCCGGAACTCTACGGAAAGCGCTCAGGGAACAAAAGCTCCTGAAAGAAAACCCTACCGGATTACTCACCCCGGCCCCTGATAAGGGCGGTGCAATTCCGCCTGGGGCAAAGACACTTGAGAATCACTACATCAGGCCCCTCCCCCAGAAGATCAACAAGAAATCCAGCCGAGACCAAGTTCACCTACCAAGGAGTGCGGTTTCAATTCCAGAGGAGGAGAAAGCAAAGTACGGAACTCATGGCTTTTTCCCTGTGATTTTTTTTAGTCTTGCAGTTAATTTAATTTTTTTCTTTTTCATTTTTTGTTTTTTTTCTCGCCTTCTGGTAAAATTTTTTTTTAACTTTTACCTTTTTCTTTTTTAACGTTTTTTAACCAATTTATCTAATATATATATTTTTTCTTTTTTATATTTTTCTTATTTGTTTTTTTTTATTCTTTTCTTTTTTTTTTTTTTTTTTTTTTTTTTTTTTCTTTCTTCCTTTTTGAACCTCTTTTTATCCCCTTTCTCCCCCCTCACGATTTGGGATCTCTTATAATTTGGTTAAAGCATATTTTCCTGGGGTTGTTGCCACCCTTTTAGTATTTTACTTGCTCCTTCATATACTCTTATCTGGACAAAATGACAAGAAGGAAAAATTCAACACACAAAAAAGAACAAGAGGCAGTACCGAAGGCTAGGGACCTAATCAATACAGACATCGGTAATATGTCAGATCTAGAGTTCAGAATGACAATTCTCAAGGTTCTAGCCAGGCTCGAAAAAGGCATGGAAGATATTAGAGAAACCCTCTCGAGAGATATAAAAGCCCTTTCTGGAGAAATAAAAGAACTAAAATCTAACCAAGTTGAAATCAAAAAAGCTATTAATGAGGTGCAATTAAAAATGGAGGCTCTCACTGCTAGGATAAATGAGGCAGAAGAAAGAATTAGTGATATAGAAGACCAAATGACAGAGAATAAAGAAGCTGAGCAAAAGAGGGACAAACAGCTACTGGACCATGAGGGGAGAATTCGAGAGATAATTGACACCATAAGATGAAACAACATTAGAATAATTGGGATTCCAGAAGAAGAAGAAAGAGAGAGGGGAGCAGAAGGTATACTGGAGAGAATTATTGGGGAGAATTTCCCCAATATGGCAAAGGGAACGAGCATCAAAATTCAGGAGGCTCAGAGAACGCCCCTCAAAATCAATAAGAATAGGCCCACACCCCGTCACCTAATAGTAAAATTTATAAGTCTCAATGACAAAGAGAAAATCCTGAAAGCAGCCCGGGAAAAGAAGTCTGTAACATACAATGGTAAAAATATTAGATTGGCAGCTGACTTATCCACAGAGACCTGGCAGGCCAGAAAGAGCTGGCATGATATTTTCAGAGCACTGAACGAGAAAAACATGCAGTCAAGAATACTATATCCAGCCAGGCTATCATTGAAAATACAAGGAGAGATTAAAAGCTTCCAGGACAAACAAAAACTGAAAGAATTTGCAAACACCAAACCAGCTCTACAGGAAATATTGAAAGGGGTCCTCTAAGCAAAGAGAGAGCTTACAAGTGGTAGATCAGAAAGGAACAGAGACCATATACAGTAACAGTCAGCTTACAGGCAATACAATGGCACTAAATTCATATCTCTCAATAGTTACCCTGAATGTTAATGGGCTAAATGCCCCTGTCAAAAGACACAGGGTATCAGAATGGATAAAAAAACAAAACCCATCTATATGTTGCCTCCAAGAAACTCATTTTAAGCCCGAAGACACCTTCAGATTTAAAGTGAGGGGGTGGAAAAGAATTTACCATGCTAATGAACATCAGAAGAAAGCAGGAGTGGCAATCCTTATATCAGATCAATTAGATTTTAAGCCATAGACTATAATAAGAGATGAGGAAGGACACTATATCTTACTCAAAGGGTCTGTCCAACAAGAAGATCTAACAATTTTAAATATCTATGCCCCCAACGTGGGAGCAACCAACTATATAAACCAATTAATAACAAAATCAAAGAAACACATCAACAATAATACAATAATAGTAGGGGACTTTAACACTCCCCTCACTGAAATGGACAGATCATCCAAGCAAAAGATCAGCAAGGAAATAAAGGCCTTAAATGACACACTGGACCAGATGGACATCACAGATATATTCAGAACATTTCATCCCAAAGCAACAGAATACACATTCTTCTCTAGTGCACATGGAACATTCTCCAGAATAGATCACATCCTCGGTCCTAAATCAGGACTCAACTGGTATCAAAAGATTGGGATCATTCCCTGCATTTTTTCACTTCTAGCTCTAAAGCTAGAACTCAACCACAAAAGGAAGTTTGAAAAGAACCCAAATACATGGACCAAACAGCATCCTTCTAAAGAATGAATGGGTCAACCGGGAAATTAAAGAAGAATTGAAAAAAATCATGGAAACAAATGATAATGAAAATACAACGGTTCAAAATCTGTGGGACACAACAAAGGCAGTCCTGAGAGGAAAATATATAGCGGTACAAGCCTTTCTCAAGAAACAAGAAAGGTCTCAGGTACACAACCTAACCCTACACCTAAAGGAGCTGGAGAAAGAACAAGAAAGAAACCCTAAGCGCAGCAGGAGAAGAGAAATCATAAAGATCAGAGCAGAAATCAATGAAATAGAAACCAGAAAAACAATAGAACAAATCAATGAAACTAGGAGCTGGTTCTTTGAAAGAATTAATAAAATTGATAAACCCCTGGCCCAACTTATCAAAAAGAAAAGAGAAAGGACCCAAATAAATAAAATCATGAATGAAAGAGGAGAGATCACAACTAACACCAAAGAAATACAAACTATTATAAGAACATACTATGAGCAACTCTACGCCAATAAATTTGACAAGCTGGAAGAAATGGATGCATTCCTAGAAACATATAAACTACCACAACTGAACCAGGAAGAAATAGAAAGCCTGAACAGACCCATAACCAGTAAGGAGATTGAAACAGTCATTAAAAATCTCCAAACAAACAAAAGCCCAGGGCCAGACGGCTTCCCGGGGGAATTCTACCAAACATTTAAAGAAACTAATTCCTATTCTCCTGAAACTGTTCCAAAAAGTAGAAATGGAAGGAAAACTTCCAAACTCATTTTATGAGGTCAGCATCACCTTGATCCCCAAACCAGACGAGGATTCCACCAAAAAAGAGAGCTATAGACCAATATCCTTGATGAACACAGATGCGAAAATACTCAACAAAATACTAGCCAATAGGATTCAACAGTACATTAAAAGGATTATTCACCACGACCAAGTGGGATTTATTCCAGGGCTGCAAGGTTGGTTCAACATCTGCAAATCAGTCAATGTGATACAGCACATCAATAAAAGAAAGAACAAGAACCATATGATACTCTCCATAGATGCTGAAAAAGCATTTGACAAAGTACAGCATCCCTTCCTGATCAAAACTCTTCAAAGTGTAGGGATAGAGGGCACATACCTCAATATCATCAAAGCCATCTATGAAAAACCCACCGCAAATATCATTCTCAATGGAGAACAACTGAAAGCTTTTCTGCTAAGGTCAGGAACACGGCAGGGATGTCCATTATCACCACTGCTATTCAACATAGTACTAGAGGTCCTAGCCTCAGCAATCAGACAACAAAAGGAAATTAAAGGCATCCAAATCGGCAAAGAAGAAGTCAAATTATCACTCTTTGCAGATGATATGATACTATATGTGGAAAACCCAAAAGACTCCACTCCAAAACTGCTAGAACTTATACAGGAATTCAGTAAAGTGTCAGGATATAAAATTAATGCACAGAAATCAGTTGCATTTCTCTACACCAACAACAAGACAGAACAAAGAGAAATTAAGGAGTCAATCCCATTTACAACAGTACCCAAAAGATACCATAAGATACCTAGGAATAAACCTAACCAAAGAGGCACAGAATCTATACTCAGAAAACTATAAAGTACTCATGAAAGAAATTGAGGAAGACACAAAGAAATGGAAAAATGTTACATGCTCCTGGGTTGGAAGAATAAATATTGTGAAAATGTCTATGCTACCTAAAGCAATCTACACATTTAATGCAATTCCTATCAAAGTACCATCCATCTTTTTCAAAGAAATGGAACAAATAATTCTAAAATTTATATGGAACCAGAAAAGACCTCGAATAGCCAAAGGGATATTGAAAAAGAAAGCCAAAGTTGGTGGCATTACAATTCCGGACTTCAAGCTCTATTACAAAGCTGTCATCATCAAGACAGCATGGTACTGGCACAAAAACAGACACATAGATCAATGGAACAGAATAGAGAGCCCAGAAATAGACCCTCAACTCTACGGTCAACTAATCTTCGACAAAGCAGGAAAGAATGTCCAATGGAAAAAAGACAGCCTCTTCAATAAATGGTGCTGGGAAAATTGGACAGCCACATGCAGAAAAATGAAATTGGACCATTTCCTTACACCACACACAAAAATAGACTCAAAATGGATGAAGGACCTCAATGTGTGAAAGGAATCCATTAAAATCCTTGAGGAGAACACAGGCAGCAATCTCTTCGACCTCAGCCGCAGCAATATCTTCCTAGGAACATCTCCAAAGGCAAGGGAAGCAAGGGCAAAAATGAACTATTGGGATTTCATCAAGATCAAAAGCTTTTTTGCACAGCAAAGGAAACAGTTAACAAAATCAAAAGACAACTGACAGAATGGGACAAGATATTTGCAAACGACATATCAGATAAAGGACTAGTGTCCAGAATCTATAAAGAACTTCGCAAACTCAACCCCCAAAGAACAAATAATCCAATCAAGAAATGGGCAGAGGACATGAACAGACATTTCTGCAAAGAAGACATCCAGAGGGCCAACAGACACATGAAAAAGTGCTCCATATCACTCGGCTTCAGGGAAATACAAATCAAAACCACAATGAGAGATCACCTCACATCAGTCAGAATGGCTAAAATTAACAAGTCAGGAAATGACAGATGCTGGCGAGGATGCGGAGAAAGGGGAACCCTCCTACACTGTTGGTGGGAATGCAAGCTGGTGCAGCCACTCTGGAAAACAGCATGGAGGTTCCTCAAAATGTTGAAAATAGAACTGCCCTATGACCCAGAAATTGCACTACTGGGTATTTACCCTAAACATACAAATGTAGTGATCCAAAGGGGCACGTGCCCCCGAATGTTTATAGCAGCAATGTCCACAATAGCCAAACTATGGAAAGAACCTAGATGTCCATCAACAGATGAATGGATCAAGAAGATGTGGTATATATACACAATGGAATACTAGGCAGCCATCAAAAGAAATGAAATCTTGCCATTTGCGACAACATGGATGGAACTAGAGCGTATCATGCTTAGCGAAATAAGTCAAGCAGAGAAAGACAACTCTCCTATGATCTCCCTGATATGAGGAAGTGGTGATGCAACATGGGGGCTTAAGTGGGTAGGAGAAGAATTAATGAAAGAAAATGGGATTGAGAGGGAGACAAACCATAAGTGACTCTTAATCTCACAAAACAAACTGAGGGTTGCTGGGGGGAGGGGGTTTGGGAGAAGGGGGTGGGATTATGGACATTGGGGAGGGTATGTGCTTTGGTGAGTGCTGTGAAGTGTGTAAACCTGGTGATTCACAGACCTGTACCGCTGGGGATAAAAACATATGTTTATAAAAAATAAAAAATTAAAAAAATAAAGATATAAAAGAAAGAACAAGAACCATATACTCTCAATAGATGCTGAAAAAGAATTCAACAAAGTACAGCATCCTCTCTTGATCAAAACTCTTCAAAGTATAGGGACAGATGGTACATATCTCAATATCATCAAAGCCATCTATAAAAAACCCACAGCAAATATCATTCTCAATGAGGAAGAACTGAGAGCTTTACCCCTAAGGTCAGGAACACAGCAGGGATGTCCACTATCACCACTGCTATACAATACTATAAGTCCGAGCCTCAGCAATCAGACAACAAAAAGAAATAAAAGGCATCTGAATCAGCAAAGAAGTCAAACTCTCACTCTTTGTAGATGATATGATACCTTCTGTGGAAAACCCTAAAGACTCCACTCCAAAACTGCTAGAACTCTTACAGGAATTCAGTAAAGTGTCAGGATATAAAATCAATGCACGGAAATCAGTTGCATTTCTCTACACCAACAACAAGACAGAAGGAAGAGAAATTAAAGAGTTGATCTCATTTACAATTGCTCCCAAAACCATAAAATACCTAGGAATAAACCTAAACAAATAGGCAAAGAATCCATATTCAGAAAACTGTAAAGAACTCATGAAAGAAATGGAGGAAGACACAAAGAAATGGAAAAACGTTCCATGCTCATAGATTGGAAGAACAAATATTGTGAAAATATCTATGCTATCTAAAGCAATCTACACACTTAATGCAATTGCAATCACAATATTATCAATGTTTTTCAAGGAAATGGAACAAATAACCCTTAAATTTAAGTGGAACCAGAAAAGACCCTGATTAGCCAAAGGAATGTTGAAAAAGAAAGCCAAAGTTGGTCACATCACAATTCCAGACTTCAAGCTCTATTACAAAGTGCTGTCATCATCAAGACAGTATGGTCTGGCACAAAAACAGACACATCTTTGACAAAGCAGGAAAGAAGGTCCAGTGGAAATGAGACAGTCTCTTCAAAAAATGGTATAGGGAAAATTGGACAGCCACATGCAGAAGAATGAAACTGGACCATTTCCTTACACCACATACAAAAATAGACTCCAAATGTATAAAAGACATCAAGTGAGAAAGGAGTCCATCAAAATCCTTGAGAACACAGGCAGCAACCCCTTCAACCTCAGGGGCAGCAACTTCTTCCTAGAAACATCGCCAAAGGCAAGGAAATCAAGAGCAAAAATGAACTATTGGGACTTCACCAAGATCAAAAGCTTTTACACAGCAAAGGAAACAGTCAACAAAACAAAAAAACAACTGACAGAATAAGAGAAGATATTTGACAATGACATATCATATAAAGGGCTGGTATCCAAAATCTATAAAGAACTTATCAAACTCAACACCCAAAGAACAAATTATCCAATCAAGAAATGGGCAGAGGACATGAACAGGTATTTCTGCAAAGAAGACATCCGGATGGCCAACAGACACATGAAAAAGTGCTCCACATCACTTGGCATCAGGGAAATACAAATCAAAACCATGATGAGATACTACCTCACATCAGTCAGAATGGCTAAAATTAACAAGTCAGGAAATGACAGATGTTGGAGAGGATGCAGAGAAAGGTGAACCCTCCTACACTGTTAGTGGGAATGCAAGCTTGTGCAGCCACTCTGGAAAACAGCATGGAGGTTCCTCAAAAAGTTGAAAATAGAGCTACCCTATGATCCAGCAATCACACTACTGGGCATTTACCCTAAAGATACAAATGTATCTTTAGGGGCACGTGTATCTTTTGGGGCAATCTGAAGGGGCACGTGCACCTGAATGTTTATAGCACCAATGTCCACAATAGCCAAACTATGGAAAGAGCCTAGATGTCCACAACAGATGAATGGAGATGGTATATCTATATAATGGAATACTATGCAGCCATCAAAAATGAAATCTTGCCATTTGCAAAGATGTGGATGGAACTATAGGGTATTATGGTGAGCGAAATAAGTCAATCAGAGAAAGACAATTATCATATGATCTCTCTGATACGAGGAATTTGAGAAGTAGGGCAGGGGGTTGTGGGGGTTAGGGAAGGAAAAAATGAAACAAGATGGGATCAGGAGGGAGACAAACCATAATAGACTCTTAATCTCACAAAACAAACTGAGGGTTGTTTGGTGGGGGGGTGGTAGGGATAGGGTGGTTGGGTTATGGACATTGGGGAGGGTATATGGGATATGGTGAGTGCTATGAAGTCTGTAAGCCTGACGATTCACAGATTTGTACCCCTGGGATAAATAATATATTTTATGATAATAAAAATAATTAATTTTTTAAAAATTAAAAAATAAAAGGTCTGAAGAAAAAATACACTAGGATAAATAATAATTTTAAATATGCTTACATATCTTTTATTGTAATTAAGTTCTCTTTACTAAAATGTGTTTTGTGAAAGTAAACTTGAATACATTTAACATTAATTTTGCTCATTTTGTTGAAAATTTTAAATAACTGTAAACAACTATTACTACTACCTTATTCTTTGTGAATCTTATACAAAGATTAGAATGACCTTTTCAGAGCCTTACTATAATCTTTTAATACATTAATACAACATTGTGAATGTATCCAATGTCACTGAATTGTACATTTGAAAATGCTTAAAATGGCGAATTTAATGACGTGTATCTTCCTATGATAAAAAAAATTACATTCTATTCCTTGGGTGATGTATTAGCCTTTTTAATTCTTCTGTAAATACTGCTATAATGGTTAAATAGTTCTCTCTTCTCACTTCTTCTAGCACTCCAAGTAGCCATTACTCCATGCTTCATACTTCCTTGACTTTCCTTCAGATTTTCTTACCTTCTTAGGATTATGTGTACATGGTTCTGAGTTCACTAATTCTTTTTTCAACTGTGTCTAATCTGCTATCTGATCTGTTCACTGAGTTTTTATTTCAACAGTTTAATTTTCATTTTTTAACATTCCATTTTAATGTTCTTTTCCAAACTTATCTGTTCAAATCCCTCACTGTAGAAGTACAGTCTTAAATGCATCCCTTATTTCTTTAAATGCTTTGTTTGTGTTTTTCTTGTATTATGTATATGACAGTTCCAACACCTAGAGTTCTCTTGTGATTAAATCTGTATTTCTTGCTACTGTTGGGGGGAAAAAAACCCAAACACTAAGGAAGGGCTCTATCGTCAGGAGCTGGACATTTTCACTGGCAACTGAAGTCCCACAGAGAGTCACACTCACTGAGGAGTGCATCAGCTCCTTTGTGGTGGGCACAGTCCAGACCTGACACCGACAGGAGAAGGGAGCAAAGAAGGGCAAGAAATGGATACTTGGGGTTAAGATGACAGAACACAAGGGAACTCTGAAATTAGCAAACTCAAGGGACTCAGTTTACCAAGGAGAAAACAACCCATGACTTACCTAAGAGCACAGAGCTAATGGCAGACAGCTTCAAGATCAGAGCCCCCATATCCCTGCCAAGGCCTTTCTCCCAGCTGTGTGGCCTCGTTGTTCATGCAATTTTTTGATGTTTTGGACGTATCAGTGTGCCTATATATTTTACCGACTGCATTAACATAGGGGCCTTTCGTTCATTGGATAGACTGCTTTCCATTCTCGAGAGAAATGCTTCTTACCTCCTTTCCCCAAACAAAAACAAAAGACCATGATCTTATCAAGAAAAATGGCTCAGAAGCTTAGAACATTTTCAACGCACATCCATCCTAATTAAAAATTAGTGAGCAAAGATTTGACATTAAAGAATATTAAAAGCCCGTTATGATATTATACTTTGTATTTATACATAGCATTTATGCCAAGGCATCCCGACATCCCTATGAAGCAAGTGGGGAATAATTATAATAATTAACGTCTTATGGACAGGGAAGTTAAGACAAAAAGACAGTACATTTCTTCCTCAAGAGCATCTAGCAGAATGGGCAACAGTGAATAAGACATTTCCAGTCCCAGCACACCAGCCATTGACAACAGTACTAAATATTTAAAAAGCCACAGAAAAATCGTGTTACGAAAAACTACCAAAGGCAAGTTAATTTGAAATTTTAATAAGTCAAATTCTGCCTTCTTCTTGTGCTGATGGGCTACAGTAACACGTCTATGCAAGGCACTTACTTTGCCAGCAAAGTATCCGAGGATACATGTAAATTGTATTTTCTTGGTTCTCTACCCAGTGCCCTAGTTGGGCTGGTTTCTGTATCACTGTGAACACAGGATGCTCATCCCCAGAGCATGGGAACAAATTGCAGACATAACCAACACCTTTAACCTGCTCCCCATGGCCGATGAAACAAAGTCTTCCTGCCTCTGGGTTGCCGGTCTTAAGTCTCTGCAGGCAGGGCTCACAAAGCCTCAGCACAGGAAACAGTCACAGCGTGTCCACAGAATATTTTTCATTTAACAGAGGAGGGTATGGATAAGCGATGGTGACAGTTGGAAGAAAAATAACAGCATCAATTTACATGAAACACAGTTGTTCTAGGCAGTAGGTGGTCAGTAAGCAATAGCTCTAAAGCACCCAGCCTAGGGCCAGGATACAGGGCTGCATGCATTAGTCCCAGGAACAAGTTCCAGGTGCAGTTGGCGGAGCAGGCATGGATAACGACAGACAAAACAACCCCGCAAGCAGCAGTGGATCCTACAGATAGGCAAGAAAGGCAGAGGAAACAGGGACCATTGCGCGAGCGGTGCCAACCACCTCCAAAGGTTATCCTCCGCCCCGTTCAGCGAAGACGGGTGGGCTTGGGATCAGAGACGCAGTCAAATACAACACCTGCCTCCCACCCGGAGAGGACGTGTTAATAGGACCGAAGAGCTGTGGGAGGTGCGGGGGAGGAGGAAGGGAGAGTGGCGAGAGAAGAAAAGAACGAAGACCACGCTGTGATCGGAAGTGAAAACCAAGGACCGCACTGAGCGTGCACATCAGTGCGTCAGTCATGCAACATACATGTAACCCACATTTCACTGACTGTCACTTCTTTCCAAAGCATCTCTTAGGGGGTTTTTCCCCCTGTATGTTTGTTGGTAGTTTTTTTTTTTTTTTAAGGCCTGCTTTTATTGCTCACTTGTCATTCTACTTATAGTAAAGATTGATAACACTGCATATGGTGTGTGATGAATAAGAAATCCAACTTATATAGCACTAGGTGTAAAATTATGCAGTATATCCCTTTGAGTGTATAAGAATCCTATTTAACATGAAGAGTTTCCCACAGAGAAGTGAAACTTATTCAAGTATTTGCCATGCTTTGGTCTACAAATAGGATCAGAAAAGTAATCTGTGAAAACAAAAACTGCACAACCCACCTATTTCGTGAAACTAAAAAATGTTCTTTCAAAGTTACAGTCAACTCCAACTCATCAAAAATCTACCCATCCAAAAAACCAAGATGACCGTAATTTGTTTTGGCTTTAATCCTACATGTAAAGAGAAGTGGAAAAATATTTAGAAGCCATGTCTGCCTCCCCTGAGAGGGAAGGGGAGTGAAATTGAACTCTGTGTACAAAAATCTGCATTCTTCCCCCTCCATTGTGGGGCCTAGTAAAGAACGGGGAAATGGAAGAGTTAGAAAATACTGTCTTTACACAAGCAAAAGGAGGTCCAGAACAGGGTCTGGTCACCAGGGCCAGAGAAAAGTTGTAGTGTAGTGCCCTGCATAATTTAAAAGCTCAGAATTATATTTTCAAGTCGCTGGGAGCCATCCATGAGATCGAGAAAGGGAGTTCCAGACCACGACGGGCTGCCAGGCGCAAGTCGTTGAATCCTGACGAGGGAATTTTAAAAAACATGGGCTAGGATCCAATTTCAGGCTTTTTTGTTCCTGAACTTCCAACTTTTCTCTTTCCCTTATCTCCATAAAGCTAAAGCTAACTCCACATGGTCTTTTAATTAAAAAAAAAAAAAAAAAAAAAAAAAAAAAGGCCAGGCAAGGGGCTGTGGGCATGTGTAGGTGGGTTCAAAGTACACCAGGCCTGCCAGCTGGAGATGCTGAAATAGAAGCAGAGCTCAGGGGCCAGTTGTCCCCAACCTCCCTCCCATCCCCACAGACCAAGAGAAAAGTCTGATCTCCTCCCATTACCTCTGAAAAGGGGCTCATTTCACTGGACTCTCTGGGAGTAGATCACAGCAACCTTTATACCAAAAAGACAGGTTTAAAGCAGTCAAAATGGTGGCTGCTATGAGGCCTTTTAAAACCAGAACACCTGTGGATGTCTGGGTGGCTCAGCAGTTAAGAGTCTGCCTTCAGCTCAATTCATGATCCCAGGGTCCTGAGATCAAGCCCTCATTGGGGCTCTCTGCTCCGTGGGAGGCCTGCTTCTCCCTCTCCCACTCCCCCTGCTTGTGATCCCTCTCCCGCTCTCCATCAATAAATAAAAATCTTTAAAAATTAATTAATTAATCAAATTTTAAAAACCAGAGTACTCAGTATAAGTTGAATTATCTATCAGTGAAGAAGGTAATTCCCAAGATATGTTAATGGGTGGCCTCCATCTCTTACACAAGTGAAGCAAATTATTCTTCCTGTCAGCTAGTCATGGACACACAGGAGAGACGAATTATTAAACCACTGGCCACAGATTGCAACTTAATTCAACACCTTTAAAAGAAAACACATTATTGGTATAAAAATTCAAAAGCTATTAGAGACAGCAACTTCTTAAAAGTTACGTTTGCCATCCATCAGAGAAATTAGGAAAAATAAAAGAGAGGAATGGTAACATGCAAAGGGAAAAGAGAAAGACAAAGGGTAAAAAGAGAGGAAGCCAAGGATGTACGATGAGGGGGAGGAGGAGATGAGGGGAGATACAGAGACACATGAAGGAAGACAATTTTAAAAATGAAATAAAAAGTGGTTAAATTAACTCTAGGTAATTTTTGGTAAATTTCTTAGAGCCTCAGTTTCCTCCTCTGTAACAGATACAAAGAAACGTATCTCATAATTTTATCAAAAACAGCAAAAGCAACATCTAAAAACATATGAAAGTATGTGCTTATCCACACACAGCCCAGAGTAAGATGCAGAAGGAAACAGGAACTCAGAACATACAAAATGACCATAAATGAAACCTGCTACTAGAAACTTGGAGTTGTTAGTCCTATTATCTACTCTCTTTGAAATGTTCACTGATCCCTATACACAGGTTTTAACATCTTGAAATTTATTCCTCAAAGAGCATGTATTTCAGCCCACCAGAAGGAACACAAGTTTCCCATACACAGGGCTGAGGGCAGTGGGCCAATTCTAGTCCTTGGTCCCTCGTGTGGCTGACACAAATGAAAATGAATCTTTCAAATAAGGGCCTTGAATGATACATGCAACAAAGTAACAGCATTAGTCATCATAACAACAGTCTACGTTTATTTTGCTCTTTCTACAAACCAGGCATCATGCTAAGCCATTCAAGATCTATCTTTCAAAACATCACAATAATCCTTTTAAATAGGTTCTCTTATTAAGTTCTTCTTATGAATGAAGAAAATGAGGCCCAGATATGTTAAGTCAACTTGCCCAGGGTCCCACAGCGGTAATGGGTGAGTTAGATTTCAAGCCCAGCCTTTAAAAACTAGATCAAATTTCATGAATCCTCAAAACGGCAATTTTATTACAGGACATACAGTAACTCTCAATTAGGTTCATTCATCTAATTTCTATGATGTTTCCTATAGACATCTAAATATTTCCTAGATTTCAGGTAAGGAAGACACTGTTGGGTCCCCGTTTCTTCATGTGTAATTGAAAAAGTTCCAAACGATGTTCCAAATTTTATCAAATAGAAAATTATTCTGCAATCCCTCCCCTACCTTCCTAGCAATCCCAAAGCAATTCTGATCTTTCTCCTGATGAAACATGGTAGAAATCTCTGAATAAGTGTCTTCTGGAATAGTCTGAAGGAAGCACTCCCCTAATAATGGTTAAGTTACTTTGAATTCACACTGCAGAAATCAAGGCCATGCACTCACTGCAACCTTGACTTTATAGGAGCTTTGTTAAACTTTGAACTCTTTGTGAATAAGATACGTTAAGGTTGTGCCTTTTTAACCAAAAATTTTAAGAAGTACACAGGAGCTCTGTACATTTTAGTAATACAGAAACACCTATGCCAAATACTTTGGCCTCTTCTTTCTTTCTTCCTTTTTTCTTTTCTTCTTTTTTCTTTTCTCTCTCTCTCTCTCTCTTCCTTTTTCTTTCTTTCTTTCTTTTTCTTTTTCTTTCTTTTTTTTTTTTTTTTTTTTTGCACTAGGGCTTGCTATTCAGAATGAAAGTACCAGAATCTTCCTCCATTGTCTGAGACTATGGTCACCCTACTTCTAATAAACAAGGCAGCTTCCTGTCTCTGGCTTCCCATTGCTCAATAGGGTTTGAATCATGGCAGCTTTCACAGTCATGACCTCTGAGTGCACTCAGGCTAAAGTGTGTCTGCTTTGATTTGCTCCCCATTGGAGGAAGCCACTTATCAGAGAATACCTTACTTTGGCAATTTAAAATACTTGCATCAATGAAGCTGAATAAGAGTTCATTTCTTGCACTCAAATGCAGTATCTCATTATCTCCAAATTTACCTCCATTTGGTGGATGTATTTGGACTTCTAAGTTTCTGAAGGGATGAAGCTCTGTGTGTACTTCTGGATGGTTTCGGAAGTGGTTAAAACAGCATCTGGTACATGATTCTCTAATCAAAGACTCACTTGGGCTTTTCTGAAGGATCCTTTGTGACCGAGTTCACAGGCCAGAGTCCATAATCAGAAAATTAAAATAATGTATTTTAGGTTAAAATAAATGTACTTCATTTATTTTATGTATTTCAGGTTAAAAAAATTTTTTTCACAAGGGATAGATCTTTCTCTTAAGGGTTTAAAAATACTACTTAACAGGGTATTCTCCCACTTTGGGCCTGTTCTGAAGTAATTTACCATGCAGCACGGTGTTCAGTTTGTTTTTAATACACTGATAAATTATATATGATCCAAATCCCACTTCCTTTATTTTTCTCATGATCTCCTACAGGATTGTGTCAGCAAAAGAGCAGGCTTTCCATTTGCGACCTTTTTGAGTAAAAGAAAAAAGGAAAATAAACCATCTTGCTCGACAGACAAAAGAGTTCATCTCCGGCTTTCCACCATCCCTCTCCCCTTCCCTGTGGCAACCCATTCTGCTGGACGGCCTCGGCATCTAGATATTGACACATTGCTTCAGAGAGCCCGTAAAAGCTAAAACTCCTCTTCACCTTCCTTCTGCCTGGGCCATCACACAAGCCCCCCTGCTTCCTAGAGATGTCAGAGTCCCAGCCGGTGTGAAACGGTGAGGCTGTCCGTCAGCAGCAAAATGTTCTGCTTCTGAAAACCTCTCTCTCAGAGCTTCCTCTGTGTGGCACCTCCGGCCGCCTTGCAGCACCATGTCAGTGTATGAAAATAGCTCTGGACTGATGACTTCACTAGTTCTCACAAACAGGCCAGTTTTTTTTTTTAAATGCAAATGTAATTTTTAAAATGCGATTTCCAATGATTTGTTCATTCCATTAATATTTGCTGAGTATCTGGCATCTGGTAAGTACTATCTACTGCCGATAGGGACGAACACTGCCTTCAAGGACTTTCCTCACTCACTCAATCATTTTTAGTTAGGTATTATATAGCAACGTAGCCTTAACAAGATGAGACATAGATTGCTGCAATTTTTTTCTTTATGTTAATCCAATGACTTAGAAAATTTGATTTTGATAGTATAGCCAAAGAAGTATTCAATACCCTTAACTATAAAAGCCAGGACCATTTTGGGCATAGTTCAGAGAAATAGCCATGGAATTAGAGTTATTATGTCTCTCTCCCGCAGAGGCTAATAAACAGAGGTACAATGGAGATTCTGAATGCTGAAAGGTCAACTATAAATGTCATTACAGATATAATGATTCACACAGTGATGGAACAGGCGAGGTAGTTTGTGACCATCAAATTTCAAAACCATGAAAGAACTGAGAGCTACTAAAGATCTCACTTTTTATTAAAGCTGCCTGGGAAGATTGTGTGATTTGTGCAGAGTCACATGTTACTCTGGAATCAACATGAGTTTTATTTATCCTGTGTTTTTTCAATATACTACTGTGAGTCCGAAATTGTCTCACACATATGCACACACGTACACATGTACATTATACTACCATGTGTCCAAATCATACACAAAATACATGCACACATACACACCTGCCTCTGATTCGTTCACATACACTATTCTGTGTCCGAGTCACACAAACACACACACTGTATCACTGTGTGGGGTTCATACACACCCATACACACATATACACTGCACTACTGATACACACGTATATACATGTACCTTATACTATTCTGTGTTTGATTCAAATTGCATATATGCGCACATATATGAACGTATGTACACCGTACTGTTTGATCCATACTCACAACTTACTCATGTATGTATCATTCTATTTTGCATCATCTGTGTATATACACATACATACTTCACTGCGTATCTGATTTATATGCACATTCTCGCATATTGGTCTATACACACGCTAAAGTGTAATAGCAAATCCTGTTCATATTCAAAATATTTTTTGAAATTCAAATGGGAAAGACACTTGTGTGCTTATTTCAAATTTATTATAATTTATATTACATAGCAATTTATCTGGACTCTCACTTACCTCTGTCGGAGTCTCTAAGGACTACGCAGGAAATAACACGTATCTAGGTATATATGATGATGCAGAAATCCAGTGAGCCCTGGTGCCCGTGTGCATGACAACTTCTGCTTCTGGGCTCAAGGATGAAGATTTCGGTATTGTTTCTGTTATACTGATTTCCATATTACAGGGTAAGGGAGTGGGTTTGCACAGCGACCAGAGATGAAGCACAGTATTACGTGTCCTTGTTTCAGCACAGATCTCCAGTCTGTGAGCCCATAAAGTGGTGCAGGAGTTACGTAGAGAAAGTACCCGAACCACACGGCTTAGGACCACAGCTCCAGAGTACAACCTAAAGGAACATTCTCCCGAGGGCTCACAATACAGAGAACTCTGAAATGATCCCTCTAGATACACAAAATCAGGGTTCTCCATGGAGTTAGAATTAGCAGTGGTGAGCCCTCTCAGAAGGTTTAAGAAGAGAGGGGACATGAGCAAGCAAGAGACTCGGGACTCTTCCCAGTAACCAGCTGATGGGATGATTCATCAGAACACACAAAATGGCCCTGAACACCTATGGGTAAAGTCTTCAAAATACCCATAGTTTATCTTCTTAAAGCTGCATGTTTCCTTCTTTGAATAATGCTCCATTTTTAAGAGATGACTTGTGCCCTGTGTACAGATTAAAATGGAGGAGGCCACAGTAACTAGCTGTTGGAATGATTCATCAATACAGAGAAGATGGCCTTGAGGACCCAACCCTTAGAGGAGATTTTAAAAGGGCTGGAAGTCCTGCAAGAGGCAGGGAGGTGCATAAACAAAAGATGTGGGTTGTGGTGGATGATGTGGGCTATCCACATCCACAGTCTAGGATGGCCAGTAGACCCAGAGAGGATGCTGAGCTGAAGAGACTATGAAGAGAAAATAGAGATGCCTGTGGGGGTTTCAGACTGTACTGTTATTCTCAAAAAGTCTACTGAAGCAGATGGTAAATATTTTGAACACTTGCTTTCTTAAGCTACTTGCTCTAGTAGTCTAGTATGATTTTTTATCCATAAATAATTTCCCTTTATTATGAAATAGAGCCATTACCAACTCACATACACATTATGTTGAAAGAGCCAATATAGACAAACTCTGAGGTACTGCTTTTACAATAATTATAGATAATAGTCTCACAGTCTTAATTAAAATAGTGAAATTAAACACACACACACACACACACACACACCAAGAAAATGGTAATGTAATCTGAGTATATACACCTCTGCTGTCAGGCAGGAGAGTTTCCCTTAACACTGAAAAAATCAAAACCAGCTGCTTGATGGGAAAAAGTCCTGTCAAACTAGATAGCACCATCACCCTGGCCTTGAAAGACGGCTCTAACAGGTCACTAGTTAACTCTTAAAAATGGCACTTGATTCCAAAAAAGGAAATATGCAGCTTTAAGAAAATAAACCATAGCTACTGTGAAGAGCATCATGAAGACCTCATCCCCAGCCCAAGATAAACATCTGGTATGGATCAAAAGGACCAAGTCCTGTGTAGGATCATAAAGGATACACTCGGAGGGGACATAAATACCTAACTGCTTCTCAAAAACTGGAGGAGAGTCCTATCAAGGAATATAGGAAAACCCTCAAATATTAGCAGGTCAAGGACAAATTAATCATCAGACCTGACAAGAAGGAATTCATGAATAACCTTTCAAAGAACTCAAAATGGATAAAAGACCTCAACATGAGACAGGAATCCATCAGAATCCTAGAGGAGAACATAGGCAGTAATCTCTTCGATATCAGCCACAGCAACTTTTTTCAAGATATGTCTCCAAAGGCAAAGGAAACAAAAGGGAAAATAAACTTTTGGGACTTCATCAAAATCAAAAGCTTCTGCACAGCAAAGGAAACAGTCAAAAAAACAAAGAGGCAACCCACGGAATGGGAGAAGATATTTGCAAATGACAGTACAGACAAAAGGTTGATATCCAGGATCTATAATGAACTCCTCAAACTCAACACACATGAAACAGGTAAACATATCAAAAAATGGGCAGAAGATATGAACAGACACTTCTCCAATGAAGACATACAAATGGCTATCAGACACATGAAAAAATGTTCATCATCATTAGCCCTCAGGGAGATTCAAATTAAAACCACATTGAGATATCACCTTACACCAGTTAGAATGGCCAAAATTAACAAAACAGGAAACAACATGTGTTGGAGAGGATGTGGAGAAAGGGGAACCCTCTTACACTGTTGGTAGGAATGCAAGTTGGTGCAGCCTCTTTGGAGAACAGTTTGGAAATTCCTCAAGAAATTAAAAATAGAGCTTCCCTATGACCCTGCCATTGCACTCCTGGGTATTTACCCCAAGGATACAGATGTCGTGAAAAGAAAGGCCATCTGTACCCCAATGTTTATAGCAGCAATGGCCACAGTCGCCAAACTATGGAAAGAACCAAGCTGCCCTTCAATGGACGAATGGATAAGGAAGATGTGGTCCATATACACTATGGAGTATTATGCCTCCATCAGAAAGGATGAACACCCAACTTTTGTAGCAACATGGACGGGCTGGAAGAGATTATGCTGAGTGAAATCAGTCAAGCAGAGAGAGTCAATTATCATATGGATTCACTTATTTGTGGAGCATAACAAATGTCATGGAGGACAAGGGGTGTTGGGACAAGAGGAGAAGGGAGTTGGGGTAAATTGGAAGGGGAGGTAAATCATGAGAGACTATGGACTCTGAAAAACAATCTGAGGGGTTTGAAGTGGTGGGGGGGTAGGAGGTTGGGGTACCAGGTGGTGGGTATTATAGAGGGCACGGATTGCATGGAGCACTGGGTGTGGTGAAAAAATAATGAATACTGTTTTTCTGAAAATAAATAAATTGAAAAAAAAAAAGTGCTCCAAAGCAAATAAAAAAGTGTTGTTTAAAAAGATAAAACCTTTGGAAATACAGTAAGATTTTTTGTAAAGCATGTATTTTAGATGAGAGAAAGAGAGAGAGAGAGATAGACTGAGTCATTTTTCCTTGGTGTCTATTAGGAAAAGTATTCAGAATATTGCAAATCCCAACTTATATTTTGAAACAGGTTGCAGGAACTAAATCAAACAGTGCTTAATGTAAGGGAGAGCCTAGACCTAATTATTAAACCACATATGACAAAAATGTGATTGGCATTATCAGAGTTAAAGATTCAAGGTAGTATTTCTAAACTGTTGGCTCAAATATAAAATTTCGATTACAATCAGCCACTCCACGGAAAGGATGTTAATAGGGGGCCCAGCCTCAGAACTGTCAAAATGAAGGCCTTCCAAATCCTGAAGAAAACAACATATTGAGGGACAAAAACAAACAGGAATTAATGATAGAGAATATGGTTGAGCACTCACTCTACTTGATGGCAATCAAAGACCAATTTTAAAATTACATTTTGCCATGGTTAAAGCAGTAGACAAATGACCAAGAAATAGACACAGAAGCATGAGACCTTCCAGCAGACAGGTGCTCAAAGTGGTCTTATTTAACATTTTTATAAATGATGTGGATGAGAAAATGCACAGGAAAGAAGGCAAGTTTGTATTCAACTTTTCTGGTTAGAAAAATGCCAAGTAACAGAGATAACCATCGTTTAGCACAATCTGACAAATATGGTAGAATGCTTTTAACCAACTTCTACTTAACCAATGGTCTGGATTAACCAAAGATCTCCTTTCCTTTTGTAAATCATACTGACGGATGCACCTGGAACATTCCAACCAGCACCTCTACTGCAGTCACCTGAACTACATTTGTGGTCAGAGTGGTTTTGATCCTAAACCTGTTTATGCAGTTATGCCTCATTATAATGGATTTTATTAAGTGCTATATTACCTAAATAAATGAAATAGGAGGATGGAATGATGCAAAATAGCTGAATCCCTTGAAAAATTTCAAAGATTAATTCATAAAAAATGGAATTTTTTAAAACTAGCATTGAATAGGGTATGGGCATCATAACCATACAACAATGGAAGAAAAAACCCTAAATAACCATAACAGTGTGTCCAAGGTTTTACTTCAAAGAAACAAATCAGAAAAAATAGACAATCCACATGGGTTTGATTTTCGTAAGAAACACTGAACCCACCTGTGGATCCATACTGGAAAAAGAAGTCTAAGTCTTATAACAAAGGTTTGTCAAAACACATGTATTTGTAAGTTTTATGTTTGAATAAAATATGTAAGGTATGCATACATCAGTTTATGCTCCTCTATTGTTATAACTTCTTTGACTAACTGACCAACTATTGATTTTTATTTCTCTCACTGATAAGGCTACACTATATATTCGGATGCCTACTATGTGCCAAGCACTATGATAGGGACTGTGAATACAAAGAAAAAGGTTTTAGCCCTCCAAAAGGTCAAAATTTAATGGGATACAAGGATATGCTAACAAATATTAGCAATCCGTTATACCCATTATACTAAACATCATAAGGGGGAGCTGGGTGGCTTCATCAGTTAAGCACCTGACTCTTGATCTCAGCTCAGGTCTTGATCTCAGGGTTGTGAGTTCAAGCTCTGCATTGGGCTCCACACTGGATGTGGAGCCTACTTTTCTTTTTAATTTATTTTTTATTTTCAGCATAACAGTATTCATTATTTTTGCACCACACCCAGTGCTCCATGCAATCTGTGCCCTCTATAATACCTACCACCTGGTACCTCGACCTCCCACCTCCCACCCCACCCCTTCAAGACGAATACCCAACTTTTGTAGCAACATGGACGGGACTGGAAGAGATTATGCTGGATGTGGAGCCTACTTAAAAAAAAAAATACTAAGCATCATAAGTAAGTGTTAAGTTTCTAAAAAAAAAAAAAAAAAAAAAAAAACACCTGTATTAGGTGGAAAGGTAAGTTCTGACAGAGCACATGTACAAAAGCTGGGTAGCACCAAGAAGTACCAGGGGTCCCCGACACCAAAGTTTTTAAATTATAAAGAGACTAGGAAGATAGGGGAGGGATTGAATCATGAGGGACAAAGTTATCTGAGTATCAGACCATAAATTATAGGGAATCATATTTTAAACAAAAGAATGACAGAGTCGTACTTGCATTTCAGCAAAGCATCATTTTTAAACAGTTTAGAAAATAAATGGAAGTAATACAAGACACCAGTTATGAAAATAGTCTACTGAATAAATAAAAGAACAACAATACTGAGGAAGTAAAACCAGCCTGACTGATGAGATATCTAAGGGGTGAGTGATAATGACTCAAAAACTGAAAGCCAAGGTTCAGAAATTTAGCAACCAACAGTCAAAGATGAATTAACAAAAAGCTGAAATGAAGGCCATTTGAAGAAACAGATAAAGAACATAGTTGTGAACATGACGATTTTGAAATGTTATTATATATCCACTTGGAGATATTTAATGGCAAGTTGGCCATCTAGGTCTACCAATCAAGAGGTGAAGATTTTTTAGGATTTATGACTAGATGAATGGAATTTGAAGATGCAGAAAAAAATGGGCACACTAAGAAAGGAGGGAGAATGAGGAAACACTTCTGAATATGAGCTTTAGAGCCAAAAAGAAAAGGCAACTAAGAATTAACCCATAGAGGAGACTAAGAATCAACCCAAAGGAAGAAGCAGGAGCATGGGAATAGTATTGGAAAGGCAGGAAATTAAAGAAGTAGTAAACCACATCAAAAGTGAAAGCAAGGTCAAATAAGACACCACTAGTGAAACCAATGTATGTAGCAGTTAAGGGACTTATAGCAAAAGAAGTTTGAACTCAGTAGCAGGCAGGTGTGTAAGCTCAGGAGCCTTAAATTGGAGTAGGAATTGGAAGATAAAGAAGTGGAAACAAATTACTCCAAGAAGCTACCCTATATGAGCCCTTTTTCATGTGTCTATTGGCCATTTGGATGTCTTCTTTGCCGAAATGCCTTTTCAGGTTTTCTGCCATTTTCTTGATGGGGTTATGTATTCCATGGGTGGTGAGTTTGTTAAGTTCTTTGTAGACTTTATGGAGCCATCAAAAAATGAAATCTTGCCATTCACAGCAATGTGGACGGAACTAGAAGGTATTATGCTAAACAAAATAAGTCAATCAGAGAAAGACAATTATTATAGGATCTCTCTGATATGAGGAATTTGAGAGGCAGGGTAGGGAATCATAAGGGGAAGGAAGTGAAAAAAATGAAACTAGATGGGACCAGGGAGAAAGCCAAACCATAAGAGACTCTTAATATCAGGAAATAAACTCAGGGTTGCTGGCGGGGGGTGGGGGAGAGGGATGGGATGGTTGGGTTATAAACACTGGGGAGGGTATGTGCTATGGTGAGTGCTATCACTTGTGTAAGACTGATCATTCACAGACCTGTATCCCTGAAACAAATAATACATTATATGTTAATAAAATTTAAAAAAAAAAAAAAGAAAAAAAAAGAAGCTACCCTATAATTTGACGGAAAGAGAGAGAGGATACTTCCTTGAGAATGGAACAAAGTAAAAGAAAAGTTGGTGTTGTGATTTTTTTTAAAGATGACATAACTTTAGAAATTCTTATCAGTTGAGGAGTCAGTGGAGATGAACATGGGCATGGGAGACATGGTGAGGGCACTGATCTCAGAGAAGCCAGGAAGGAATCCGATTCTAAGAGGACCGAATGTCAGGACAGTCCCAATCCAGAGGAACTCACCTGCCTCCGAGATAGGGCCACAAACCAGTCAGGTGAGAATCTGAAGAAGACACCTACTGTTTCAGTGACACAGACATTAATTGGTGACCATGAGAATGGCATTGTTCAGTAGAAGGAATGAGAAAAGCAATGAAGTTTTAAAACTCTCCCCGTGGGCAATACAGGGGGCCTGCTGAGGCTCTGGGGGTGGGTCTGGAATATTTTCCTTATGGATAAGTAAAAGACTATTCAAGTCATGAATTATCAGTTTATATGATTATAGGATCATGGAGGACAAGCTATTAATAAACGTAAGGCCCAGAAGTCACCATGAACAACTCACAGAAGACATTTTTCTCATATACTCTTAACCACATCAAACATCAAAAAAACAAACACTACCCAAGTAGAACTGAAAATAAAGTGCACAACGTTACCTTTGCAGAGCTGTATTAACCACCAGACCTTACTAAATAATGCATGTTAAAGATGACACCTAATTACAATTTAATGATTACGATAATGCAGGAGGGCTATATGAAAATAATATGGTGTTGGGGTGTCTGGGTGGCTCAGTTGGTTAAAAGTCTGCCTTAGGCCCAGGTCATGATCCCAGGTTCCTGGGACTGAGTCCCACCTCAGGCTCCCTGCTCAGCGGGAAGTCTGTTTCTTCCTCTCCCTCTGCTGCTCCCCCTGCTTGTACACTCTCCCTTTCTCTCTCTTTGTTAAACAAATAAAATTAAAAAAAAAAAACTTGAGAGAAATAGAAATAACAAAAAGAAAAGGTAAAATCATGATTTTACATGGCAGGTAGTAAACCCACATAAAATAATTCCTTAATCTGCGAGAGTAAACTTTCTTTAATTGCATAAATTAAAAAAATTAATGGACGGCAAAATAAAACAGATTCAATAGAAAAAAAGAGTTTATGAAATTAAGCCATAAGTCGACTAGGGGGTTAGTATTCAACCTTCTCAACTCAACCTGAGTTCTCTCTCTATAAAGAATATTTTCTTTTTTTCTTTTTTAAATATTTTATTTATTTATTTGACAGGCAGAGATCACAAGTAAGCAGAGAGGCAGACAGAGAGAGAGGAGGAAGCAGGTTCCCCACTGAGCAGAGAGCCTGATGTGGGGCTCGATCCCAGGACCCTGAGATCATGACCTGATCCGAAGGCAGAGGATTTAACCACTGAGCCACCCAGGCGCCCCTATAAAGAATATTTTCCCTGAAAATACAAATTTACCTGGAAATAAAACAGATGAAAGCACTCTATGCCACCCACCTTCTCACCAAAATATATCCCACCTTTAGTATTAATGGTTTGCTTAGTAACATGCCTTTCTTTTGTACCTCTTAGTACTTAACAGAGTCTGGTATATGGCAGATGTTCATTAAAAAGAAAAGGGGCACCTGGGCCGCTCAGTGGGTTTAAAGCCTCTGCCTTTGGCTCAGGTCATGATCCCAGGGTCCTGGGATCAAGTCCCACATCCGACTCTCTGCTCAGTGGGGAGCCTGCTTCACCCTCTCTCTCTGCTTGCCTTTCTGCCTGCTTGTGATCTCTGTCAAATAAATAACTAAAATCTTAAAAAAAAAAAAAAAGATACAAAGAAAAGAAAACTTAAGGCATGGGGATGGGAAACATGGGTAGAAGGGGTCAAAAGGTATAAATTACCAGTTATAAGATAAGTCCTAGGGATGTAATGTATAGCACAGTGACTAGAGATAAAGATACCGTAATTGTGGGGCACCTGGGTGGCTCAGTGAATTAAAGCCTCTGCCTTTGGCTCAGGTCATGCTCTCAGGGTGTTGGGATTGAGCCCTGCATCAGGCTCTCTGCTTAGCAGGGAGCCCGCTTTCTCCTCTCTCTCTCTGTCTGCCTCTCTGCCTACTTGTGATCTCTGTCAAATAAATAAATAAAATCTCAAAAAAAAACCCCATAATTGTATTTTCAAAAGTTGCTAAGAGAGTAGACCTTTGAAGTTCTCACAAGAAAAAAATCTGTTAACTGTAAGTGCTGAAGGATGTAAGCTATACTTATTGTGAAAATCTCGTGTGTGTGTGTGTGTGTGTGTGTACAATATATATACAAATATTTATTTAAAGATTTTATTTATTTATTTGAGAAAGAGAGCAAGCATGAGCAGGGAGGAGGGGGAAAAGCAGGCCTTCCTTCTCAGCAGGGGCTCAATCCTAGGACCCTGGGCTCATGACCTGAGCCAAAGTCTGACGTTTAACTGACTGAGCCACCCAGGTGTCCCTATATATTGGACATATTGGACAATATTGAATCATTATGTCATACACCTAAAATTAACATGTTATATCAATTATATTTCAATATGTTTAAGGAAAAATTAATGAAAACACGATAAAAAATAATGAAAGCAAAATCATTATTTAAAAAAGCATGAATAAATTCGGGCCAACTCCTGATCTCTACTGTTTCCAACCTATTCACAGAAGATACACGAATTTATATAAATGATTACTAAATGATTATAAACTTATATAAATGATTACTCTCCTTAACTATCCTCAAGAAACTAAATACCAAAATAACATACCACTGCTATAATGCTAGCTCCAACTTTTGAAATTTTTTTGTTCTTAATTTAACTAGCATGTGTGTTATCACACATTGAAGAGTAACTGATATATCATATATTTAAATGGATTTTTTTAAACTTAGACATTCTGACCATATGATTCTAAAATACAAGATTTTTTAAAGGAGTCAAATATCATGGACTGGGGGTAGAGGTGAGGAATCACAAGCAGTCATGTTGACCTTTGCAAC
Organism: Mustela putorius furo; assembly: GCF_011764305.1. NCBI lineage: Eukaryota > Metazoa > Chordata > Mammalia > Carnivora > Mustelidae > Mustela > Mustela putorius. The sequence goes on along the minus strand of NW_025422307.1, from coordinate 185,072 downwards.
TCCGTAACCCTTTCTTGGACATTTCTGAGGCATAGGAAGTTCCAAATCTCACTCAACATTGCTTAAGGAAATGCTTTGCTCAGACTGTTTTCAGAGAAAACAGTCAATAACCATGCTTGTGCCTCTGAATTCAGCTGCACCAGCTGCTCACTTAATGACACTGAAATTAGGAAACTTTGTTCTAATGGTGGCCACAGAGGCTCCTTTGGTGGAGTTGTATTTCCCAAACAAACCAAAGCCTATAAAAGGCACACACCAATACACAGAGATCCAGAGAATAAATTATTTGCAAAATGAAATAAGCAAACCAAAGAACCCAAATAAGAAGTACAAGAATTCAGGAGGGAATGCAGTGTGAGGGGAGAACCACCTCAAATGCCTAAACTTTAATTACTTCCTTTTAAAAGCACAATGTTGGGGCATCTGGGTGGCTCAGTGGGTTAAGCCTCTGCCTTCGGCTCAGGTCATGATCTCAGGGTCCTGGGATCGAGTCCGGGCATCGGGCTCTCTGCTCAGCAGGGAGCCAGCTTCCTCCTCTCTCTCTCTGCCTGCCTCTCTGCCTTCTTATGATCTCTCTCTGTCAAATACATAAATAAAATTTTTTTTAAAAAAGCACAATGTCGGGGCACCTGGGTGGCTCAGTGGGTTAAAGCCTCTGCCTTCAGCTCAGGTCATGATCCCAGAGTCCTGGGATCAAGCCCCGCATCAGGCTCTCCACTTCTCGGGAGCCTGCTTCCTCCTCTCTCTCTGCCTACTTGTGATCTCTGTCTGTCAAATAAATAAATAAAATCTTTAAAAAAAAAATGCAGCACAATGTATGTCTTAAATACCTTCCTAGAAACATGGGGTTTGCTATGACTCTGGTCAACATTACTCAGTACTACATGGATAATCTAGTATTGCCAAGAGTGGCATCAAAGCCTCAACAGGCAGAACTGTGCTGTTAAACCTCACAGTGGGCCTTTCTTCCCCCAGTTTAGATCTCCATCAGAAGCACTACAGCAGGATCCACGGCCAGCTCCCCCTACCTGTTTACACGCATTCAGAAGGTATTTTCTACGGGCTGAGAGGCTGCAAAAAGCACAAATAACAAGGAAAAGCAAAATCACGGATGAAAAACTGAAACAAAATAAAATGAAATGTGCCATGGGCTGAAAAGAAGGCTGGGTCCTTAGACCTGGCAGTCACACTGTACAAGTCCTCCGGGCAGAGGCTCCGGTGACTTACAGCCCTCAAGTCACAGTGTCCCTTGTATTTATGACCTACCTTGACTCTGAACTCACCCCAGACTCAGGCATTGGTAGGACCCAGGTGAGTCTGTGGTGCATGGAGAAGTCAGACCCAAGTTACTACTCTAGCCCACTTGACCCTGATGGCATAAGCCTGGCTAGAATTGGGATGTCCCTCAATGTAACAGGGAAGCAAACCAATGAGGAAGTGACAGACGAGGCTTGGAGCGTTCCTGGACATCAGAAAGGCCTAATTTCGACAGGATTTGAGGCGCAGCCCAGCAGTTTGCCAAGAGGGCTCAGGTGTGATTCTATTCAATTCCACAAATTGTCTGATGCATCTTTTGCCAACTCAAACGTAAGAAAGGACTCCAAATTATATTTATATCCTTGGGATATAAGACAGTGTTGGAACAGACAGTAGGCACTTAATAAATATCGAAGAAAGGGAGGAAAGGAAAAAAAATAAAAGGCAGGGAGGCAGGCAGGTAAAGAACTTCTGCCGAGTGGGCATTTGCTAGTGCTGAGGACGCGAAGATCAACAGGTCGGCAAATGAGTTTCAGAGGTGCTGGCTAGAGATTCAATCAGCCCCCCTCACCCATTTTCTAAAGTAGCTTTGATTTAATCAGCTCTTCTTGAGACATCAGACAGATAAATGGAAGTTAAACTAGCCTGGAAAAATTAAGCTGCAGACTTTTGTTGTTAAAATTCTGAAAACAAGAAACTAAAACAAGTTTTTAACCCTGGCCACACATAAGAATCATGCAAGAAACTTAAATTTGCCAGCTATTGGCACCTGGGTCCCACGTGGGATTAAATCAGCAATTAAATTACAATCTCCAAGGAACAGGTAAAGGTACTACTATTTTTAAATACACATGTGATTCTAATCTGCATCAAATTATGAGAACCAGTCTTCAGTAAATAATGGTAAAATTTTCAGCCCAGGATCTATTATGATCTTGGTAAGCTATACCAGAAAGCTAAGCTGCATTTAATAGCCATGAGTATGTTTACAGCTTCTACAGCAATAAATGAGACTCATTGGTTTAAGCAAAAATCACCTACTTTACTCTCCTGACCAAAAACACAATGGAGAAACACTAGGACACTGATAAAACCAAAAATAAAAATTTTTTAAATTTTAAAAAGGCATTTTAGATATCCAGCTCAGCACACTGGTACGAAATGTCTCTAAATAGCTCAGAAATAATTACAATATAATTAAAGGTTTTCAAACACAGGATTCTGACATTAATTTGAAGATTACTTATTTTGTTTAAATTACCCTTTTTTTTTTTTTAGCAGCTTTATTCATAATAGTTCCAAATGGAAAAAGAACCAGAATGTCCCTGAATACCTCCACTTTATAAAATGGGTTTTCTTGGGGCTCCTGGGTGGCTCGGCTCAATCAGTTAAGCGTCTTCTTGGTTTCAGCCCAGGTCATGATCTCAGGGTCATGAAATCCAGCCCCATGTCTGGTTCCAAGCTCAGTGTGAGATCCACTTAAGATTCTCTTTCCCCACAAACCATGAGAGACTGTGAATACTGAGAAACAAACTTTGAGTGTTTTGGAGAGGAGGGAGGTTGGGGGTTGGGTGAGCCTGGTGGTGGGTATTATGGAGGGCACATGGAGCACTGGGTGTGGTGCATAAACAATAAATCTTGGAACACTGAAATAAATACATACATACATACATAAAAGATCCTCTCTCCCCAGAGGCACCTGGGTGGCTCAGTTGGTTAAACATCTGCCTTCTCTCAGGTCATGATCCTGGAGTCAGGGGATGGAGCCCAGCATTGGACTCCCTGCTCAGTGAGGAGTTGGCCTCTCCTTCTGCCCCTCCCCCTACTCATGTTTTCTCTCTCTCAAATAAATAGGTAAATAAAATCTTAAAAAAAATTTTTTTTCTTATGTTCTAAAATTGATTGTGGAGCAGTATACAGCTCTCTGACTATACCAAAACTACTGAATTGTATACTTTAGACAGGTTGAATTGGCATGTGACTCTTATCTCAATAAAGCTAGTAAACACGGGGCGCCTGGGTGGCTCAGTGGGTTAAAGCCTCTGCCTTCGACTCAGGTCATGATCCCAGAGTCCTCGAATCGAACCCCACATCAGGCTTTATGCACAGCAGGGAGCCTGCTTCCACCTCTCTTTCTGCCTGCCTCTCTGCCTACTTATGATCTCTGTCTGTAAAATATGTAAATAAAATCTTTTTTTTAAAAAAAAACTATTAAACATATAAAAGAAATATTTAAATAGATTTTCTCAATTATATTAAAACTGAATTGTTTTATAGTTGTATACAGGCTGTGGCTATTCCACAAACTATTAGTATAAATCAAGTTTTAATGTTAAATTTTCTTTTTCACATTCTCCAAAATCAAGGGTGCAATCCATACTGAAAGAATTTTGGCTTCAACCGCTTTTGAAAATCACAGCCTAAAGCAACGTGAAATTATAAAAAGTAACACTAAAATACTGAAATTAATGATACCATAATTGGGGAGTAGTGGATAAAATGTGATTAAGTTATTAATGAATCACTAAGTGTGATGTGGTGGAAATGATATGGGCCTACATGTCCTAAGTCCCAAATTCTAGATCTGACTCCATCATTTGTGGAGCGTTCTTAGATAAACTACCCAAAATTGCCATAAAAACTCTAAGTCAGAAATTCATTTTAAGAGTAAGCTGAAGCAATGCTTAAGAAACCATTTGAAAACTGTTTGGTGCTTGAAAAAAATAGTGTTGAAATTATTTTGACTTTGTTGCAAAAAGAGAGATCAAGGAGTTCAGAGAGACTATGATGTATTCCAAGAATCTCTAAAATTTTGTTCTCCACCCACTTCTCCCTGTAGCATCTCTTAAACTCTTCAAATTTTTCTTGTCTCCATATTTTCTCATCTATAAAGGAGAGACATATTTGCCTTTTTAAGAAGTTACTGAACTGGGGTACTGGTTCACCCACTTAACCCAGTGGGTTAAGCCTCTGCCTTCAGCTCAGGTCATGATCTCTGCTCAGCAGGGAGCCTGCCTCACCCTCTCTCTGCCTGCCTCTCTGCCTACTTGTGATCCCTCTCTCTGTCAAATAAATATATAAAACCTAAAAAAAGTTACTGAACTATAAAGCAAGTCCTCTACTTTATTCAGTCAATGAACCAAACTGGCAACTGACTTCCTTCACCCCCTTTTGGATCGAGGAAGATACAGTGGGTTTTCATGATACTGCAATCATATACTGCAAGGGGGTTTTGTAGGATAGTTGGTTTCGTGGGTTTTTGTTTTGTTTTGTTTTTTGTTTTTAAACAAGAGTCCTAGCCAGCGAGGGAAAGGAAAAGAGCCAGAAGAAACATTATGAAGGAGCACGGAAGTTCTAATAACCAGAAGAGCAGACTGACACAGAGGTTCTTATCAGGCAGGGTCCCTATTTACAGTCAAGGAGCAAATCCAAATTTCCGTGCACACAGCTACAACTTTTTTACAGTAATTAGTCTTCTTATTCAGAAATCCCATCACAGTGAAGCCCTGCAAATGAGTTAATTCCATTTCAAAAAAAGTTATACTCTTCTCTAAAGCAAGTAACTGTTAGCCCCCAAGGATAACAACCATATGATTATGACAAAAGCTTTCCATTTAAAAGGGAAGATATGGGCAAATAGAAATGTTTCTCCAAACTTTTTCAAGCATTACTTAAAACTGTTATAAGGCATGATTATAAATGATCATGAATTTAATACTATTATTTAATTGAATCTTCAATTCTTTTGTAAGGATTAATTATTTCTTATATTAAATTTCCTCCACTGTGTGACAATATGGAAATATATAGACCCACACATGTGTGAGCTGCTCAACTATAATTAATGATGCACTTGTATTCTCTATTATTGTGTGGAAAACATTCTGACACAAAATAAATGAAGCATAATCATACAGAGTAATGATTCAAATGTACTGATTAATGAAACCAAATAGCTTCTCTGTTCTTTAGTTAAATTAAAACATTTACACTCTGGGAATCATAGGGCCATCCCTAAATGGATGTTTCCTAGGTAATCATTTTCCCTTATAGAAATCACCTACCCTGCCATCACTGTACATAACGTCCCATCAGTTGTAAAATGTACCATTATTTTTATGTGCAAGAAACAAAAACTCTGTCAATTAAAATATCCTCTGATACTAAGTTGTCTTCAGAGATGTTAAAAATGTGTGAGGAAGAAACTGGAGAGAATGTGACCTATATGCTTAAAAATCATCAGATGGTGCGAGAAAGAAAAGGAAGGAAGGAGAGAGGGAGGGAAGGAGGAAGAGAGGGAGGAAGGGAGAGAGGGAAGGAAGAAAGGAGAAAAGAACCATATGATTATTCAGATGGATAGATAGGCTGACTGATTTCCAGAGCCCCAGCACAAACCTACTGACTTAGATATTCTGGAGACTGGCCTAAGATCCTAGTAGAGTTGACCCTTGAACTACCAGAGGTTAGAGGTACCAAACTCCACATGCAATTGAAAATCCAAGTATAACTTCTGACTACCAGAAAAACCCAACTACTAATCAATGACTGGAAGACTTCCCAATAATACAGTCAATGAACATGTATTGTGTATGTTATACTTATTAGACACTTTATTCTTACAACAAAGTCACCTAGAGAAAAGAAAATGTTAATCATTTACAGAACTGCACTGATTTATCGAAAAAAGTCTGCATAGAAGTGGATCTGTGCAGTTCAAACCCATGTTGTTCAAGGGTGTCAACTGTTATTTGTAAAAAGCTCCCCAGGCAAGAGACCTAGAACTGACAGGCAGAGACACATCAATTATACCAGTTTTCTAATTACAAGAACCTCAAACACAACGGCTGCCATGATGGATATTGCACTTTGTTTTCAACAGCTGTTTATAGGTATACATAAAGTATGTCCTATAATGGAAACTGAAGAGCCTGAAAATACCACTAAAAAAATGTATGGATTTTAACACTGATACTGATGAGGGCAGAGACAACGGAAGCCTCTTACAGTCTCTGTATAGGATTCCCTCCTCCCATCGCTGAACCAGTCCCATGGGTGGAGCCAGGCTCCAGTGACAATAGTATGGGTGTTACATTTCTGGTTTAGGAAGAGCTCCAAGTCTTATGTTGGTATCTAGTTGTGCCCAACTACCACCCTGGGCCAACCCTGGGCCAGGCAGCTCTAGAAAAACAGAGAAGCAACAAAGCAATAAAGCAGCAGTACTGTTAGAGGCAGACGGAACAGGTCTTACAGCCCAACATTGCCACTTAATTGCTATGTGATCTTGAGATTGATACTGAACCTCAATGACCTCATGGAGGAACAACAGGGATACTAATCAGATTTGCCATGAAGATTCGCTGAGATAACATATGTAAAACACCTTATGCAATAAGTGGTACAAAGGAGGTGTTCAGTAATTAGAAAATGACATCACTACTGTTGCCTCTTTCATCTATCTTTTTATTTAAAAATTACTTTTAGTACTACAGATTTTTATTTAAAAATTACTTTTAGTACTACTGATTTCAGTACTAATCATTCTATTAATATGCATCGATTTTTGTCTCTACTTCTAATTTACAGATTTAAAGACCATGTTTAACGCCACGGTTCTTCTCTGTTCCTCGGAGCTCAACACATGGTATTAAGCAACTAGTAGATATTTTATCAACGCAACCATTCACTCAACTGGTAATTACAGATTTGTCATGTGCAAGACACCATCCACGGCATGGGGAACATACTGATCTCTACCCTTGCATTTACAAACTGTGATCAGTAAGAGACAGTCCATTTTATTGAATTATTCATTGGAACAGCCGAAACATGCACATGTGTAAATCACCACATACAGGCAGAGAAGGTCTCCTCCCATAGATTTACAATAACCTGTTCCCCTACTCCACTCCGACTGGAAAATATAAGAAAATAAGTCACCTTAATTAAAACTACCAATTTCAACTTGCATAGACCAGAGTCTCATGTTCCAAAACCCTCAACAAATGGGGTCTAAATATAAAAAAATGTCTGTCCATGCTCCATAACTTGTAGAAGAGCCCATCACAAATTTCACCTAATTAAAAATATAATACTGCAAAACTGTTGATTCAAGGACAAAAGAAATTACTAAAACAAAAATGTATTTCTATATGATGCTGTAAAATATTTCAGTGTATTCACAAATTGGGCTTTGCCTGCAATTCCAAAATCTCATTTTCTCATGCGAAATTTCTTCCAGTTAGGAAAAAAGGTCTAAGTGAGTTAAAAAACCTGTCTTGAGGAAATTATACCGTATTGTAAGTAGCTAAGAAAGAGATTGCATGGTATCAAAATCAAAAGCATGTCAGTAAAGAAAAAACACAATTTTCCCTATTTGTTCCACACCACACTTTTTTCCCCTCCAAACCTGCCTCCTGCCCAGTAACCCTCAGATTCCACACTGTGAGCTGATTGGGACTTCTACTGCTTACTGTAAGACCAACCAAAGACAAGATGTTTTGAAGTAAGGATGAATATGCACATATTTTTGTACAAGATGAGTATCTAGCTTGCTATTTCTGGCAAAGGACAGGGAATGTCCAAGGTTGTCAGTACAACTTTTATCTCCTGTGATTTAACTGGACCTTTAGCAAACACAAAATATAACTTCAAAGGAAAGATTTTTCCCCCCACGATAAAACAAAACAAGCCAGGGAATATTTTCCAGGGCTGGTGGGCGTGGCGGGGGTGGGGGGGGCGGGCACTAACAGTCCTTAAACCAAGAATTAAGTTGGTAAAAAGTTTGAGAGAGGAAAATTAGAAATAAAAGAACGACTTTTGCAATTAATAAAGCAAAATAAGGCAAATATCAATGAAGTAAAGATAAAATGCTTCAAGAAAGGTAATATAGTATATAACTAAAACATAAGGAACAGGAACTTTCAGACAAGAAGTTTAACTTTAGGTATCGGACAATATTGAAATGAGTGGACAATAGATCTGCACAGTGGACTCAGATATCCCAGTGTTCAAACGGTGTGACCCATAGAACAGGTATCATTTCTAGATCAATTATTAGTTATCTCATACAAAGTGATAGGAATGTGGATAATCTAACCGATTTTGACAAACATTTTTTTAATACATTTGTAACGTATAAAACTCTGGAAGTACTCTAGGATAGAGACATGAATCCAAGTCCAAAATGTGTTTTAACGAACTCAGATCATAGTTTATTTTCAAAGGTTTGTGCAGTTAATGTTGAAATAAGTATTAGGTTCTGACATATGAACCTGACGTGTTTATAGCTCAAAAACAGTTGAATAATGGTAATTTCTTTTTTTTTTAAAGGTTTTATTTATTTATTTGACAGGCAGAGATCACAAGGAGGCAGAGAGGCAGGCAGAGAGAGAGAGAGAGAGAGAGAGGAAAGCAGGCTCCCTGCTGAGCAGAGAACCCGATACAGGACTCGATCCCAGGACCCTGAGATCATGACCCGAGCCGAAGGCAGCGGCTTAACCCACTGAGCCACCCAGGCTCCCCAATAATGGTAATTTCATATACTTGATACCTAACACCTATCTTTGGAAGTTAACAAAGTAACTATGAAATAGAAGTCTATGCAAAATGTCTCTAAAAGTACAGAAATTGAGATGCAAAAATAAAAAACAAACCCAAATTCATTCATTTGACTTTGCAAAGCAGGACAGCTTCTTGGAGCAGATGGCATCAGAACTAGGAATCAGGTTTTGAGAGTTGGAATAGTTAGAAGAGGGAATATAGTGAGGAGGAAGTGGCAGATGGGAATTTTAGACTGGAGAAAAGCAAAACATAAGTACAGGATCATAAAGTGTAATAGAATAATTCAAATGGCAAAATCATCTTTTTTAATATCATAGAACAAGGATGTGAGGTTCTTTATTAAAACAAAATTTAAATTCAATTCACCTGGGACACAGATTTGTCTTTATAATCAAAAAGAAAGAAAAAAAAAAAACCTAGAGTAATATAAAGGTTTTCTGATAAATGATAGAAAAATTAAATAGGAACGTCAAATCAACCATCCCTACAAAAGAACTACAAGCAGTCTCCAGCTCATAGACGTCTCAATATAAAATAACAGACTAAAAGCTCCTGTTCTGCCACAGATGTAGCACAAGGGTGCCCTGGATACTATTCTGTTCGTTAACAAGCAAGAGCTTTCCCCCTGACTAGTGGCTTTATGGATGCCTCTGCCTTTCCTCTAAACAGCAGGGTTTTAGAAAGACCCACTGGATTTAAAGGTCAAACTCTTCCCACCATTCTATTTTACAAATCACTACAAGTAGCCATTATACATTTACGATGGAACCGGCAAAACTTAAAAATCACTAGACCTTATGGACTGCTTTGTGGGAACGCTGGCTTTTGCGTGGTTATGAAGATGGTAATGAAGACAAATCTACTGCTCCATTACACATATTATTTTTAGCCACAATAACAGTGTTCCATTCAAGCTTTAGGACAGTATTTAAATGGATGATTTAGGAAACAATAAAGCCTGAAAGAATACTGTAGGTGTATTCCAAATTTAGAGTGAGTAGGAAACACCAGGGGAATTTTATCTACTCCATCAAACAATAAAACACTCTGAGCTAGCAACAGAGAGAGGCCAAGAAAACAGAAGATGGGAATTTTTTTCTTATTGAAAAGTCGGCAAGCTAATAAAAATATTAATCGAAGAGCACATTAAACAATTATTGTTTGGCAGGAATTTTTTTTAAAGAGTAATGTTAGATGCTGTGCTAGTTCTACTGCATAAACATTTGACCCAAGAGATACAATCAGTTAAGATCACAACCGGTTAAAGGAGTAGGACAAGAGGAAAAACAGACTAAGGGACCACATGAAGAAGGAATGAGACACACATACAGTGAAAGACAGAGAACACCAAAGAAAGAAATACAGAGAAAAGCACCTATGATCAAACCCACAAGAACACAGAATAGCATTGCTTGATCTCTCAAAACATTTTTGCTTAAGTCTATTAGCTGTCTATAATAGTTTCATGAATATATGCAAAAATGGAGATAACTTGTATCTTTGATATCTCTAATTTAGATATTTGTATCTCTCTCTATATATATCAAAGACACAAGTTATCTCCATCTCCACATATATATATCATATATATGATATATATATATCTTTGATATATCTCCATATATATATATATCTTTGATATATATCTCAATATATATATCAAAGACCATATAAAATTATATTAAGGGTTGACGATAAAGGTCCTTTTTCAGCTAGAGCCCATAAAAACATTAGGGCATAATGCAAGAAGAATATAACTAGTACTTGGGGTAAGTGGGATATTCCTATTGAAAGTGTTGGAAAATATCAAAATGTGGTAGATTAATCATTGTATGCTTGAGCATGATACAAAGTTTGATCATAGAAGTTACAGGAGGTAGGCTTAATTTGTGAAATGTAACCACAAATTTCAACAGTCTTATCTCCATTTAGAGTTTTAGATTTAGAGAATTAGATTGTGATTGTTTACAAGATCCTTCCACAATTTTATGTCAATTTATTTTTTATGGTCTGTGGGTTGGGTTTGGTTTTAGTTCTTAAAGATTTATTTATTTTAGCTATCTTAGATGCTCTGCAAGCATGCATGAGCATGGTGGGGAAGAGGAGAGGGAGAGGGAGAAAGAGAATTTCCAGCAGACTCCTTGCTAAGCAAGGGGCCAACACGGGGCTTGATCCCAGACCCTGAGATCCTGCCCTGAGCGGAAATCAAGAGTCGCATGCTTAACCGACTGAACCACCACAGAGCCCCTGGTTTTGGTTTTTAACTTAGAGGTGGTGAGAGATGAATGATAAGATGTTTCTAGAAGTTAATGTGCATTCAAACTTGCTAATTCGAAAAACCCCACCAGGGCATGTGACTGTGTGTTTTGTCTACATGATCTCTTCATACCATTTTACTTTCCAGGTTATTATTCGTAGGGGCTATACCACCTAAGTCCTAAGAGCCTCCAAAGTAGTCACCAAGCTGGCTTCCCAGATGCAAAAACGGTACAGGACCTTGTCACTGATTTTTAGGTGGAGGGAGAAGGCAGTGGCAGAAAGGCACCATGAAGGGCTGGCTTTTCTGAAAGACCTGAAGCAGCAGGTGTAGTGGGAGCAGAAACCAGGAACAGGAAAACTGGCTACTGTCACCAGCACTCACTTTTATTACCAACACCTGACTGCCTCTGCACCGTGGACCCACACAGACGAAGCTTTGGCCCAAATCCATATTAGTACAGAGCAAAAGTCAGCAAACCTTTTTTGTTGAGAGCCAGAAAGTATTTTCGGCTTCACAGGCCAGAGTCCAAAGAAGCCCCAGACAACACTTAAACAAATGGGACGGCTGTGCACCCATAAAACTTTATTTATAAAACCAAACTGTGGGCCATAGTTTGCCAACATCTGGCCCTGACATCTCAACTCTCGAAAGTTGTTTTTCCGGTAACATTCACAGCCTCCTTTTAAAGGGCTTAGGAGTCCTAGTGCTATTATAGCGTTTGGGTGCAATGATAATAGTAACAAGCACCACACTGACTGTTGCTACCAGTAGCATTTGTTGAGCACTTGCTATGTACTGGTCACTGCAGGAAATTTTACGTATAATTCCCTGAAAACTCACACCTCCTTGAGGTAACTAACTGTGGTTACTATTATTCCTATTTTCAGATATAAATGTCACAGCATAAAATGTCAAACAGCCTTCACTGGCAGAGCAACGAAATCCAAGATCTTTGTGACTCTGACCCTTGGCTAGCCCAGGGGCATCTAACTTTGGAATTCACCAGAGTCAACGGGGAGCTGATTTAAATGCCTATTCCTGGGTTTCACTTTCAAAGGTTCTGATTGAATCATCTGGGGCTACGCCTAGGAGTCTGCATTTTAACAAACACTTCTGGTAAATCTGGTGCCAACTGTCCTTGGAACAAACACTGAGAGATACTACAATCCCGTACAGCATCCGTGCCAAGAGCCAAGTATCCGTGTTGAAACTGCTGGTGCCTGCTAAGACCATAATTTGAGCAAATGATTATCCTCAATGAGGAAAAGCTGCAATAGATTTCAAGATAAATTTTATTTTTGGCTTGCTTTATATTCTTATGCATTAAAAATTATGAAAGTAACACTGAATTTTTAGTATTTGATGTAAATATAAAAATAAAAGATTTAAATTTTAGAAGTCAATTTTTATGAAAAATTATTAGCTAAATAAATCTCTGATATTTTAAGCCTAGGGAGAGACTGATGATCTACCTGGTAGCTTTTTTGTTTTAAAGGCATAAATATAGAGATGTAAATCTCTCCTGTGTCTTCCAAATGTAACCGTCTAGAACATTTTACTTCTGTGCCACTGAGGATGCTGGAGAGGAACTCTGACATAGTTGGGCAGTAATTTAATTTGGAATTAATTGTGACAACACAACTTGTTGAATAAGGAGTATATCATAGCCCAAGGTATAAGTTCAGACATGAAGCAGCAGTCACATGAATTCTGCCATCAGAAACACATGGGGCCAGAAGCCACATGATCTGAATGTTGGCAAAGATCCTCCATCAGAAGTTAATGCAGGTCAGAGACAAAATAGCCAAGTGGCTTAAAAAAAAAAAAAAAAAAAAAGTCCTAGAGGATCTTCTCACTTCTGAAAGTAGCTGATGCCCCTGCGCCCTAAGAAGAGAGCCTCGGCCTTTCTGGAGGAGTCCAGAACCATCTGCATAAGCAATCTCAGGATCGCAGAGTTGGGGTCAGCCACTCGGAAGGGAGCAGGAACTTGACATTTATTTAACACATGCCTAAGCCAAGATATGTGCTAAGTGCTGCGGCTAAATCACTGATTAAAATACCCTCCCTGTTCTCTCTCTCTTTTTTTTTTTTTTTTTAAGATTTTATTTATTCATTTGACGGACAGAGATCACAAGTAGGCAGAGGAGCAGGCAGAGAGAGAGATGAGGAAGCAGGATCCCTGCTGAGCAGAGAGCCCGATGCAGGCTCGATCCCAGGACTCTGGGATCATGACCTGAGCCGAAGGCAGAGGCTTAACTCACTGAGCCACTCAGGTGCCCCCCTGTTCTCAAGGAGCTTATAATGTGACAGAAGTGAGGCTTCCAGCCCCAGCTGATGTCAGCTTCTGGTCATATCATTTAAGTTCCTGAGCCTCGGCGGCGGGCGGGGGGGGGGTTACTTGTAAAGTAGAGGAAATAAGTTCTTCAGTGTCAAATGAGAATCTCTGTCACATGTGAGGTACCATTATATAATTAATTGGTAGTTCTCAGTGCATGATGAAGAGGATGCCTGAGGCAGGCTACACAGGAAGCCCCCACCAAGTGCGTGAACAATAAGCAAGCAGAAAAGAAAGAAACGCCTGTTACTACACCCAGGTGCGTTCTTCACAAGGAGAACACAATGAGGGCATAACCCAGGGTAGTTTTACCAGTACACCCCTTATTCTTAGAAACTTCACAGGGATGAGTGATTGGAGGAGGGCGTGGTAGCCTACAGATTGGAGACAAAAGCATGGCCCCATTCTCCCTCAACATCATGGGACCCTAAGAGGAAAGAGTTTGCTAAAAACTCCATGGAAGATGGTGAACAAACAACTCTTACTATTTGGTAAACCTTCCATTCAGAAATTCCACTAAATACCATTTCTCTTCAGAGAAACTTAATCCACAACAGAAACTATAAACTACTGTATTGTGTCCCAAGCTTTTAAAAAATAAGTAATCTGTGCAATTATTCTACATTCAGTGGAATTGTGCAATTATCATTTATAAAATTCTTTTAATTACTGAAAAAAGTTAATAAAATTCTAAATACAATTCCAAGTTTAATCTCCATTATGTTTATTTTACTTTATTCATATTGTAATATATTCACTGCTTTTCGGGTATATGATGGGGTAAATTAGTTCTATAAACACACATACACACACACAGTCCAACAAACACTTCCACCCATATTAAAAAAAAAAGAAAACTAGAGAACAGAAAACACACCAGGTTCATAAATACAACAGATTCTTTCATTCCACTGTAAAAATAGAGGTTACCATGTTCTCTTCCCAATCCTTTTATTTTCAAAATATATTAACAGTAGACACTATTAATTCATATGCCAATTTATTTAATGTGTGTACTTTAATAAGCCTATAAAGAAATAATAATCAATTACATGTTAAAAATTCCACAGTTAATCCAAACATTTAGACATTTAAAAATTGTTTGCAACAAAGGCATTTCAAGAAAACTACAGAGTGTTATTGGTTATGAATACAGATACAAAAATCCTCAAAAAATACCACTGAGGCCACATCCAGCAACGTATAAAAAGAATTACATATCATAACCAAGTGGGATTATGTATCATAAATAAGTGATGAAATGTAATCCACTTCATCATGATATGTATCCCATACAAAACAAAGTTAGTCTACTATCTGAAAATCAATTAATGTAACACATCATATTAACAGACTAAAAACTAGAAACCACATAACTATATCAATAAATGCAGTAAAAGCATCTGAAAAAATCCAGCCCCCTTTCATGATAAAAACACTAAAAAAACTAGCAATAAAAGAAAATGTGCTCAACAAGATAAAGGCCATTTACCAAAAAACCAAAAAACCACAGATTATATCATACTTAATGGTAAAAGACTAGAAGCTTTCCCCCTGAGATATAAAGGGAGACAAAAACATCTGCTCTCACTTTTCTTCAACACTGTACTAAAAGTTCTAGCCAGGGCAATTAAGCAAGAAAAAGAAATAAAAGCCATTCAGTTTTGAAAGGAAGAAGTTAAACTAACTCTATTCACAGATGACATGACTGTATATTCAAAATTCCTACAGAACTCATCTTAAGACTTAGATTAAATAGGGGCACCTGCATGGTTCAGTGGGTTAAAGCCTCTGCCTTCAGCTCAGGTCATGATCCCAGGGTCCTGGGATCAAGCCCCACATCGGGCTCTCTGCTCGGCAGGGAGCCTGCTTCCTCCCTTCTCTCTCTCTGCCTGCCTCTCTGCCTACTTGTGATCTCTGTCTGTCAAATAAATAAATAAAATCTTTAAATAAGATCTAAAAAAAAAAGACAGGGTGCAGGATACAACATAAATATATAAAAATTAATTTTATTTTTATATGCTTATGCAAACAATCCAAAAATGAAATTAAGAAAATAATTCTACCTGGTTAATACTATGTTGCATATTTAACACTGCTAACAAAGTAAATCTCACCAGTTATCTCTAAAAGAAAACATAATTCTATAATTATGTATGATAAGGAATGTTAACTAGACATTGTGTTGATCATTTTGGAATACACAAACATCAAATCATTATGCTGTACATCTGAAAATAATACAGAGATCACAAGTAGGCAGAGAGCCAGTGTAATATGCCAACTACACCTCAACTAAAAGAAAAATTCTATTTACAATAGCATCAAAAAGAATAAAATGCTTAAGAATAAACTGAACAAAAGAATTATAAAACCTAAACTCCAAAAAATTACAAAACATTATTGAAATAAATCAGAGACCTGTATGAATGGAAAAATATCTCATGGTCATGGTGAAGTATGGCACCTTTGTCACAAGAGAACCCTGAGAAAGAGAACTTCCTAACCTTCTGAGAGAGATTCCAGAAGTCAACTTCTTCTCACCCTGCAAGGAAAAACACAGATACCCTCCCTTTCTCATTCCTTTCTCATTCCTGTAACTTCAGGAGCCAGCCTAAAATTAAAGCAGACACAGAAACTGGATCCATCCTTGATAATCCTGAGATGTTAAAACAAACTAACTCTAGTTACTGGTGTGTGAATGTGGTGTGCAGTGTATGTGTGGTGTGATGGTGTGTGTATGTGGTATATACAGTATGTGTGGTGTAGTGTGTGTGTGGTGTGTGGTCTATATGTGTATGTATGTGGTATGTAGGGTATGTGTGGTGTGTGTGTGTGTGTGTGTGTGTGTGTGTGCATGCTGTGATGGTATGTGTATGTGGTATGTAGAGTATATGTGGAATAGTGTGTGTGTAGTCTGTGTGTGTGTATGTATGTGGTATGTGGGGTATGTGTGATGGCGTGTAACCATTGGACTCCTGATCTCAGCTCAGGTCTTAATCTCAGGGTGGTGAATTCAAGCCCCGAGTTGGGCTCCATGGAGCCTACTTAAAACAAATGAACAGACGAACAAATAAACAAAAACTTTCAGTGATACTGAAATTTTCCATACCTGTCCTGCCCCATATGGGAGCCACTAGCCATATATTAAGTACTTAAATGTGTCGAGGGCAACTGAAGCAATGAATTTACTTTATTTCCTTGTAAGTTCAAGCTAAGCAGCCACATGTAGTGATGGGCTACCCAAATGTATCATTCCAGAGGCCAGGGAAACAGTTAAAAGCAAAGATCCTCGATCTTTCCAGTTTATATTTTGGGATGAAGACAGAGGTGAGAGGAAAAGAGAAAGACAATAAATAAGAGACATAATACTTAAGTGGATTATATGGCATGTGATATGTTGCAGAAAATTAAAAAGTACAGCACAGTCAACAGAGGCTAGTTGGCATGTTGAAATAGAGTGGTCACACCAATCATAAAACTTCCTCATCCTTTGGTTAAGATAATTTGGTCCGATTCAATTCCTACTCCAATTTCTCTCCTTCTCTCTTCCCTTTCCTCTTGTGAGTTCAGCTCCTCCAAGATGGGGCAGGAAGGGGACAGGAAAGTCAGGCTTGCCTTTTGCATGGGCCTCGCTCTGGGTCCATCTGATGCTGGTGGTCTCTGCCCAGATGAGGCTCTTCAGAGACTATGCTGTGGGGTTCTCTAGGGCAGAGTGTGCAGGTTTGCCCTGGCTCCCTCCATGCTGGAGCACTCCTCTCAGACAAGGGCACTGGCTTGTGCTGCGGTTAGCTTACCCCCAAATCCCTCTTCAGGCAATAGATCATCTCCTTTGGCTCCTTGAGCAGCCCCCTGGCTCCTCCCTTCCTGTCACGTGGGGCCATGGCACTGGCTGAGAGCCCTGATGTCCTTACCAGACCATTAGACCTTCAAACCAGCAGGGTAAGCCTTTCCACCTTCAGAAATCTCTGAGAAACAGGCATCAGTCCTTAGGTCCATGAGACCTTTGCACTCTGGCTGCCCCCAATACACACACCAAGTCCTCCTGAGACCCCCTTATCATGCTTGACTCTGCTTGGACAGTTTACTGCACCATGGAGGACATGGACTTGGCAGCTCACAGTCTGCCGGCTAGGAAGAGAGCCAAACACATTCCTCTCAATGCTAAAAAAGCATATTATTGAAGTGTAGTTGACATACAATGTTTTATTAGTCTAGGCACACAACATAGAGATTTGACAATGCTGTACATCACACAACACTCACAATGGTAAGTGTGGTCACCATCTGTCACGATATGTTATCACCACCTTATTGACTATAGTTCCTGTGCTATACTTTTCATCTCCATGACTTATTTGTTTTATGAAACTGGAAGGTTTTTTTTTAAGATTTTTATTTATTTATTTGACAGAGATCACAAGTAGGCAGAGAGGCAGGCAGAGAGAGAGAGGGATGCAGGCTCCCCACTGAGCAGGGAGCCTGATGCAGGGCTTGATCCCAGGCCCCTGGGATCATGACCTGAGCCAAAGGCAGAGGCTTAACCCAATGAGCCACCCAGGCGCCCCTGAAACTTTTTTTTTAAGATTTTATTTATTTGGGGCATCTGGTTGTCTCAGTGGGTTAAAGACTCTGCTTTTGACTCGGGTCATGGTCCCGGGTCCTGGAATCGAACCCTGCATCTGGCTGTTTGCTCAGCGGCAAGCCTGCTTTCTCCACTCTATCTCTGCCTGCTTCTCTGCCTACTTGTGATCTCTGTCAAATGAATGGATAAAATCTTAAAAAAAAAAAAAGATTTTATTTATTTGACAGACAGAGAGACCACAAGCAGGGGGCCGTGGCAGGGAGAGGGCGAAGCATGTTTCTCACAGAACAAAGGAAGCCTGATATGGGACTCGATCCCAGGACCCTGGGACCATAATCTGAGCTGAAGACAATCACCCAACAAACTGAGACACCCAGGTGCCCAGTGTGAGTTTATTTCTGGGCCTCTAATCTGTTCTTTTAATCTATGTATCTCTTTCTGTGGCAGTACTGTACTGTTTTTATTACTACTGCTTTGTAGTTATTTTAGGGGGGGGAAGGAAACGGTTTAATAAAAAGATTCAAGATTCACATCAATATTAATGATAAAGTTACCTTTCTCTTGATAAGAGCTCAACTTTTGCCTTTCTCATTTTAACATTTCTTGCCACATTTTTTCCTGTGTTTTTCTGTTACTTTCACCCCATCTCCTCCTGTCTATGATCCTGTTGACGGATTCCCTCCATCTCCCTAGTAGTTTACACTCTGTCTTTAGCAAAAGGCCAAGAGGTGATCCCCAGTAGTTTAGAAACTAGACTTGTGCATAAGCTACAATGATTGAATTCATTTTAGCACACTCTTAACTTTACTAACATCTAGGTAGTATCCATAACCTTCTTTTCCTATATTCCCCAAGAGCACTGTTAGCTGTTCATCTTCCTGAGTAGAAATGTAGCATTTTATTTTCCTGTTTTCCTTTTTTGATGTGGGAGAAAGATAATCTACATTGTGTGTATGTGTTTATAGTCACCCTAGATTGCTAAAGTATATCCTCCAGTGATTCTTTCAAAGAGGGTATTCAAGAAACAAACTGTCAATTCTTTCATATCAAAAAATGTCTTTTTTTTACCTTCAAAATAAAATGCCATTTTGGCTGGATGTAGGATTCTAGGTTTAAATGTTTTCCTCTGGAAATTTTATGTTACTGCCCCATTTACTTCTAGGATCAAGAGTGTCCAGTAAGTCTGCTGTCAGTCTGATTCTTGTTCCTTTGTAGGTTCATACTGCTCTTTCTGGAAGACTTTATGATTTTTTTTTTATCCTTGGAATTCCCAGATCCCTAGGAGTCTCTATTCATCAATCTTACTGAGTACTTGGTAAGCACTGTCAGTCTCAAGACTTGAATTTTTCTGGGCACCTGGGTGGCTCAGTTGGTTAAGCAACTGCCTTTGGCTCTCAAGTCATGATCCTGGAGTCCTGGGATCCAGTCCAACATCCAGCTCCCTGCTAAGAGCGTGGTCTGCTCCTCCCTCTGACCCTCCCCCCTCTCATGCATTCTCTCTCTCTCTCATAAATAAATAAAATCTTAGAAAAAAAGACTTGAATCTTTCTTTAGCTCTGGGAAGTTTTCTTCAATTATTAATTATTTCCTCTGCTCCATTCCCTTTATTATCTTTTTCTGGAATTCCTGTCAAATGGATGTTGGAGCTTCTGGATCTCGCCTCTATATCTGGATCTTTCTTTAGTATCTCTTTGGCCCTTTGCATTGTAACCTTAGAACGTTCTTCAAGTCGATCTTCTAGATCATTACTTGTCTCTTTAAGTAGGTCTTTTCAGCTATTCAGAGCATCCATGGAGTTCTTTATTTCCAAGACATCTGGATAATAATTTTTAATATTTCTAATCTCCTCTTTTATTTGTTTGAAGTTATTAATTCCATTTCTAAAATTTTCTTCTCTTTTATTATCTGTTTTGTTAAGTGTTGGCACCTTTGTTTGCAGAGTTTTGTGTCTGTTTTCCTTCAAACTATGGTGATTCCTGATGGGAGTACTCAAATTTGTACATAAATGCCTATTCTGCTTACCAGAACTTATCTCTAGTGACTTTGAGGGAGAGGTCAAACACAAGGTTAGACAGACTGTCCCAATTCCTTGATTTATGGGCATATCTGTTTCCTCTTTTTTCTGGGGTTTTTGTTCCATCCAAGGTTTCACCAATTTTTATCTGAGTCCCAAGCCAAATAATTTTAGGCAATTTCTTTAAGTCCACTGGAGACCTCTCTTATCTCAATCTGGAAGGCAAGTCTTTACATGTTCTACTTCAGGGTCCTCTCCTTCGTCCCACGATAAAACTACTTCCATTTCCTACCCTGAACATTCTTCCTCCTCTGGCTTAGAATCTTCTACTTCTTTAGTTACAATAATCTCCAAGGCATCTTTGGTCATTTCCTCAACTCCATGCTTCATATTTACCACAGTATGGCATTGGAAGATGGAATCCTTTCCTCACATTATTCCAAAGCCACCTCTTCTCCCTTCTTCCGCACCTTCAAGCCTCCTTCCTCCCTCCTCTTATAAATCTGAGCCGTCTTCCTGTCGAGGGTTTGTTTTTCCTTCCACTCTGAAGACCCTTCCTCCTGAGTCTCTAAGTTCATCACCTCCTCTGGCTCAGCAACCTTTACCTCTTTAACAAATACCTCAAGCCATCACCAGTTTCGTCCCCAGTTCCATGCTTTGAGTTTACTAGTTTTATCTACTTTTTCTTGAATTTGTATCTTCCTCCTTCCTTTTTTCATTTTGTGGGAGTGTATCTTTCAGTAATTCTTTCATAAATGATTTCTGGCTGGTAAATTTGATGCGGCTTTACATATCTGAAAAGGTCCTTCACCACCCTTAAGGCCTAAATGCTCATTTAACTGGATATAGAATTTAAATTCAAAATCACTTTCCCTTAGAATGTTGAAGACATTAACTCCATTGCTTACTAATATTCAGTGTTGCTGATGAAAAGTCTGCTGCCAATGCAAGTCTTGCTCCTTCATCTTCTCTGGAGGTTTGTAGAATATTTGCTTTATTCTTTAAACTGAGAGGGATATTTTTCCCATCTTTGCTTTGACCAGTTCGTCCTCTGCAATGTCTCTCTTCTCTCCTGTTACTTCTGTAGGATGCTCTGTCTCTGAGTCCATATTGCTTATGGCTTCTTCCCCACTCCCATGACTTTGTGTTTTTTGTGATCCATCATGGGGCAATTCCTTGCCTTGGTTTGTCTTGTATGCTTTAGCTTCATCTAATTTGTTAGTTACTTCTTTTCTTCTTCTAAAAATCAAATTTTCAATATCCTCAACTATTTTAGAGTGTGCTGCTCCTGTTTTCTTTTCCTGTTTTTTTTGTGACTATATTTTTTTTTTTGTTTAAACTACTTTTTTTTTGGTATGAGAATTCTT
This sequence comes from Mustela putorius furo, assembly GCF_011764305.1. Lineage (NCBI taxonomy): Eukaryota > Metazoa > Chordata > Mammalia > Carnivora > Mustelidae > Mustela > Mustela putorius. Next base: position 163,694 of record NW_025422307.1, on the reverse strand, counting down.
TGGATTTTTCATTCTAAAATTTCCTTCAGGTCCTATTTAGAAAGGGATTTTAAATTATTTACTTGAAAAGAGAGTGAGCCCAAGTGTGAGTGCAAACAGTAGGGGGAGGGGCAAGAGGGGCAGAGCCGAAAGACAGAGGCCTTAACCACTGAGCTCTGCTGAGGCGGAGTGCGATGTGGGCTTGGATACCAGGACTCTGAGGTCATGTGACCTGAGCTGAAGGCAGATGCTTAACTGAGTCACCCAGGTATGAGAATCCTTTAGGTCATTTTTAAAATTGTCCTTCAGGTCCTTTTCAAAAAGGATTTTAAGTTAGGTTTTCCATCAAGCCTTTGAGCACAAGTGTGATAACTACTGATGTGTCTCTGCAAGAGGGGCAGTCTAATACGTGTGCCATCTTCTGGTCATTTTCTGTCAACCGAATTGGGCTTGGATACCATGGTGATGATTTCATGACCTGAGCTGAAGTGAGAGTCTAGTGAGTCACCCAGGCCCCCCTCCTTCAGGTCTTTCTCTCAAGATTTCTTACTTTTAAGTAACTTTTTCCCAATGTAGGGCTCGAACTCACAACCCTAACATCCAGAGCTGCATGATGTGTCTCTGACATTTAACCAGACTAATACAAGCGCCATCTTCTGACTGTCATGAGAATTGTTATGTATTCAAAACAGAAGTATTTTATTTCTGCTGAAGAGTAAGTAATTTTTTCCTTCCTTTTTTCCTTTTTTTTTCTCAAGATTTTATTTTATTTATTTGACAGAATGAGGGATCACAACTCACAACCCTAACAGGGAGAGCTGCATGCTCTTCTCTGCAGGCTCCCTGCATGAGCCAAGTGCCCAATGCGGGACTCGATCCCAGCACCCTGAGATCATGACCTGAGCCTAAGGCAGTGGCTTAACCCACTGAGCCACCCAGGCACCCGTAATTTTTGTTTTTTCAAGCCCGTTCAACTCTCCCAAACTAAAAAATCTTAAAAATATCTATATGTATCTATATACATCTATCTATACATATCATCCAGTGAGAGTCTTCAACTACCAGGAAGTTATCTGCAGAGCAGTATTTGGTCTTCAGCACAGCCATGTCTCAGTGCCTCGACAAGGGATCCAGCCTGAGGATACACACACACACACACACACACGCACACGCACACGCACATGCACACGCACCAAGGGCTTTGTAGTATATCTAGAAATCTGGGATTGCAATACCTCCATCTTTGTTGTTCTTCCTCGAGATTGCTTTGGTTACTCAAGAACACTTGTGCTTCCGTACAAATTTTAGGATTATTTGTCTGGTTCTTTGAAAAATGCTGGTGGTATTTTGGTAAGGATTGCATTGAATCCATTGTTTTGCTTTGGGTAACATGGACATTTTAACAGTTTTTTCTTCCAATTCATAATCATGGTACAATGTTCCATTTGTGCTGTCTTCAATCTCTTTCTCATTGCTGTATAAGTTGCAGAGAACAGGTCTTTTACCTCCTTGGTTAAGTTTATTCCTAAGTCTTCTATTCTTTTTGTTGCAATTAAACAGAATATTTATCAAGTGCCTCCATTGGGTTTGAGGTTCTCCATTTTTGCATGGGTGGACAAGGTGGTCCTGGACCTTCGGGTGAAGGGTCTGCTGCTTGGTCAACCCCATTTTCACCACCGACACCATCCCTGCCAGGTTAGATTTCCTTACCACCTTGTTATTTGCTGACTCAACTATTTTAAGGATAGAAAACCCACAACACTGGCCCTGGTAAAGTATAGAGTGCACCATGGTCTGAGCCCCTCTCCTGCAGGGACTTTTGGGACATCTATGAAAGAATACAGAACTATTTCTATTTTTCAGTCAAGGAGAATGAGATGATCAGAGGTCTATGCTTTGAGCAAGTGGAGAAATACTCCTCTAAGTTATTCATAGCTTCTGGGATACCTGATGGGTATCTGAGGACCTGCTAGGTCTCAGTGGCTGGTGCTGGTGTTCTGAATCGTCATCACCCACTTAAGGGGGGCCTGGACAGTGTCGTTTGTGGTAAATTACATGGGACTCAGTTACCTCCATAGATGAGCGGAGGGAAATGTAGTTAGTATTTGAGCATGCACTAGCCTCCTACCTTCTCACTGTTGGAAATGTAACTGTTACAGATATGCAACAAGTCCTTGTACTAGCAGCATGTGATGTCCAAACTGTTGAAGATGATTGAGTTAAACTATGGAAAGGTTCCAGTTAAAATTGCAGTGCTCTGAATGAAGTGGTTTATTCACTTTATCTGCGTCTTGGTCACCTAAATTTTGTACCCTCTTTAAAAATGCTGACATTCACCTCTTTTTTGGAATAATTATTTTTATATAATTAGGGTCCTATTTTATTCCTAGAAGTACCTGAGAGAGAATAACTATAATTGTAGTACAGATATACTTGCAATTGCTTAAAAGAAGAGCTCACAGTTTTCAGGCTCCTTGAACATGTTTATCTGCCAGTAATTTGTGGGAGTTATTCAAAACAGCCCCTCTCCTGTCTCTACTTTGCACAATTCAGACAGAGTAACTATGTAATGTCAGTTATGAAATCGCACAAAATTACTTAAAATATTTATGTAAGCCTTCTCTTCCATTTTTTTTAAAGATTTTATTTATTTATTTGATAGAGATCACAAGTAGGCAGAGAGGCAGGCAGAGAGAGAGGAAAAAGCAGGCTCCCTGCTGAGCAAAGAGCCCGATGTGGGGCTTGATCCCAGGACCCTGGGATCATGACCTGAGCCGAAGGCAGAGGCTTTAACCCACTGAGCCACCCAGGTGCCCCTTCTCTTCCATTTTTTAAAAAAAGGTCTTGAGGTGGGGGCAGGAGCAGAGGGGGAAGAATAAGCAGACCCCATGCGGAGCACTGAGCCCAACGCGGGGCTCAGTCTCACAACCCAAAGAACAGGACCTGAGCCCAAATCAAGAGTCTGATACTTGACTGACTGAGCCATCCAGGGGCCCCGCCTTCTCTTCAATTTTGATGACACTTTAAAAACCTAATCCAGGGGTCCCTGAGTGGCTCAGTGGGTTAAGCCTCTGCTTTTGGCTCAGGTCATGGTATCAGGGTCCTGGGATCAAGTCCCACATCCGGTTCTCTGCTCAGCAGGGAACCTGCTTCTCCCTCTTTCTCTCTGCCTGCCTCTCTGCCTACTTGTAATTTCTCTCTGTCAAATAAATAAATACAATCTCTTATACATACATATATACATACATACATACATACCTAATCCAGTAGTTAGGTTTCCTGACACAAACAGTGGACATCTGAGATGCAGGGATCTCTGAGGCCCAGGAAAGGTAGAAGCATTAATGAGTGGCATTTTTCAAATGCTGACCTAGGCCAGGGTCTGGGGTTAAGACAGGGTGGCGTGGCTAGAGTTCATTCTTTTCCTTACCTTCAGACTTTTTTATTGAGGTCCTCTACAGCAATTTAGATTTTGCTGTTTTCTAAACTCTTACAATATAAAAGTGTAAAAATACATGATTGATGCTAAGCACGGTAGGATTCAGTGCATTTCCCTTCGAATACGAATCATTAGTTGGTAGAATCCAGATGAAAATTTTCCGTGTGGTCCAATTTTAGCTCTTTAGGGATTAGCCAGACTCTCTGTCATCTTTCTCTGTTGCCTCTTTCCCTGTTTTTCTGATAGTCATCTGTGCTGCGGGGATTAGGCAGAGAGGGGTGAGTCCCTCCTGCCGGACTTCTCCTCCCTCCCTTGCTATGACTGCACGCAGCAGAGGGACTGTTCTTCATGAGCCGTTCCCACAGCAGCTGTTATCTTCAGCCTTCTCGTCCATTATTATGTAATCCTCGTGCAAACTGGATGGGGAGCCAAGGCTCTGAAGTTACTATCGCTGGTCCAGACTCTCACAGCAGAGCCGGCCTTCGGGACCAAGTCCATCTGACCCCATTGCTGACCCCTCCACACACACGCCACCCCCGTGCGCCCTGCGGTCTTGACTGTTGAACACGTGTCTGTCTCTCCCACCGAGGGTGGGTTCCTTCAGAGCTGGAGCTGGGTGCCGGGCACAGTGGGGACCCTTTGTTGTTAACTGAACTGGGCTTGGAGGTTTCATTGCCGGTGAGGGGTGGGAAGAGAGGTTGGAGTGAAAGCCCTGCGGTAGGGTACTTATCATTCTCTAAATTTCTGTAGGTGTTTGCGGCTGCATTCCAAACCAGAAGACGGGTGCTGGAGGAGACTTCTGTCCTGCTTTTAGGGGGCACAGCATGTGTACTGACCGGGCAGCCCTCTGACACCTTGAAAGTGAAGATGAAGATGTTCCCTGACCTGTACCGGGGCTTCACCGACTGCTGCCTGAAGACCTACTCCCAGGTGGGCTTCCGCAGCTTCTACAAGGGGACCAGCCCAGCGCTGATCGCCAACATCGCTGAGAGCTCGGTCCTCTTCATATGCTACAGCTTCTGCCAACAGGTGATGTGGAAAGTGGTTTGATTGGAGAAGCAGGCCAGGATGAGGTGAGTTGTGGGCACTAACACATTCTTCCTTTGTTTAGGAAAGACACCATTTTTGATAAACATAAACTTTTATGATACCTTATGGGAAGAGTGTTTCCTTTTCTAAAATAACCACTTTGTTTCTGATTGTGAAGTTGTCATGTAAAACTTGCAGAAGGCTGGTCAGTAATGCACCCTGAATAAGGAGGTGCCCTTACATTCTGCTGTTCTTCAGGAAGATGCTTTTCAGATGCCCTGGTGGTACTGCTTCTCTTGTGGGCACCAGGGCTGGACAGGAGCCACAGGTGCAAGTTGTGAGCCGAGCTTTGGGTTCCCCTTCATCAGAGTGCAGAGGACTGGAAGAAGCTGCCTGAGCCAGACAGGCTGGAGAGCAACTTGGAATTTTAGGAGGAGCTGGAAGCATCTGTGAAGATGCGGATGGACTGACTCTTTGGCCAAATCGGCCCAAACATCAGACTTCGGCTTGTGCCGCGTCCTCCCTTGCATATTTATTTACACAGAGACCATAGAGGATTCAGAAACCACCAGGATGTGTAGCCCTCCCTTTTTTGAACATTGATTTATTTTAAATCATTGAAACTTATATCAGGTTCATGGTTGGGCAGATAGCCGTATGGGTTGTTTCGGTAGGAACTGGAAACCCATTTGCAACTCCGGTCCCACCCGACTGTAGGCCCCTTCTGTGCAGAAGTGTTCTATGGAGACGCCTAGTGATCTCAAAGATGTGCCCTTTTGTTCGCAGGAGTTTTGTCTTCATGGATGGAACGTTTTTTAAAAGCTTGGGACTGGGTGGAATCACCCAGGGAGATAGCATCTATAGAGGGCTGTGCATGGACTCCAGGACCTTCCAGCACAGAAGGGGTCATGAAGAGGAGGAGGAAGTAAATAAATAAGCAGGAGAGAAACCAGGAGAGTGTGGGATCTCATGCTAGAGACAGACAGAAAGAACACTGTAGCGACTGTCACTCTTCCTGCTAGAGGGGGACACTTTCTGTGGGACAAGATAGGATGTTTAGGTCCCCTGCGACATTCCCAGAGGAGGATGCCTTATGGAGAAGATGGAGGTAGGAAGCAGCCACATGAGGTCCTGGAGGAAGTCCTACAGCCAAGAAGCCATTCTGTTTCATGTGGTCTCACCCCGTACCCTCCTCTCCGGTCCTGGTGAGGCAGGAGGGAGCTGCGTCTTCATCCCACACAACAGTGTTTGCTTATTACCTGGCAGGGAATGGCCACATTAGAGTTGATGGAGCTGGGGCACCCACACCTGTCCTGTTTTGTTCATCCCTCCTCATGATCTGTGAGAGCAGCAGAGCTCTCCCTGCCCGTTCTGTTTTAAAACTGGGGACTCCCGACTTGCAGATACTGGCTTAGGATCCTATTACTTGAGCTCATAACTGAGCACAGGACCCAGAGCCATGTCTTCCGAGTCCCCGTCCAGAACTCTTGCCGTAAGACCAGAGTCGGGACTCTAGACTGTGGTAGGGGTCAGGTCTAGAGGATGACGTGGTCAGTAGAGGCAATGAAAGGAAAGCACTGCTTGGAAGAGCCTGCCGTGAATTTCAGCAATGATACCGTAAATATTTGCATGTCCTTGGCTTGAATGCCACCCCGAGTAGAATTCTCCTTTGACCTTTGTCCACATGGGGTCCTAACACAGCAGGAGGGTTCAGGTACAGGTTTGTTGAATGGGAGATATGCAGCCAATTCTTACCAAATCCCATCCTGTGCCTGCTGCAGTTTCAGTTCTGGGTCTAACGCCTCTCCTGCAGGTGCAGCCTGGGGCTCCGCATGCCTCACTGGGCGCCCAGGTAGGGGAGAGGACTCAGAGTCCACTGCAGGTGTGCTTTGACCTTGATGTTGCACTAGAACAGCGTGCTCATACTCAGGCCCCCGACTCTTAGGCTGAAGGGCTTCCACACCGATCGATGCCATCTTTGTTCCCGCAAACCTGGCCGTTCTGGCTGCTGGCCAGCAAATTGATGAAGGGTGCCCGAGGGAAATGAAGCCTGGATCTGCAGGCTGGCTGAAAGACTGCAGAAGCCACCTGAAGCTTTGGTCTTGAAAGTCCACCGAGTACGTTTGAACCATGTTGGACAGTTTCCATTCGCTAGAAGCTGAGCACCAGCAGAGTTGCATGTCGCTGGGTAATGGCCTCATACCCGATTCTCTGAAATGAAAAGCAAGTCTGGAACACAAGCAGGGTCTCCCTCCTGGAAGAAAGCCTCGCTCCCCACCAACTCTTCTGGAAGCAGACAGGCTTGGGCCCTGCCCTCCATCTGCCCATGGCCCCGATGTCAGGTCACCGGGGACCTGAAAGTTGGGGCTGAGATTGGAGGCGGCCCTTGATTTTCTCTTCCTGTCTGATGTCACTTTGTGTGACTGTTTAATGGAACCCTGGACAGTCGCATGTGCTCGGTCTGTTAGGCTTTTGCTCACGGTTTGGGGAAAGCTTGGGAGGGGATATCCGTAGCCTGGGAGTGGGTTGCCTCATGGGGGTGTGGCGTCCTGGTGGTTAGGTGACCCAGGCTGCTGGCTTAACAGGTGAGAGTCAGGGAGCCAGTCGTCCTGTGAGCAGCTCACTCTTCCTGCCCAGTCCCGGGTGCCAGCAGAGCTCTTGTGACCGAACACTCCGGGGCTGGAAGGGATCTTATTTTCTGACCCTTGTGAACGCTCAAGAGAATTCCTGACAGTTAATCTCTCAGACTTTTCCCCATATTTTTGAACTCTGATGGGACCTCGCTTTCACAGCCCTGCTGGTGACTGTGGCTGGTGGTACCAGACCCTCCTGTGGTGAAATGAATGCTTGTGTTCCGTGCATTTGCTTCTCCGTTTAGATTCCCGGTGTAGCCATTTTACCTCCAGCCCTGGAGCTTGCTGACCCCTCCTTCACGCCCTCCTCCCCCGTCCTCGCTCCCGCTGCCCTCTGGGGCCGAGGTCAGGAGGTCGTCAGCGGAACTGGGAAATCTTTTTTGCAATGAGCAGCTTTTTGGTTAAAGATTTATTCTGGGCTTTCATCTGCAACAGTTACTTTGTACATGGGGTTGTTCCAGGGTGGATTTGGGGCATGCAGGGATGGCCCCAGAACCTCGCTTTATGAAGCTTAGTGGCAGATACGCCGAAGTATCGTGATGGTGTGTCTTTGGGGTGGTGGGAGTTTGGGTAATTTTTTTACTCCCTCTTTTTTTGTTTGTTTGTTTTTGTTTTTTGATTGTTTGTTTTCTATATCACTGTGTTTTAGTGTGGCTGCTGTAACAATATACCGCCAACTGGATGGCTTAAACAAACATTTGTTTCTCACAGTTTTGAAAACTGGAAAGCCCAAGATCATGGTGCTGGTTGATTGGGTGTCTGGTGAGGGCCTATTTCCTGGTTTACAGAGGGACACCTTCTTGCTGTGTCCTCAAAGGGTGGATAGAGAGAGCGGTGGCCTCTTATAAGGACACTGATTGCATCATGGGGGGTTCTAACCTCACGACCTCACTAAACCTAAGCACCTCCCAGAGGCCCCCTCCGAATACGTCACCTTGGGGGATTACGGCTTCTGCATAGAGCCTTAGGGGTAGGGGGATATATTCCATGCGTGTCACCAGGACTATGACTAATAAAAGGAGCTGGATCTTGCAGTCAGGCAGACCCAGGTCTGAATCCTAGCATTGCCACGTGGTAGTGGTGTGACTTCAGGTACATTAGGTATTATACACGGGTTTTCCACATGAAATTTGGGGTGTCGGTATCGGTGTTGGCTTCCCAGGGCTGGGGTCCTTAGATGAAACTGCATGTGCGAGTTCCCAGTGGGCACTCGGCAAAGGGTTCCTCTCCTTTGATCCTTGCTCTTCCTTACAGCCGAGCGCTTTGAGTGGGGAGTGCTGAATAAACGAATGACCAGACTCCCGTGCTGGTTTCCTTCTAGTGATCTGTAGAACGCAGCCGCGGGTTCCTTCGCCTCTGACTTTGCGGCCCTGGTGCTCTGCCCCACTGAGCTCGTCAAGTGCTGGCTGCAGACCATGTATGAGATGGAGTCGTCAGGGAAGATCGCCAGAAGCCACAAGTAAGCGCTGTTTGGGGTTTCTCATTGCCTTGGTGCATTGAGTATTTGTCAGTTTTATATTCTACTAAAACTCAGTGGCAGAGAAAGAGATTTATCTGCTCCAAAATGCTGTGGTTTTAGAACTCTTTCCCCTACCAGTCAGAGGGGTACTTCCTAAATGACCTTTCAGAGGCTGGACCCACTCCTGCTCCCACAACGGACCACTGTCTGCAGATGTTTCACACCTGGGACGTGGAGAGGCCGAGAGCTCCTCTCCCTCTTGACTCATCGAGTGCATGAGGCAGCGTCCCCAGCTGTGTTGGAGGCACACAGCAGACAGCTTTGAAACCGTGTCTGAGAGCTGAGCCTTCAGAATTGCCAACTTAGGTTCCAAGATGGATATTTGGTACCCATTCCCAGGTTTCACGTGAGCGGATCAGCCCAGATTTCAGGGTCACTCTTTTACCTACCCCCCGCACCCTTCTCGTGTACCGACAGCGAGCCTGTCTTCTGAACACTCCTCAGAGCCCTGGGGAGCTACTCTGCAGTTATCAGAATGCTCTCCCCCTCAGTCCTGCAAACAGATTCTAGTTACATGAGTGTGTGTCATACACAGTGTGATTTATTGTCTTTATTAATCTCAACACTTGCTTATTTATCTTGACATCTGGCTGACTAAATCTCTTTGTCACTGTGGTTGACTCAGTGTGTAAATCTGACCGGAAAAACCAGATTAATTGACCTTTTACACAAGTAGTCTCCTCCCAGGGAGGATGGGGTTTCTGACAGAGTTCTATATCTTGCACTCTGGGGATTCTTTACAACCAGTTTGAAGATACTCTTTTTAGCCTAGAGGTCCAAAAGCATAAGTCTTTAAAACTTTTTATTGAAATCTGGTGTAGACCCAGAAATCATAAGTGGGGGTTCTAATAGTCACTAAATACACAATTTGGTAACCAATGCCCAGATTCAGAGTTAGAACAGGAACAGAACCCAGAAAGTTGTTCTCATGTCCCCTAGGAGTAGTTTAAGGTTTTTTTTTTTTTCATTTAAATTTTTAATTTATATTCATTTTAGTTAACATATAATGTATTATTAGTTCCAGGGTAGGATTTAGTGATTCATCACTTAAATACAACACTCAGTGCTAGTTACATCAAGCATCCTTCTTAATGCCCGTCACCAATTACCCCACCCTACCCCCCTCTCCTAAAGCAACCTTCAGCTGGTTTCCCAAGGTGCTTTTTTTTTTTTTTAAAGATTTTATTTGTTTATTTGACAGACAGCATAAGTAGGCAGAAAGGCAGACAGAGACAGAGAGGGAAGCAGACATGGGGCTCAATCCCAGGACCCTGGGATCATGACCTGAGCCGAAGGCAGATGCTTTAACCCACTGAGCCACCCAGGCACCCCTTCCTGAGGTAGTTTTAAGGAAAGTAATTGTTGGCTCCAAAAACTTAAGCAAATGGACACCTTGCACCAAGTTAAGTATCAGTTGACAATATTTTAGGTATGGCTATATACTCCTGGCCTACACAGGGGTATGTGGTACCTTGGGGTTAAGATTGGTTCAGAAGGCAGGCCAGTCCCGTTGAGTTGGATCACTGTGTTACATTCCCATTATAGAATGCGAGCTGAGTTGTAGGAAGGATCTAGATAATGAGTGATGCCTGATGAAGCCTTCTGAAATACTTTTGATTACCGGGTGGTTTGATTCTTCACTGGTGTAAGCGAGGTCACCTGCTGAGAGCACTGTGAAGAGCAAGGAGTTCCCTAATACACACCAAAGATGTGGTTTCTGCTGCTGTTTTCCTGACAGATGAGGCCTGCCATAGTGCACACCGTCAGGAAGAGGGGTCTAGACAGAAAGGATCCTGCATTACTGCTGCTCCAGGGCTCTGATCAGCCTGAAATAGAAGTTCCTGCCTACTTACCTTCTAAAACTAAATCCTTAGTGCCTCTTGCCCTGTACAGTTTCTAAGAATTTCCATTGTCGTGCCTTCAAGTAACATCTACTCCCTTACTCCTTCACTGCACTATCACAAAGCGAAAAGACCGTAAGCATTGAACAGATTCCTTCTATACCCACCCGTTCGAAAGAAAGGTAGAGGAGGGTAGGCACAGAAGGAGGTAGAGGAGTGAGCAAATACGAGGGCATTTTATTCTTGATGAGCTTGTACAGCTCCTTATTGTAATTTCTCTTATTCATTGTTGGACAGAAGTGGGTATTGGCTCTTTTACATCTTGGATAATATCCAGAATGTATGAATGCATTTTTTTTTCAATGAACTAAAAAATAGATTTGTTTACTGAGGGCAAGAGGATGCAAGCAATAAAAAAATCAGAGCTTATCTGGCTTTCCCTGACTTTTCTTTCTCCACCTGTCAAATGGGGGTTGGATTTTATTTGTATGTGTTCTGAGCATCCTGATCTGCTCCTGGAATCCTTTATACAGGGGGAAGCTGTGGGTCAGATTACTGAAGACCACCTCCACTGACGACCTGTGGGGAGAACAGTCATCAGGCAGGAGTGTTGGCTCGGTAGCACCTACTTCTTTTCCCTTGTTTCTTGTGTACCATAAAATAGACCTTGCCTGCGATGGTGAGCCTTGCAACTAGCAAAAAGCAGCTCTAGAAACCTGCCTTGCCACGTTGGCACTGGTCTAGGTCCTTTGTTCTGTCCACACTCAGAGGAGGTCTTTCTGATTTTCCAGAAGTCCAGTGTACTCCTTCTCCAGGAGTGTTCTCAGGGCTTCCTTTCCTGAGTGGTACACTTGGGAAATGTGAACATGGTTCCATTTGAGACGGGGTTCTGGCGTAGTCTGTTGAAGTCTTGGCCGGAGGCATAGTGGCCACACACAGGTCTCTATGACTACACACTTTAATGATATTTCCTAGCTGTTGGATAGTTCAGGTGAGAACAGTTCTTCTAAAATAATAGGATCTGTGCTTCTCTGAGATTTACTCCCTGCAGAAGCCTCATTTTCAGAATTTGGGCCCCTGAGTTTCTAGAATCAGCCATTCCCTGCCTGCCCAGGTTTGAGCCAGGCCTGCCACTGATGTGGGAGTGCCAGCCTCGCCCCCCAGTCTCCCCATTTCACTGGCCCTAATCACAGCTCCCTGTCTCCCTGCAGCACAGTCTGGTCCATGATGAAGAGCGTCCTCAGGAAGGACGGCCCCTTGGGCTTCTACCAAAGCCTCTCCAGCACCTTACTCCGAGAGGTGCCTCGCTATTTCCTCTTCTTTGGCGGCTACGAGCTGAGCAGGTTGTTTTTTGCATCAGGGAGATCGAAGGATGAGCTACGTAATCATTTGGCTGGGCTGGGCCAGGCCGCGCCCCACACTGGCCTGCTTGTTGCAGAGGCTGTGGGGGTCTGCTAGGCACGGAGGTTTCTGGAGGCTTGGAAAGGACTTTGGCACCTTCCTCTGGGTGCACTCATTTCCTCGCCACAAGGATGAAGCTGTGCATCCCAGAATTCTTTACTGGAGTAACATTTTAAGGGAGAAGATAGAAATTACTTTCCTCTGGGGACTCTTCAATAAAGGGGTAAATCACCTGTAAAGTTGTTGCAATAAGCATAAAACTTGGTAACAAATCTTGAGTGTATTTCCAGAGGACTGAAAAGTATTCTTTCTAGCTTGTCCTGTGTAGCTGCTTGACGCAATCATGTCAATGTTTGGCTTGCATGAATGATTACTTGTTTCTTCTCAAACACATTACTTCAGTGTTTTGGTCTTATTCTGGGGTTAGGCAAGCTCCCAGGCTTAACTATCATGTTTAATAAGACAACTTTGGCTTTCGTGGTAAAGGAAGAATCAGGGCTGTGGGGCATTAACATAATGAAATACAGCAGACTGAGAGGGTTGGAAAAAACATGACCTGTGTTTCAGTGGCCACTATTCTCATTCCCATGGGGTGGGGGGTGGGTTGCCATATTATTGGGGCCTGCTGGTTCTGTGTGGGCCAGTCCCACGGAGGGCAGGCCAGGTGGGACACAGCGCCACAGTGACCAGCACTGATATGGTCCTGTGATGAGGGGCAGACCCAGAGTGCCACATGGGACCTTCTGTCCCCTGTGCAGGGAGCCCAAAGGGGCTAAATCCCCGAGATCATGACCTGAGCTGAAGGCAGATGCCTTACTGACTGAGACACGGGTGCCCCAAGTATCAGCATTTTTATTTGTATCTACCTGCACCCACTACCACCTTGACCTCTGGAAATGTTGCCCTTGAGACAAAAATGCTGTTGGCTGCTTTCCTCCTCCAGGCCCTGTCCCTTTGATGTTAAGCGGTGGAGTTGGTGGGATCTGCCTCTGGCTTGCTGTTTACCCAGGAGATTGTGTCAAATCCAGAATTCAAGTTCTTTCCATGTCTGGAAAACAGGCAGGATTTATCAGAACCTTTATAAGCATTGAGAAAAATGAAGGTGAGTCTGCTCATTGCAGAAATAGAGTGGGTATGTCTAGACCAGGTATTTCGCTGTAACCCTCGTGGAGGTCAATCACGTGTGTGTGGTTGTTCTCTTCCCCTGCCCCCTGTCCTTTATCTAGTGCCCCTGCCTTAGCTTGCTTCCATTCTCAATAATGTTTGATGTCCTTGTTCCTCGCTTCTGGGCCAGGATTCTTTGTTCTAAATAGCCCGGAGGGAACTTTAAAACTGCAGATTGTTCCAAGAGGACAAATGCTTGGAAGTCAGCACCCCTTGTATTATAGAGTATAGATAGTATCAGAAAACCATCTCTAACAGAACCACTAAAGGATTTAAAAGAACTTGCTGAAAGTCCCTAATGCTCAGACTTCCTGAAGGTGATTGGCTCTGAATTTTGAGAGTTAACGTAGGAGTATCAAGATTGTCTAGGAGATGTTTGTATAACGCCCGGATCGTGCCTCTGGTGAGCAGAGATCTGTCTTTTCAGCATCCGCTCTACATCTTCCACCTCGGGATGTGAACTTCTCGGGCTTGATTTTGCGAGAGAGCAGTCACAGGGTGTGGAAACGGTTCAGTTCATACTCCAGAGTTGCATAAAGCCTCATAGTTGCGCAGAGCCCTTACGCCTCCCTCATCCACTTGGATCTTCATAACAGTCTGGGCAGTGCCAGCTGTGGACACAGGACTGTGCTTTTGGCCCAGTGTCTTGCGGTCCTTGTCCTCCCGACTGAATCTGTGAGGCTGCTGCCCTCCTGTGTTCTGGGGCTGCTTCTCTCTGTCCAGGTGAGGCGTCGTACCAGGAGCGAGCCCGGTATTCGTGTGTGGTACCTGAGCGTCACCAAGATTTGCTGGAACACTGGATGCCTGGCCTCGTTGCCGTGAGCCTCCATCCTTCCCGTTCGTCCAGGGACAACTGGACAGAAGCCCTTCCGTCCCTTGTTGGCATTCAGTGTGTTGTCTGGATCTGTCGGTGTCCAGCCCTGGGCTCTGCGGCTTCACAGGGTCTCTCTGAGAAGGGGCGTCTCAGTCTTTGATCACTTTTTGTCTTCTAGGAATAACAGCCTTATATTCTGGACTGAAACCCAAATGATCCGAGGGTTCCCTGCCAATAGGACGCTCTTTCTGGCCTACGAATTCAGCAGGAAGCTGATGAGCCAGTTCGAAGCCTACTGAAGTGTCCTGGCAAAACGAAATCCAAGTCTAGGCACGAGATCATGACAATTCATCTCAGGGTTTCATGGAGTACAAGACCAATGGGGAATTATTTTGGTTTCATAGGAGTTCTGTTTTTTTGGTCTTCCCTTATACTCTAAATCTTAAACTTTGTGAAAAGGGTCTCCATTTTATCCTATTAATTTCTGCCCATAATCGTACTGAAATTGAACTCAGTTGCTGCTCTTGTCCTTGGTGGGACATTTAGGGTGATCTGCCGACCCTGTACAGGATCTGAAAGGCTAAATATAGTTCTTTCGGGACTTTTCGTAAACCTGTATGTGTCCGTGCAGCTTGGATGGTTACATGTTAGAAGACGTCATTTGGTTCCATGTTTAATTCTCAGATCTCACCAGAAAAACTGAGGTAACCATGTTTCATGAAGATGACTATAAGTGATTCCTTACTCTAGATGTAGGCTTTTAGAACCTTAGTACATGTACTGTGCTAAGTGGCTGAAGTTCAGTTTTTCTGTGGTGCTTGACAACTGAACTATCTATGTAGATTTTGTAGAGAACATATCCACAAACTGGTGTGGCTTCCATGTTCATGATTTAAGTTAGGAGTAAGCCTCTTGGACTTTCCCAAGATGTTCTACTGTTAAAATAGTGCCATTCACTTCCTAGGTGGGATCATCTTGACCCCTGACACATTGTCAGGTGTGGTGAGAGCAGCACGCCCCTCACCTGTGCCAGCTCCCCTTCTCTCCCAAAGAACTCCGCCTCTGCTGGGCCTTAGGTTGAGGGAGGTGCTGAGGGGAGGGGGCCCTGCTGCTGTGCTTTGTGAAGGCCCATGACCGCCAGCAGGCCTGCTCTTCCGTCTCTGGGTCCTGGCCTGGGTAGGATTGCAGATTATTTCTTTGGACCTTCTTTCGCCTGCTGATGCACTTTGGCCCACTCACTCACTCACTGCCTCCACTGACCAGAAACCCTTCCCGGGAGCAGAGTGCCAAAGCCAAGAGAAGCCCTTGTTCCCTACTGGTGCCTGAAGGACAGTGCTCATGGGCAAGGTCCTCTTTTGGATGGAACTGGACAGAACCGAGGGCTTGTCCTCCACAGTGTGTGATGTTGGGGCTGACGCTCTTGTTTACATTTATCTCAAGATTGCTAACTGCCATGTTTCTTATTGGGTTGGAGCCTTTTACATTTGGTACTGGCAGTCCGTGGATTTTCAGGATTGTATATAGGGGGTGACTTTACAAAGCAATGAAACAAACCAAGTAATTTTATTTAGCTATGCCATACGAATGCACTAACCACCACCACAAACTCCAGGTCACCTGGTGGAAGAGGGTCCCTTCTTGTCCCCACTTAGGCAAGCCTCATCATACCGTGCTGCTCCAAGACCAGCAAGGGCTCTCTCAGAAACCAGTGTTCTTAAGCAGGCTGACTCTGCTAACATCTGTCCCGTGTGTGTCTGTCCTTGTTGGCACAGTGTCCCCCTCGAGTGAAACCTCTGGTTACCTGAAGCTTTTTGTTCTCTGCAGAGGCTCTGTGCTAACTCTAGCCCACGCGCCAGAACCCAGAGGGTCGGGGCAGTGAGCAGCTGCTCTTTCTGTATACTGCAGCTGGGCAAATTGGCCCACCAGCAGCATTCTTCTTCTGCTGGTTGTGTGGATGGGGTTGATGTAGCAGGAAACTGTTCTATTTTTAAAAATAGCTAAATTTCCTATTATGTTTTGGATAATTGTATTCCAGGGTAGTCCTATCTATTCAAAAAAAAAGAGTATCATTCTGATGTACCATGATGTAAGATTCTTGAGTTCTTCAAGGAAGTATTTATGTCAGTTTGTAAGGAGGCAAGCCTGTAAATTCTCTTTATGTGAGCAAAAGCACAAGAGTGTAGCAACTCAGTGGCCAGGAATTTGGATGCATCTTGGAGGGTTAGGGAAGAGAAACCCTAACTGTAATCTTCTTTCAGAAAGCAAGTCTTGAAAATTGGGGTTTTCTTCCTTAGTGCCAGCTAAGTATCTACCCCCTACCCCCTGCCACGTGGTCTGCCCCTCTGGCTTATGATTGCATGCATGTTCAAGGGAACAGTACAAACTGTTTAGCAGCAACATGTGTTATTGTACACAAATTATAGCAAGTAATATAGTCAAAGCTTTCCTAAAAAACCTTTAGATGGGCTATTGCACTGGTAGCTGAGACCCTTTGAGGGCTATTTGGAGGGAAAGACAGCATCTGCATCCAGGCATGTTCATAAATAAGGAACATATTAACATATAAATAATGACATATAAATAAAACATATAAATAACGAGACTTCGAATAAAACAGCATCCAGCAACGAAGAGAATAGGATTCCCTGTGGACACTGGACTAACCAGTGTTTATAGTTAAAGGATGATCTTCACAGAGTTCCCTACATTTAAATGAAGTTGGCTGGGAGCAGAGTCTGTGTCAGGGGCTGTACTTTAAAATCATCTAGATTTCTCTAGGCAGACATTTCCTTTGACTTCACGGTGATGTTACAAAGAGAAAGAATCTGCTGTAATGTCTGCTCATGTTTACCCAGATTCTCTTGTCCTCCAAGGACTGCCTGTGTAATTGAAGCTTGTATCACAAGCTCAGCGGGGACTGTTTATAGGAACGGTCCTATGGGCTCAAGCCTCGTACTGATGCCAGTCGGAGGTTTGTTAAATAGCTTAGAAATGACCTCTTTAATCTGACATTACACATGTGAAAGCAGGGACTACTTACCCAAAAATACATAATAAACCTCACGCAATATTGTGAGGAATCATTTTAAATGTTATTTTGATATGAAAGTTCTTTTAAACTCTTAACTTTGGCACGCAGGCCCCAGGAACAGTAGTTTTCTCAACTCTGGCATACATCCTTCAGGAAAGAAAAAGGACCACTAACCTTTTATAATGCATATACTTAAGGTGTCAAAAATGCATATGTCAATGTACTGTAAGTATACATGCAAGGAAGGAGGGTTAGGAGACCTAAATGTGTGGCAGGGATTGTGGGGAACAGGATCCTTCTATCCCACTTCTTCAAAATACAGCTCGACTGCAAACTCCTCAAGGTAGATGTTCCATGTTTTTTTTTTTTTTTTTTTTTTATGTGGATTATGCAGTTGGTTCCGTGGAAGGTAAAGCCTAGGAAAGAAGAAACATGTTTCAAGCACAGAAGGCCAACCAGGGTTAGTCTTAGTCCCTCTCCTGTGCCTCAGTTGGCACATACAAGTGGAAGGGCTTGGTAACATCTGGGATGGTCAATGTTGGGGCAGTCAGTAAGGCTGTTTGTAATTCCCAAAATGCTCCTTCTGCCTCAGCTGTCCACTCTACCATAGTGAGTCCTCCCTTAGCCAGTTCACAGAGAGGTTGCACCATCTCCGCGCACCGCGGTATCCACAGCTTGCAGCAGCCCACTGTCCCAAGGAACTCCCTCATGGAGACCGAAGCCTAAATAAGTGGCGTGGCTCTGACAGAGCTGTGTTTGTATTGCTGACCCCCGATACCCTTTTCCCTGCAGAGTCTGCAAGAGAGCTCTTGTCCCCCACAAGCAAGACCCATAGTCCTCAGCGGCTATTTCTACTATTCCCACTAACTCAGTCCTCCTTCAAGTACTAGAGAAATAGAATTCTAGAGAACTTCCAGACTCAGGAACGAATTTCCAGAGAGGGAAGAAGTTTCCCTGGAATAATCTTCAGATAATTTATAAAAAAAAGATTTCCCAGTTTAGTCACTAGAAAGTCATTTCTAAAATAGAGACTATTGATTTTTTTTTTTTTAAGCTGTCTTCACGGATTCTTACTGTGTCCTCTAACTTCTGCCCTAGATCCAGGTGTGTGTCAGTCACCTTTAAACTAGCTAAAGCCTTCCTCGAGGATGCTTTCCTTTCTGGCCTAGAATATGGTAGGTGGTTGGTCATCAGAAGATGAACACACACGGTAGACCTGCCCTAGTCGAGGTAATTGAGCAGACTCCTGCTTCACTTGCAAGGGGAGGGATTTCTTACCACACTTAGATCTGATTAGAATACGTCTCAGCTCCTATGACACGGTACTATGGCATGGACTTTGAGGTTAAGGCCACAGTGGTTCTCAACGCTAACCCTATATTTTACATAATGAAGAATGGGGGACTTGAGGATTTCTTGGTTTCTATAAATTGAGGGCAGGAGTACCATTCTGCCTTACACAGATCTTGGAGATTAAGCCATTTCTACTGGATTATATCAGAGCCATACATTTTATTTTGTAAAAATGATGTATGGAACCAAAAAAAACATGGACACTGGTCATAATACTTGGGTAGGTCCTAAAATTAAAAGAAAAAAAGTTAATTTTCATAGTAAAAATGATACTAAAAACTAATTCCAAAGGGATTAAAATTCCTCCTTTTCTCCTTTCTATATATGTTGAACAATTAGAGCCGTTAGACACACAGCACTTAACCTCTATAACCCTCTGCTCATGACACAAAGGAGACTTTAAGAAATGGCTTTTTCTTGCCATTCCTATCAAAATTTAAGGAAATGTGTTTTTTTCTATATAAATTAGACAATAGTCCTCCAACCTAGTTTACATCGTGCTGACCAGAGACTGATGCCACTTTATGTCCAAAGACCTCATCCATTTCTACAAGCAGCAGCTGCACTGATAATTGACTGTCAGTATTAATGATAAGAATACCCACACATGAGAGAGTTTTCATCTCATGGCCCTTGAAAATCACAAAATTAAGCAACACTGCCCAGGCCAGTACTTCTTGTAGTGGAGCTCCTGCTTTGGACCACTGACTGAGTGAGTGTTCAGACCGGCTTCAGGGATCAAAGGGGAGCCATCTGATATGGGAACCACCAAGGTCACTTGCTTCCACACACCTACCATTTCACTACTGAACAGATTTTCCCATAACGGGGAGCAAGCAGGGGGTGAAGGAGGGCACAAACTTTAACTTGATCAACACTGTTAGTTGTTGGCAGTTCTGCTTGATGATTTCAATAGGAAAACAAAACCACTGAGGCTTAGAAATTCATGTAAAGAGTAACACTTGTACACTTTGTGACTTCTCAGCAGAAGTTACACACTCATGTTCAGAGCAATGACAATGGCAAACATTCTCATTTTTCATAAGGTAAATGTTAGATTAAAAATACTATTTAAGGGGCACCTGGGTGGCTCAGTGGGTTAAAGCCTCTGCCTTCAGCTCGGGTCATGATCTCAGGGTCCTGGGATGGAGCCCCATATCGGGCTCTCTGCTCAGCAGGAAGCCTGCTTCCCCCCTCCCTCTCTGCCTGCCTCTCTGCCCACTTGTGATTTCTGTCAAATAAAATTTTAAAAAATACTATTTAACATGAATTATGTATCGGCTCAAAGGAAAGTCAGCTCTCCCTCATTTTAAAGTACTTTATAAACTATGGGGAGCACTGTGTTTTAAACATGCAAAACAAAAGTGTGATCACCACTCTGCAGTAAACATACCTTTGTTTTTTCCCTATTTGAAAATATATGCAAGTTGTATAGAATTTAGAAAAAATGAGCAAGGGGCACCTGGGTGGCTCAGTGGGTTAAGCCTCTGCCTTTGGCTCAGGTCACGATCTGTCCTGGGATTGAGCCCCACATAGGGCTCTCTGCTCAGCGGGGTGCCTGCTTCCCCCACTCTGTCTACTTGTGATCTCTGCCAAATAAAATCTTTTTTTAAAAATGAGCAAAAAATCTCTTATGTTCTTTTTAAAAATTTTGATATAGACCGGCCTTGTTTTTCTCCCCCTCTCTGGCGAGGGGTTGACATCTCCTATCCTGTTTCTTGCCAGGAATTGTAGTAAAGGAAAGCCTAAATCAGAATCATTCAAAAGGCCAGACAAGAATACTGGCATAGGTTGGTTCTGGATGACTCACGGAAGAAGAGAAAAACTGCACTTTGAAGTCATCATACAGTGGTGGGCAGTTGGACAGATGGATTGTCACGCTGTCTGTTTCCGCATCATGAAGGATCTGTGAATGATCACACGGAACTCAGAATCATAACCCTAGCTAATGGGTGGATAAATGGTGAAGTCCAGTTTGCTTATCACAGCTTCCTGGATTTATCAAGTAAACTTGGTCTCAGAGTGCAGCCATTACACATATAAATAAATGTGAACCATTGTTTCTTTTCTTTTTTTTATTATTTTTTTATTTTTTATAAACATATGTTTTTATCCCCAGGGGTACAGGTCTGTGAATCACCAGGTTGACACACTTCACAGCACTCACCAAAGCACTTACCCTCCCCAATGTCCATAATCCCACCCCCTGCTCTAGATCCATCCATGTTGAGGCAAATGGCAAGATTTCATTTCTTTTGATGGCTGCCTAGTATTCCATTGTGTATATATACCACATCTTCTTGATCCATTCATCTGTTAATGGACATCTAGGTTCTTTCCATAGTTTGGCTATTGTGGACATTGCTGCTATAAACATTCCGGTGCACGTGCCCCTTTGGATCACTACGTTTGTATCCTTAGGGTAAATACCCAGTAGTGCAATTGCTGGGTTATAGGGCAGTTCTATTTTCAACATTTTGAGGAACCTCCATGCTGTTTTCCAGAGTGGCTGCACCAGCTTCCATTCCCACCAACAGTGTAGGAGGGTTCCCCTTTCTCCGCATCCTCGCCAGCATCTGTCATTTCCTGACTTGTTGATTTTAGCCATTCTGACTACTGTGAGGTGATCTCTCATTGTGGTTTTGAATTGTATTTCCCTGATGCTGAGTGATATGGAGCACTTTTTCATGTGTCTGTTGGCCCTCTGGATGTCTTCTTTGCAGAAATGTCTGTTCATGTCCTCTGCCCATTTCTTGATTGGATTATTTGTTCTTTGGGTGTTGAGTTTGCTAAGTTCTTTATAGATTCTGGTCACTAGTCCTTTATCTGATATGTTGTTTGCAAATATCTTCTCCCATTCTGTCAGTTGTCTTTTGATTTTGTTAACTGTTTCCGTTGCTGTGCAAAAGCTTTTGATCTTGATGAAATCCCAATAGTTCATTTTTGCCCTTGCTTCCCTTGCCTTTGGCATTGTTCCTAGGAAGATGTTGCTGTGTCTGAGGTCGAAGAGGTTGCTGCCTGTGTTCTCCTCAAGGATTTGGATGGATTCCTTTTGCACATTGAGGTCCTTCATTCATTTTGAGTCTATTTTCGTGTGTGGTGTAAGGAAATGGTCCAATTTCATTTTTCTGCATGCGGCTGTCCAATTTTCCCAGCACCATTTATTGAAGAGGCTGTCTTTTTTCCATTGGACATTCTTTCCTGCTTTGTCGAAGATTAGTTGACCATAGAGTTGAGGGTCTATTTCTGGGCTCTCTATTCTGTTCCATTGATCTATGTGTCTGTTTTTGTGCCAGTACCATGCTGTCTTGATGATGACAGCTTTGTAATAGAGCTTGAAATCCGGAATTGGGATGCCACCAACTTTGGCTTTCTTTTTCAATATCCCTTTGGCTATTCGAGGTCTTTTCTGGTTCCATATAAATTTTAGAATTATTTGTTCCATTTCTTTGAAAAAGATGGATGGTACTGAGATAGGAATTGAATTAAATGTGTAGATTGCTTTAGGTAGCATTTTCACAATATTTATTCTTCCAATCCAGGAGCATGGAACATTTTTCCATTTCTCTGTGTCTTCCTCAATTTCTTTCATGAGTACTTTATAGTTTTCTGAGTATAGATTCTGTGCCTCTTTGGTTAGGTTTATTCCTAGGTATCTTATGATTTTGCGTGCAATTGTAAATGGGATTGACTCCTTAATTTCTCTTTGTTCTGTCTTGTTGTTGGTGTAGAGAAATGCAACTGATTTCTGTGCATTGATTTTATATCCTGAAACTTTACTGAATTCCTGTATAAATTCTAGCAGTTTTGGAGTGGAGTCTTTTGGGTTTTCCACATATAGTATCATATCATCTGCAAAGAGTGATAATTTGACTTCTTCTTTGCCGATTTGGATGCCTTTAATTTCCTTTTGTTGTCTGAATGCTGAGGCTAGGACCTCTAGTACTATGTTGAATAGCAGTGGTGATAATGGACATCCCTGCCGTGTTCCTGACCTTAGCAGAAAAGCTTTCAGTTTTTCTCCATTGAGAATGATATTTGTGGTGGGTTTTTCACAGATGGCTTTGATGATATTGAGGTATGTGCCCTCTATCCCTACACTTTGAAGAGTTTTGATCAGGAAGGGATGCTGTACTTTGCCAAATGCTTTTTCAGCATCTATTGAGAGTATCATATGGTTCTTGTTCTTTCTTTTATTGATGTGTTGTATCACATTCACTGATTTGTGGATGTTGAACCAACCTTGCAGTCCTGGAATAAATCCCACTTGGTCGTGGTGAATAATCCTTTTAATGTACTGTTGAATCCTATTGGCTAGTATTTTGTTTCGTATTTTTGCATCTGTGTTCATCAAGGATATTGGTCTATAGCTCTCTTTTTTGATGGGAATCCTTGTCTGGTTTTGGGATCAAGTTGATGCTGGCCTCATAAAATGAGTTTGGAAGTTTTCCTTCCATTTCTACTTTTTGGAACAGTTTCAGGAGAATAGGAATTAGTTCTTCTTTAAATGTTTGGTAGAGTTCCCCCGGGAAGCCGTCTGGCCCTGGGCTTTTGTTTGTTTGGAGATTTTTAATGACTGTTTCAATCTCCTTACTGGTTATGGGTCTGTTCAGGCTTTCTATTTCTTCCTGGTTCAGTTGTGGTAGTTTATATGTTTCTAGGAATGCATCCATTTCTTCCAGATTGTCAAATTTATTGGCGTAGAGTTGCTCATAGTATGTTCTTATAATATTTTGTATTTTTTTGGTGTTAGTTGTGATCTCTCCTCTTTCATTCATGATTTTATTTATTTGGGTCTTTTCTCTTTTCTTTTTGATAAGTCGGGCCAGGGGTTTATCAATTTTATCAATTCTTTCAAAGAACCAGCTCCTAGTTTCGTTGATTTGTTCTATTGTTTTTCTGGTTTCTATTTCATTGATTTCTGCTCTGATCTTTATAATTTCTCTTCTCCTGCTGGGCTTAGGGTTTCTTTCTTGTTCTTTCTCCAGCTCCTTTAGGTGTAGGGTTAGGTTGTGTACCTGAGACCTTTCTTGTTTCTTGAGAAAGGCTTGTACCGCTATATATTTTCCTCTCAGGACAGCCTTTGTTGTGTCCCACAGATTTTGAACCGTTGTATTTTCATTATCATTTGTTTCCATGATTTTTTTCAATTCTTCTTTAATTTCCCGGTTGACCCATTCATTCTTTAGAAGGATGCTGTTTAGTCTCCATGTATTTGGGTTCTTTCCAAACTTCCTTTTGTGGTTGAGTTCTAGCTTTAGAGCATTGTGGTCTGAAAATATGCAGGGAATGATCCCAATCTTTTGATACCAGTTGAGTCCTGATTTAGGACTGAGGATTGATCTATTCTGGAGAATGTTCCATGTGCACTAGAGAAGAATGTGTATTCTGTGGCTTTGGGATGAAAAGTTCTGAATATATCTGTGATGTCCAGCTGGTCCAGTGTGTCGTTTAAGGCCTTTATTTCCTTACTGATCTTTTGCTTGGATGATCTGTCCATTTCAGTGAGGGGAGTGTTAAAGTCCCCTACTATTATTGTATTATTGTTGATGTGTTTCTTTGATTTTGTTATTAATTGGTTTATATAGTTGGTTGCTCCCACGTTGGGGGCATAGATATTTGAAATTGTTAGATCTTCTTGTTGGGCAGACCCTTTGAGTATGATATAGTGTCCTTCCTCATCTCTTATTATAGTCTATGGCTTAAAATCTAATTCATCTGATATAAGGATTGCCACTCCTGCTTTCTTCTGAGGTCCATTAGCATGGTAAATTCTTTTCCACCCCCTCACTTTAAATCTGGAGGTGTCTTCGGGCTTAAAATGAGTTTCTTGGAGGCAACATATAGATGGGTTTTGTTTTTTTATCCATTCTGATACCCTGTGTCTTTTGACAGGGGCATTTAGCCCATTAACATTCAGGGTAACTATTGAGAGATATTAATTTAGTGTCATTGTATTGCCTGTAAGCTGATTGTTACTGTATATGGTCTCTGTTCCTTTCTGATCTAACACTTGTAGGCTTTCTCTTTGCTTAGAGGACCACTTTCAATATTTCCTGTAGAGCTGGTTTGGTGTTTGCAAATTCTTTCAGTTTTTGTTTGTCCTGGAAGCTTTTAATCTCTCCTTCTATTTTCAATGATAGCCTAGCTGGATATAGTATTCTTGGCTGCATGTTTTTCTTGTTCAGTGCTCTGAAAATATCATACCAGCTCTTTCTGGCCTGCCAGGTCTCTGTGGATAAGTCAGCTGCCAATCTAATATTTTTACCATTGTATGTTACAGACTTCTTTTCCCGGGCTGCTTTCAGGATTTTCTCTTTGTCACTGAGACTTGTAAATTTTACTATTAGGTGACGGGGTGTGGCCTATTCTTATTGATTTTGAGGGGCGTTCTCTGAACCTCCTGAATTTTGATGCTCATTCCGTTTGCCATATTGGGAAATTCTCACCAATAATTCTCTCCAGTATACCTTCCGCTCCCCTCTTCCTTCTTCTTCTGGAATCCCAATTATTCTAATGTTTTGCCTTATGGTGTCAGTTATCTCTCGAATTCTCCCCTCGTGGTCCAGTAGCTGTTTGTCCCTCTTTTGCTCAGCTTCTTTATTCTCTGTCATTTGGTCTTCTATATCACTAATTCTTTCTTCTGCCTCATTTATCCTAGCAGTGAGAGCCTCCATTTTTTAGTGCACGTCATTAATAGCTTTTTTGATTTCAACTTGGTTAGATTTTAGTTCTTTTATTTCTCCAGAACGGGCTTTTATATCTCCCGAGAGGGTTTCTTGTCATTTTATCCAGGTAAGAGTATATGAAGGAGCAAGTAAAATACTAAAAGGCTGGCAACAACCCCAGAAAAATATGCTTTAACCAAATCAGAAGAGATCACAAATCATGAGGGGGGAGAAAGGGAATAAAAAGAGGTTCAAAAAGGGAGAAAGAAAAAAAAAAGAATAAAGAAAAAAAAAAACAAAGAGAAATATAAAAAAGAAAAAAAAATTTAACAGAAGGTGAGAAAAAAAACAAAAAATGAAAATGAAAAAAATTAAATTATCTCTAAGACTAAAAAAAAAAAATCACAGGGAGAAAGCCATGAGTTCCATGCTTTGCTTTCTCCTCCTCTGGAATTCTCCTGCTCTCCTTGGTATTGAAACCGCACTCCTTGGTAGGTGAACTTGGTCTCAGCTGGATTTCTTGTTGATCTTCTGGGGGAGGGGCCTGCTGTAGTGATTCTCAAGTGTCTTTGCCCCAGGCGGAATTGCACTGCCCTTACCAGGGGCCAGGGTGAGTAATCCACTTAGGTTTGCTTTCAAGAGCTTTTGTTCCCTGAGCGCTTTCCATAGAGTTCCGGAGGACGGGAATACAAATGGCGGCCCCCTGGTCTCTGGCCCGGAGGAGCCGAGAGCCTGGGGCCCCACTCCTCAGTGCGCCCTCAGAGAATAGCGCCCAGTAACTCCCGTCTGCCTGACCTCTGGCCGTGCTCCGAGCTCACCGAGCCTGCGACCGGTTCAAGGTAACACGGAGCTGTGAGCTCACTGTCGGCTCTGTCTCTGTAGCCGGCTTTCCTGTTCCAATACCCATAAGCTCTGTGACACTCAGACACCCCCGATTCTTCTGTGACCCTGCGGGACCTGAGGCCACACTGACCCCGCGTGGGCTTCACCCCGGTTTAGCCTCTGGAGCGAGGTCCCTCAGTGGAACAGACTTTTAAAAGTCCTGATTTTGTGCTCCCTTGCTCCGCTGCTTGCCGGGAGCCAGCTCCTCCCCCCGGGGTCTATCTTCCCGTCGCTTTGGATTCACGTCTCCACCATTCCTACCTTTCAGAAATTGGTTGTTTTTCTGTTTCCAGAATTGCTGTTCTTCTTCTGTTTGATCTGCCGATGGATTTGCAGGTGTTTGCAATTTTTAGATAAGCTATCTAGCTGATCTCCTGGTAGCTGAAGTAGTCTCAGCCTGCTACTTCTCCTCCATCTTGACTCCTCCCCCATTGTTTCTATTAAGTTGCAATACTGTTTACATTTTTAAAAGGCCAACATGTTTGGAGGGTATAGTACTGCACTGCTGAAAAGTGAAATACTCCCTTTTCCATCAGAATTTAAATGTCACTGTTGAACGTGTGTCATTTGATTTGCAGGTGCTGGGACACACTAAGAAGATCAGTCTTAAACTTGGCATTCACATTCAAAAGATGTGATTGGTCATGTTTATTAAAAAGGTGCTTGCTGATGCTATTATAGGCCTTGTCCATAGCCAACTACTGGATGGAGTTATCAAAGATTGGCCACGTTTCTGGAATGAAGGACTTTGGGGCTATACTGAGTATTTCTTTGTTACTGATTGGCCCTTGCACAATAGTGATACCCACACTAAGGAGAGTCTGTGCGAAATACCAAAGAAGGTACAGACTCAGGGGATGCTTCAGGGAGCTACAGACATAAGAAACAATGGTAGAATGGCATGCATTACATGTCAAGCTGGAAAATGAAGACTGTGTGGTCGTGTGTTCTGGGGAGCTTAATGAGAAGCAGAGAGTAAGAGTTTCACAGAGGAGCAGAAAAA
Source organism: Mustela putorius furo (assembly GCF_011764305.1). Lineage (NCBI taxonomy): Eukaryota > Metazoa > Chordata > Mammalia > Carnivora > Mustelidae > Mustela > Mustela putorius. The sequence continues at coordinate 136,938 of NW_025422307.1, read as the reverse complement.
GAGTTCTGTGTGGTGGATTTGTACACACGAGGAGCTCTGAAAGAGAACGCTGTGCACACTGGGTGGTGTGGGGGAGGGAGGGGAAAGACATGGAACACATGAAACAGAAATGAGAGTGTTGAGTCCCAAGGGCCAGAACGCACCCCGTCTACTTGGAATGGAGTCTGTAGGTCAAGTTACTGAAGGAAATAAGCTCAGGTCTCAGGTAGGATAGGGAAATATCTTAAAGGTTCAAGAGCCAGGAAATAAGAAAAATTGTGGAAGCATGGGGGCGGGGCAATTCCTATGTGACAAAGTGGCCCGACAGTTATCACTTATAACAGTGATTATAGCTCACAGGGCAAATTCATATATATTATCTAACCTAATCCTCACAACCCAGGAGATGTGGTCTTTATTTTGCAGATATACTGAGCCAAAGATACTGACTGGCTTTGACTAGAGGCACAAAGTGCATTGTTCTTCTCCAATTACTGCTTTTCAAGTAGGAGCAGAGAAATGCCTGTATATTGCCGGTCTCTGGACACTGTATAGCATGAAGAGAAGGGACAGGTAGGGAGACCACTATAGAAATCCAGGCATAAGCAAATGAGGTGCCGGACTGGGCGGTGACAATGGGAACAGAAAGGAACGGAGAGAGTGAGGAGAGATTCCCAAGGTAAAATCAATAGGAAGTGCTGACTGGATGTGGGGGCATGGCCAGGAGAGACTCCAGGATTCTACATCGTGAGGCCTCAGTGAGAGAATTCTGGTGTCACTTGCAGAAGCAGAGGGAAAGCTCATCTGACAAATCTGGATTGACACACACAGTTCCGTTGTTGGGCAGAAGCTGTCTAGGTAGGTGTCCTGCACCTACCACGTGGGGGGTGCTCATAAGTCTGTGCGAGCGGATGGAAGAGAAAACAATAGTTTACGGGAGGGGAATGGATGAGCAGAACCAAGAGTAGAGTATGTGCAGAGATAAGAACAGAAGTCAAGGATAGGGTCTGGGTGCGTGCCTTCCGTGGGACACAGGGGAAGGAGTGCTGGTGTTGAAGTAATAGGAGAAGAGACACAAACCTGGAGAGAGAATTTGGAGGGTTTATATTTCTTAAGACCTGGTAAAGCTTCTTATTGCTTTACGGTAGTCCAAGGCACTTCAACATTTAAGAAAACACACTACCAGGTCCCATCGCTTAGGGGAAAGTGGTATATATGTCCCCTTCCGGCCACTCTTGAGTTACTTCTCACAGTGCAATCCCATAGGACATTGGAGGCAGAGTCACTTGGGACACTGCTAACACTTAACATGCTGGTTTGACATTGAGATTTGAAACAAACACCAGAATTTCCAGTTTGAATGCTATCTCTTACCCGACAGTTTTTGGAAGCAGAACAGAAAAAGACGATCTGGCTCTGCATCATTATTTGTACTTTTCCATCACTCCCATTGCCTTTTCCAACACCTGAAGGAAATAAAGTTAGGCTCGTTAGAACAAAGAGCAAAATGTCTCAGATTAACATTATGGATTAAAGAGAAAATTATGACAGCTAACAGTGTGTCAGTAGTGTATCATCTGGGTCTTGCTTGGATTCCGTCTTTAAAAGACAAAGCTTTAAGCCCAACTTTGTCTCCTAAAGCATAATTTATAAGGCTGGGGGTGGGAGGAAAGACATATAGTTTATCTTCTAAGACAGAATTTCATCTCTTCATCTTTCTAGAAAAAAATCAGGTAGGTAACTTGCCACCTTTCCTCCTCATGTGTTGCTTGATTCAGACATCCGACAATGGGTCTTAAACAGTCTAATTTCCTCTTACCCTCATCTGGAGTTAGATAATAAACAGTTGCATCCAAACATTCTGTTGGCATTCAGGATACATCTATAGACAAATGGTTTCTTGCTCTCTATTCAATTCATATGACGCCCTTTTTTAGTAGTTCTTAAAGGCTTGTTTTTCAATCCTTCAATTAATTCTTACTGCTTTTGTTTTAACAAGGAATGTCACAAATATGCATAGAAGTAAAGGTACAGAACTAAAAAAAATTATCTAAGAGTCATATGTTAATCATTCTTGATGTTCAGATTCTATTTACATTGTAGGACCACATTATGAATTTGCATTAAGCATCATGTCTGAGCCTTACTTCCTCCACCCCATGCCATCCTATCCCATTCCAGTTACAGAACTTCTTTGCAGAACTGATGCTCACCAGAAATTAGTGAAAACGTAGAACTAAATTAATTCAAATACTTAACACATGACAGGAAAGGTCACTGATTTTCAAGCTTAATTCCCACACATTTAAACCTCTTAAAATAAAGCATATTTCTATAATATAAAAGGTAAAAAAGACATGAGGGGAAGAGTCTGGCTCACCTACTCCCACCTGTTTATTTGTCCAGCTCCAAATGGAGAATATTTTTATGCACATATAATCAAAAAGGAATTCTCACCGAGTATTTTTACATATGTACATATGCACAAATATGGATACATATTATTCCCCATTTCTGTGTTACAGAAATTGTTGCATACCACAGCACTGTCCTGTGCCTTGCATTTTTAAAATACATGTCAAAAATCTTATTTGACTTGACAGTAAAATGTTACAGCTGATTCAAAGTTAACTACAAGCCACTGTGGAAAACAGGAGGGAGTTTCCTCACAAAATTAAAAAGAGAATTACTGTATAGTCCAGTAATTTTGCTACTAGGTATTTACCCAAAGAATATTAAGCACCGATTGAGAGAATGCATAAAAGGATAGCCATGGGTTGGGATTGTTGGTACACACATGGGAGCAATCATCCCACGCCTCAAGAGTCAGAACATTTCCCCACTGGACAACTCATCAATGACACATAAATCACTTACCATGAATTGAATGAATAACAATTTTTTCAATCTTGACTGTTTTTCTTGGAGGGAGAGTCATGTTGTAGATATTTTTCACATCTGCAAAATATCCAACGTATCTACTCTGCAAAACAACAGAAGACTCAATTTAAGTGGAGGCGAAAAGTCTATCCTCAGCATTCCTGATTTTGTTCTTGTTTTTATTTTTACATAGAATTTAGGGAGAATCATTAATTAAAGAAACATTTTTTGAATGCCATGATATGACTAGGCATGCTTATGTTTGCTGTCTCATGAGTGAATATCTCCCTTAGAAGAAAAATTCTGAACTTTGTGCTGTGGGGAAGGAACAAGAAGGGAGGCACATGTGGCTCCTATAGGCCACTTTCGACTGCAAGGACACCTAACCAGACCCAGGGAAAGCGCTACAACCTTTCACCAAGACGTAATTAATACGACTGTGGAAAAGCTCGGTCTGGGGGTGGAGGCTTAACTGTGACTAAGTTCAAGGAAGGTCTGTGTCTGGCAGAGAGTAGCCTCCTCATCACGAAAGGACTTGAGCTCCACACACCGCTAAAGAAGATACATAAGTTCTTGTCCTTGCGGCCAGCTTGAGTGTATTTTTTAAATATTTTATTTACTTATTTGAGAGTGTATGTGTGCATTAGAGAGACCAAGAGCATGGAGAGGAGCAGAAGGAGAGGGCGAAGCAGACTCCCCAGTGAGCAGGGAGCCCCAGGGTCATGACCCAAGCTGAAGGCAAATACTCAACTGACTGAGCTACCCACATGCCCCAGAAATTGGATATTATTAAGGTATCATTAAGGTAAGCTGTAAGTATGCTCCACACCCAGCACAGAGCCCAGTGGAGGCCTTGAACCCACCACCCTGAGATCCAGATCTGAGCTGAGATCAAGAGTCAGACACTTAACCAACTGAGTGACCCAAGCACTCCCTATAGCATTTTAAAGCAAACCCTTGATTTCATGCTATTTCATCCTCAAAATTTATGTTTTACTCTAAATTATATTTTTGCCCTGCTATACAAAATCTGATTTGAAAAATTTACAGTGTGTCTTTTATTTATACACTTATCTGTAGCTTTTGTCTTAGGCAGTGTATGCTGAACTTACTTTGTGAAATTTCAAACTTACCGTTTTAACTTAGATATATACTACTTCCTATTCTTTTTTTCCTTTTTTCAATGAACAACTAAACTTATTTTACAACCCATAGTTTGGAAAACATTCTAAGCCAAGTACTTCCAGAAAAGACTTTTTACCAACTCATGCTGTGATACATAAAGGCTTCTTGCTAAAGGAAATTCTGACTATTACCAACCCTGCTCTCAGTGGTAAAGACTGTTAACATTTCAGTTCTGTCTGGAGAAGCCATCCCTGGGTCTCTATAACTGGGATTTTCCCATCTGAAAAACACTTTTTGCAGATTCCAGGTCCTTGTGGCTGTGTACAGTCACAGACACAGTACATATCCTATCATCCAATCAAGTGAAGTCAAGGCAGGGAAGCATAAAAAGATACATACTTACCTTCAGTCATTTATCTTAATTTAAAACATAAGCATTTGCAAAACAGTGTGGAGATTCCTTAAGAAATTAAAAAATAGAGCTACCCTATGACCTGCAATTGCACAACTGGATATTTATCCCACAGATACAGGTGGAGTGAAAACAAGGGCCGTCTGTACCCCAATGTTTATACCAGCAATGGTCACAGTCGCCAAACTGTGGGAGGAATCAAGATGCCCTTCAAGGGAAGAACGGATAAACAGCATATGGTTCATATATATAAAGGAATATTGTGCCTCATCAGAAAGGATGAATACCCAGGATGAATACTGGATGAATACTTTTCTATTCATAGTATTTCTATGAATACTTTTCTAGATGCTGAAAAAGCATTTGACAAAGTATAGCATCCTTTCTTGACCAAAACTCTTCACAGTGTAGGCATAGAGGGTACATACCTCAATATCATCAAAGCCATCTATGAAAAATCCACAGCAAATATCATTCTCAATGGAGAAAAACTGAGAGCTTTTCCGCTAAGGTCAGGAACACAAAAGGAATGTCCATTATCACCACTGCCATTCAACTTAGCACTAGAAGTCCTAGCCTCAGCAATCAGAAAACAAAACAAAATTAAAGGCATTCCAAATTGACAAAGAAGCCAAACTGTCACTCTTTGCAGATAGTATGATACTTTATGTGGAAACCCCAAAAGACTCTACTCCAAATCTGCTAGAACTTGTACAGGAATTCAGTAAAACGTCAGAACATAAAATCAAAGCACAGAAATCAGCTGCATTTCTATACACCAACAGCAAGACAGAAGAAAGAAAAATTAACGGGTCAATCTCATTTACAATTGCACCCAGAACTGTAAGATACCTAGGAATAAACCCAACCAAACAGGCAAAGAATCTATACTCAGAAAACTATAAAGTACTCATGAAGGAAATTGAGGAAGACACAAAGAAATGGAAAAGTGTTTCATGCTCATGGATTAGAACAACAAATACTGAGAAAATGTCTAAGCTACCTAAAGCAATCTACACATTTAATGCAATCCCTACCAAAATCCCATCCATTTTTTTCAAAGAAATAGAACAAATAATCTTAAAATTTATATGGAACCAGAAAAGACCTCAAATAACCAAAGGAATATTGCAAAAGAAAGCCAAAGTTGGTGGCATCACAATTCCAGACTTCAAGCTCTATTACAAAGCTGTCATCATCAAGACAGTATGGCACAAAAACAGACACATAGATCAATGGAACAGAACAGAGAGCCCAGAAATAAACCCTCAACTCTATGGTCAACTATCTTTAACAAAGCAGGAAAGAATGTCCAATGGAAAAAAGACAGCCTCTTCAACAAATGGTGCTGGGAAATTTGGACAGCCACATGCAGAAAAATGAAATTGGATCGCTTCCTTACACCACACACAAAAATAGACTCAAAATGATGAAGGACCTCAATGTGCAAAAGGAATCCATCCAAATCCTTGAGGAGAGCACAGGCCGCAACCTCTTCGACCTCAGCCACAGCAACGTCTTCCTAAGAATATCGCCAAAGGCAAGGCAAGCAAGGGCAGAAATGAACTATTGGGATTTCATCAAGATCAAAAGCTTTTGCACAGCAAAGGAAACAGTTAACAAAACCAAAACACAACTGACAGAATGGAAAAAGATATTTGCAAACAATATATCAGATAAAGGACTAGTGTCCAGAATCTATAAAGAACTTCGCAAACTCAACACCCAAAGAACAAATAATCCAATCAAGAAATGGGCAGAGGACATGAACAGACATTTCTGCAAAGAAGACATCCAGATAGCCAACAGACACATGAAAAAGTGCTCCATATCACTCGGCATCAGGGAAATGCAAATCAAAACCACAATGAGATATCACCTCACACCAGTCAGAATGGCTAAAATTAACAAGTCAAAAAATGACAGATGCTGGCGAGGATGTGGAGAAAGGGGAACCCTCTTACACTGTTGGTGGGAATGCAAGCTGGTGCAACCACTCTGGAAAACAGTATGGAGGTTCCCCAAGATGTTGAAAATAGAACTATCCTAAGAACAAGCAATTGCACTATTCTGTTTTATCCAAAGGATACAAACATAGTGATCTTGAAGGGACACATGTACCCCAATGTTTATAGCAGCAATGTCCACAATAGCCAAACTATGGAAAGAGCCTAGATGTCTATCAACAGATGAATGGATAAGGAAGATGTGGTATATATCATTCATAATATATATATATATATATATATATATATATATATAATATACACACACACACACACACACACAATGGAATATTACTCAGCCACCATAAAGAATGAAATCTTGCCATTTGCAACAACATGGGTGGAACTAGAGGTATTATGATAAGCGAAAAAAGTCAGAGAAAGACAAATATCATATGATTTCATTCTCATGTGGCATATAAGAAACAAAACAGATTCATATAAGGAAAGGAAGGGGAAAATACAATAAGGTAAAAGCAGAGAGCAAGGCAAACCATAAGAGACTTTTAACTCTAGAAAACTGAGGGTTGTTGGAAGAGAGGTGGGTGGGGGATGGGGTAATTGGTGATGCCATTAAAATTGGTGAAACCTTGGATGAAGAAAAAACCCAGAAAAAAGAGGAAACAGATATGCTCATAAATCAAGGAATTGGGACGGTCTGTCTAACCTTGTGTTTGCCTCTCCCTCAAAGTCACTAGAGATAAGTTCTGGTAAGCAGAATAGGCATTTATGTACAAATTTGAGTACTCCCATCAGGAATCACCATAGTTTGAAGGAAAACACACACAAAACGCTGCAAACAAAGGTGCCAACACCTAAAGAAACAGATAATATGAGAGAAGAAAATATTAGAAGTGGAATAAATAACTTCAAAGAGATAAAAGAGGAGATTAGAAATATTAAAAATTATTATCCAGATGTCTTGGAAGTAAAGAACTCCATAGATGCTCTGAATAGCCGAAGAGACATACTTGGAAGAGACAAGGAATGATCTAGAAGATGGACTTGAAGACTGTTCTAAGGTTACAATGCAAATGGCCAAAGAGATAATGAAGAAAGATCCAGATATAGAGGAGAGATCCAGAAGCTCCAACATCCATTTGACAGGAATTCCAGAAAAAGATAATAAAGGGAATGGATCAGAGGAAATAATTAATAATTGAAGAAAACTTCCCAGAGCTAAAGAAAGATTCAAATCTTTTTTTCTAAGATTTTAATTATTTATGAGAGAGGGACACAAGAGAATGCATGAGAGGGGGGAGGGTCAGAGGGAGAAGCAGACCATGCTCTGAGCAGGGAGCTGGATGTGGGACTGGATCCCAGGACTCCAGGATCATGACTTGAGCCAAAGGCAGTTGCTTAACCAACTGAGCCACCCAGGTGCCAAGAAAAATTCAAGTCTTGAGACTGTCAGTGCTTACCAAGTACTCAGTAAGATTGATGAATAGAGACTCCTAGGAATCTGGGAATTCCAAGGATAAAAAAAATCATAAAGTCTTCCAGAAAGAGGAGCGTGAACCTACAAAGGAACAAGAATCAGACTGACAGCAGACTTACTGGACACTATGGATGCTAGAAGGAAATGGGGCAGTAACATAAAATTTCTGCAGGGGAAAACATTTAAACCTCGAATCCTACATCCAGCCAAAATGGCATTTTATTTTGAAGGTAAAACAAAGACATTTTTTGATATGAAAGAATTGACAGTTTGTTTCTTGCATACCCTCCTTGAAAGAATCACTGGAGGATATACTTTAGCAATCTAGGGTGACTATAAACACATACACACAATGTAGATTATCTTTCTCCCACATCAAAAAAGTAAAACAGGAAAATAAAATGCCACATTTCTACTCAGGAAGATGAACAGCTAACAGTGCTCTTGGGGCATATAGGAAAAGAAGGTTACGGATACTACCTAGATGTTAGTAAAGTTAAAGAGTGTGTTAAAATGAATTTAATCGTTGTAGCTTATGTATAAGTATAGATTCTAAACTACTGGGGATCACTTCTTGGCCTTTTGCTAAAGATCGAGTGTAAACTACTGGGGAGAGGGAGGGAATGCGTCAATAGGACAATAGACAGGAAGAGATGGGGTGAAAGTAACAGAAAAACACAGGAAAAAATGTGGCAAGAAACGTTAAAACGAGAAAGGCAAAAGTTGAGCTCTTATCAAGAGAAAGGTAACTTTATCATTAATATTGATGTGAATCTTGAATCTTTAAATTAAACCTTTTCCTTCCAAAAAAAAAAAAATACTACAAAGCAGGAGTAATCAAAATAGTACAGTAGTGCCGCAGAAAGAGACACATACATCAAAAGAACAGAACAGAGGCCCAGAAATAAACTCACACTGAACACCTGGGTGTCTCAGTTTGTGGGGTGATTGCCTTCAACTCAGATTATGGTCCCGGGGTCCTGGTAGAGAGTCCCATATCAGGCTTCCTCTGTTCTGCGGGGAAACTGCTTCGCCCTCTCCCTGCCACTGCCCCCTGCTTGTCGTCTCTCTCTGTCAAGTAAATAAGATTTTTGTTTTTTCTTTTAAGATTTTTTCCATTCATTTGACAGACAGGGATCACAAGTAGGCAGAGAAGCAGGCAGAGAGAGAGGAGGAAACAGACTCGCCACTGAGCAGAGAGCCGGATGCTGGGCTCAATCCCAGGACCCCGGGACCATGACCCAAGCAGAAAGCAGAGGCTCTAACTCACTGAGCCACCCAGGCGCCCCAAATAAATAAAATCTTAAAAAAAAAAAAAAAACAGTTTCAGGGGTGCCTGGCTGGCTCAGTAGGTTAATCCTCTGCCTTTGGCTCAGGTCATGATCCCAGGGGCCTGGAATCAAGCCCTCCATCAGGCTCTCTGCTCAGTGGGGAGCCTGCTTCCCTCTCTACCTGCCTATCTGCCTACTTGTGATCACTGTCAAATAAATAAATAAAAGCTTTAAAAATAAATAAATAAAAACGTTTCAGGAATAAACCCACACTTACAGGGTCAATTACTCCACAAAGAAGAAGAAGCCATATGCAATGGTGGAAAAGACAGTCTCTTCTCTAAATGGTATTGGGAAAACTGAACAGATACATCCAAAAGAATGAAACTTTTTTTCACCATACACAAAAATAAACTCAAAATGGATTAAAGTCCTAATATGAGACCTGAAACCATAAAACTGCATATAACTGAACATAAAACAAACATAAAACTAAAGAAAACATAGGCAGTAAGACTTCTGACACTGGCCTAGCAACGTTTTTCTAGATAGGTCTCCTGAAGTGAGGGAAAAAAAAAGCAAACTATTGGGACTACACTAAAATAAAACTCTTCTGCAGAGTGAATGAAACCCTCAACAAAACAAAAAGACAACCTACTGAACGGGAGGGGATAATTCCAAATGATGCATCAGGAGACGATAATTGCAGATGACGCATCTGACCAGGGGTTAATATTCAAAATATATAAGGAACTTCTGTAAGTCAACATCAAAAAAATAGCAACAATAACAACAAATACCTAAACTTTCTGATTTTAAAATGGGCAGATGACCTGAATAGACATTTTTCCAAAGAAGACATCCAAAGGGCCAGGAGAATCATGAATTTTGGCACGAGAGGATAAACATCAATGATCTGGGTCACAGTGAGAAGCTAGGCTACTTAAGGCATACAGCAACAAAGTTAAAGCAGGGGGCAGGTTATAGTTGTCAAAAAACTACTATATTATTTTTTTTTTTTAAAGAAAGAAAAAACCCTATTGTATTTTAAAGGGAGACCAAGGTTCCTCATGAAGGAATTTAACTTTTGAGCTCCACACTGTCTCATTTCAACATTATACAGTGACGTATCTTCTTCAAATCCTCCCCCATCCTAAGCTGCTTGGAGTTTCTCAAATTTCTCCTACACTAGCAGACAGGTACTGCCAGCTTCCTAGCATTTTCCAGCAGATGAACTGGACCAAAAACCTGCTGGACGGGGGAGGTCTATTTCAAAGAAAAGGAGGGACACGGAAAAGAACATGTGTATACTACACCGAGATCACCTCAGTCCACGATGGCCCAATGTCCCAACCAGACAGCAGGCAGCAAGGCTTGAGATTAACCTCCACCCCCAGGAGGGCTGTTGCCCATTATGGAGTTTTACAGGACCAGTGCTCTAACCCCTGAGCTACGGAGGTACCACTATGGAGTTTTAAAACAAAGACAACAACAGCACCAGTCAAGGAACCAAGGAACCAACGTCCTAGCCCTGTCTGGACACCGTCTGGCTGCACAATCATGGGCAAACGCACTCGGCGTCTCAGGGTGTCCTATACACTATACAGTGAGCATCAGATCCAAAGGTCTCTGCAGGCCCTCCTAGCTCCACACTGGGGGACTGCCACCCATCCAAAGTGGGGCTATGGCTTCCCGTTTGCATGCCAAGCGCGTCCCAGTAGAAGTTCTCAGGTCACTAACACAAGCCTCCCCGGGCAGCCAACGAGTCCCTCACCTCTCACCCCTCACCTGCCAGGTCCACCTGGCAGGGACCCCTGTCAAGGACCCTGTTGTCCCCCAAAGTCAGATGCTGCAGGGCCATGCTACATCAGTGACGGGTGACCCCCTGAGACCAGGGCAGGAAGAAATCCCAACTACTTATCAGGAGAATTAAAGGCCATATGTAGATGGGCCCAAACCATGGTAATATTTAAAAAAAAAACATGCCCCCAATGCCTTACACACCAGACTCCCAACAATACAACTGCTATCTGTATCTTTAAAATTTACTGTAAAGCACATAAGTCGCACACAAATACCTGTCCACACAGAAATGCCTTTCCAGGAAAAAGAAAATTTGATCACATCAGATTCTACGTATTTGGCAGACTGACTAACATTTAATTCCAAAAGCTGAGAATCTCTCCTGTGGTTAAATACCACCCTAAGGTGGAGACAAAAACTGAGACCAGAGCATTTGCAGGACCTTTAAGAGGGTGCCAGAGGCAGGCAAATGGGTCCACTGTTCCCACGGTCAGGGTCATCCCAATGTGGCCTGGGGGTTGGCATGGGGATGGGAGTGGTGCATGGGGCCATTGGTTGGGCCATGGGTTACCAGCTGCAGCTTGTATGGAACTGACCCAAGGCCTTCAGCAGGCAAGAAGCCAGTGAACTCCTAGGCCACCCTTAGTTTCCCCTCCTCCTGGGCCAGGACACTCCTGTGGTCTCTAAACTGGGAGCTGGTGCCTGTACTTCTTATCAGTCTGTAATGCACGGTCTATAGCCTTTCTCAATTAGCCTACCTCCACTGACCTTTGGCTCAGGAGAAAATACTTTGTTCTCTAAACTGTAACTTCTTTTCACAGGTAAGGGAATGATGGGATGACCAGGGTGGCCCTTGGCTGCACCTGATCTGTTGACCCTGGAGGTCCCACTGGATAAGAGGACAACAGGTGACTCACCCCTCTGGCCACTCCACTCCCAGGACCTGAGGCCCTTATAAGAGTCAGTGTAAGAACCTGGCGATTCACAGACCTGTACCCCTGGGGCTGACAATGCATTATATGTTAATAAAAAAAAAATTTCTTCTTAAAAAAGGGAATCAGTATAAGGGGCAAGGGTAAATCAGGGGTTTCATCTGGGAAATAGGAGCATCCCAGCACTCCTCTGGCACTAAAATAACACAGGAACCTAGAGAACCAAGTCACCAGGGACACACTTCCAATTACTGCTCTCAGGCTGAGTAAAGGTAATATATCTAAAGACTGGCCTGTGTGTTGCAAGCGCTGCCCAGGAGTATTTACCTGTGCCTTTTGAGGCCACAGTCTGCCCTGGGGCTCAGCCCCTGCCCAGCCCACCCTTCCCTGGCAAATTCTAGGGCCTGTCTTTTCTTTTTAGGGCTTTAGAAACCATCAAAAATCAGTCTCAGTCACCAAAGACATTTCTAAAGAGTGTCCTCCTTTCTTGCCTTGGCAGCAATAAGGACAGTGAGTAGGACTTCCCTGGACAGACGGCATAGTAGGATTCTGGACTACAAGGGCTCTGAAGACTGCCAGGCTTAGAGTGAAATCCCACGTCACCTGCACATGCCAGCTGTGTGACAATGGACAAAGGACTTCAACTCTGAGCTGTGAGGTTTTCCAGCTGTGAACTGAGGACATTCCCACCCTGTAAGGGAACTGCTCTACCTTCTGCCATTCTTAGAGACGATATTACTCTTCAATTAGACAGATTCACTCCATTACATGGGTTCCCTCCAAGGAGAAAGCATTTTGCTTCTGGGAGTGACAAAAGCAATATTTTCACCACGCCTTCATTGGATCCCACTTGTAGCAGGTACTCCAAGAATAGAGGATGTGTTTTCCCTGGAATTACCTGCAGCCCCCGCTGTGAGGTCAATGGCAGCTTGGATGGCAGGACTGGACTTCATGTTGGCCCACTCCTCTGTCTCTGTGGAAGGCAACTCTCCGCAGCTTATGACGGGTGTCTCATATCCCTGAAAGGAGACCAGAGCTCACCATCAGTGAAGCCTCTGCAGCCTTTCTCTAGAACTGCTGCCTAGTTACTGGGATGTCAACCTCTGGGAGCTGGGAGATCAGCTCTCCCTTTTGGAAAAGAAGGAAGGAAGGAAGGAAAGAAAGAAAGAAAAAGAAAGAAAGAGGAAGGCAGTGAGGGTATCAGTGCAGATTACCAACTGGCCTGCCTTCTACTCGCCCACCATCTCCCCATGAAAAACTCGCAAGTCAAAACCCTTCCGTGAGTTATCACAGCTCTAGCCACTCATAGGGAGCATTTCAACCAACCCTTCTGAAAATCTACAAGTGAATGCCAAATACCACAGACACCCAAGCCGTAACAAACTAGTTTTTCTGAGGCCTATGTGGAACTGTCAGGAAACTAAGCTCAGTTCTAAATTCAGACAGCAGCCTGAGTTGAGTCCCTCAGAGGAGGTCACAAAACAGTAGGTCTGGAAAGTAATGGCTTAGGCTTTCTGCTAAGTAACATATGCGTGCGTCTCAATTCCTGATCTTCCACCAGCAGGATGAGCCCTTGGGCCCCTTAAGCTGGAGGTCCCCCCATATCAAAGGTGAATAATAGAATTATCAAAATATAAAGGCAATCAAAATAGCCACAAGGGACAGCTGTTCTTAGAACTACGGAGTACAGCACCAAGCATTAGTCATGGTCAACAAAGGCCTCTTCAGACCTTCTCAATCATAACCATGTACACAAAACACCTGGGAACCTTGTTAAAATACAGATTCTGATGTGCTAGGCCTCAGGTGGGACCAGAAACCTTGCCAGTTACTACAAACTCCCAGATGAGGCTGATAATGACTGGCCACCAATCACATTTTGAGAAGCAACACTGTGTCCTAAATTTGTTTGATAAGAATCACTGGAGCACCAGTAAAATATTTAGATAGCCAAGCTTCTCTCCTAGTACCTTGTTTCAGCATGTTTGGGCTAGAACTAAAAAGTTTGGGAAAACTAGAGTCTACTCCTCAACTGTCAAGACAAAAATCAACTATCACAGAGAAATGGACTTTAAAAATACAGATTTTTATAAAAAAGGAAAGGTGGCTCATTAACACATAATATCAAGATAACCACTTCAGCAACCAATTCTGTGTGGTTTTCAAACTAAGTAAGTGACTTATCCGTCAATACCAAAGAACAGTTTTTATTCATCACGCTAAAGACCTCTGTGCTCCCACTCAGGCCACCTTTTGGAGGGTGGTGGGCCAGCTGGGTTATTAATGAATGCCAACGCGGACCTAAACGTCAGCGGAAAATAATTTCATCCCCTAAGAAGTCTTTTTTAACCACTTGACACCTGCTGTGAATGATCAGACACCAAGAAACTTGCTTTCTTTGAAAAACAAAACAAAACTGTAAAACCAGCAACCACAAAAGCATAGTACTGGACTTGAAAAAGCAACTAAGTGAAACAGACAAGACATGCATTTTATGTTATTGATAGGACAGGAGAGGCAGTATCAGTAACTACAGTTGACGAGGTTCTGGCCATCCTGTACCTAGAGAAGGCTATGAGGGTCCTAATCCAATCTCTTCCTTTTCCAGATGGAAAACTGAGGCCACAAAGCAAAAGCTTTTCCAAGGTCATACAAGTTTAGTCAGAGGACTCAAGTCTTGCCTTTTGGGTGTGTGCCTATCAAGCAATACTGAATTCCTGAGTATTCTTACCTGACCAAAAAGAAAAGCAAAAAACAAGCACCGAACCCTGCATTTTAGAGCGAAAATGGAGGCAAGTGGGGAGAGTCACACAGGGCCTAACCCATGTGGCTTCTCCATCGGTTGAATTCTTGGGGTGCCAACATTTCTTTCTTAGTTTATAAGAAAGGCATAGATCCTACTATATGTCATTGCTGTGAATTTAACCCCTTCTGGTATGCGAAACTTAAGTGCATCAAATCCCACAAGTAAGGACTCAAGAGAATTACTAAAATACTAAACAGTGATGGGAACTAACAGATTAAGTCAGCAACTGACTCACATTATTGTGTGGTTTAAGAAGGCGGCTTCAAGAAGTCTGGAAAAATACATTCGGCTTGGGGAGGCAAGACTGGTCAGCAAAAGTTAAAACTCAGTCTTGAGCCAGTTGAAAAGCTGAATCCTTTTCGGGCCCTTTTACCTCTCCTGCAAGCACAGAGGGGTCCGAATCCAGGACTGAGAGACAAACAACATTGCCAGCGGCACAGCCTTCTGAAGTTCCCAGGGGAAATGGGTCTCTTGCCTGGGAGAAGGCTCTGAGTCCACCTGCTCCACCAGGTAACACCAAGGAGGAGAAGACTGCAGCACAGACTCAAGCGGACCCGGCTGCCCTCCCGCCCAGGACTAGCCGGACCCAAGGCGCTGCGATGCCGGCTCCTCTGCCCGCTAACACGCCGGCCAGGCAATCTCGCTCCGAGGCTCCGGATCCCGGGGGCACAGGCCCGCGAGGGAGACTGCTTCCCGCTTTCTCGTCCTCGGACTCCAGCCCAACAACCTGCACGAGTCTCTCATTCATAACCGCCTCCACTCGGGCCCGGACACTGGCGGCGCGGTGCCCAGAGGCCTGATGACTCTCCGCGGGGCAAAGAGGACACCCTTCCCGGCAGGTGACTCTACGGAAGGGAGGCCGCGGAGCCCCGGAGTGTCCGGCGAGTCCCGGTCCACGGCGCCCGTAACGACCTGGGCACGGGGACGGCGCGAGCCCCGGCCCAAGACGTCCGTAACGACCTGGGCGCGTGGACGGCGCGCGGGCCGCGGACCCCAGAAGCCCGCCGGCTGCCCGGGAAGGTCGCGCCGCCCCGCCGCGTAGTCCCGCTCGCGCCCCGCTCCCTCCCGCCGCCCGCGGAGCGGCGGTTGTGGGGCTGCGCTCACCGCCAGGACAGTTGGCCGCGCGTGCTGCTCGGGCTCCGCCGCCGGCTCGCCGCTCTGCCTCCGCCGCCGGGGCAGCCGCTTAACACCCACGTCCGCCGCGGGCCGGCCCTCCGCCCCGCACTCCCGCGGGGGAGCGCAAAGGGCGGCGGCCCCCGGGGCCCGGAGCTACCCTGCGGCGGGGGGCTGGCAGCGCGGGGCCGGCGCGGGGAAGCGGAACTCCGCGACTTAGGAGGCGCACTCGGCCCCGCGCAGGTCACGGGACCCCCGGCCCGCGCGCCCGCGAGCTGGAGGACCTGGAGGACAGGGAGCCCGGGCCCCCGGAGTTGCTGCCCTTCGTCCAGGTTCCCGGAGGACTCCGGAGAGGCTCGACCCCAGCTGGAACTCAGGGCGGGGGTTGGTGGTGCTGGGAGGACCCGCTGAAGTCTTATGTAAGTTATGGCACATATAGGGGGAGGAAAAAGAACTAGCAAAAGAGCTAAATAATTCTAAAGCAAGCAAAGGAAGGAAATAATAAAGATAACATCCAACATCAATAAGAATAGAAAAATAGAGAAAAATCATCTACAAAACCATACTAGTTCCTATCAAAATCTCAGTAAAGTTTTGCCAACAAATTTATTCTAAAATTTATATGGAAAGGCATAAGTCTGAGAATAGTTTAACAATCTTGAAAGAGAAGAATAAAATGGGAGCAATAATGCTAAGACTTACTGAAACAGCTACAATAATCAAAAGTGTGGTATTGGGACAGACACACAGATTGATGGGACAAAAGCGACGGCCCAGAAATAGACCCTGTTATGGACTGAATCCTATCTCCTCAAAATTGATAGGTTGAGGTCCTAATCCCCAATGTGACTATATTTAGAGACAGAACCTTTCAGGAGGTAAAGTTAAATGAAGTTTTAACAGTGGATCCCTGATCCCTCCTTTAGGGGCTTGATCTCACAACCCTGAGATCATGACCTGAGCTGCAATCAAAAGTCGGATGCTTAACCGACTGAGCCACCCAGGTGCCTCAATGCAAGGAAAGATTTAAAAGGTCTTGAATGTATTAAATATAAACAACAACAACCTCCCAAAGCTCTATAGTAAGAAAACCAAACAATCCAATTAGAGAATGGGCAAAAAAGAAGAACAGACATTTCACTGAAAAAGATAAATAAATGGCAAACACACACAAGAAAAATGTGGTCAACCTCTTGACCCATTAGGGAAATGCAGATTAAAACCACAATGAGCTATCAATACACATCTATCAGAATGTAAACATATCTAAAAGAAAAACAGCCACAACATCAAATGCTGGTGAGAATGAGAAGCCTGATGGTTCACATATTGCTGGTGAGAATATAAAATGGCACAGCCACTCTAGGAAACAGTTTGGAAGCTTCTTTAAAAAAAATTAAACACGCAGGGGATCCCTGGGTGGCTCAGTTGGTTAAGAGTCTAACTTCAGCTCAGGTCTTTTCAGGGCCCTGGGATGAAGCAGTGTGTCAGGCTCCTCCCAAGCCCTGGGCAGGGAGTCTCCTTCTCCCTTTCTCTCTTCCTGTCCTTCCCCTGGCTCATGCTGCACTCTCACTTTCTTTCTCTCTCTCTCAAATGAACAAATAAGTAAAATCTTCAAAGAGAAGAAAAAAAAAAAAAACCACATAGAGCTAAACATGTAGGGCGCCCCGCTGGCTCAGTTGGTAGAGCATGTGATCTTGATCTTGGGGTTGTGAGTTTGAGCCCCATGTTGGGTGTAGATATTATAAATAAAAAAACCTTAAGAAAATAAAAAAGAAAAGAAAAACTAAACATGCAGCTACCATATGATGAAACAATTTCACTCCTGGGTATTTACCCCAAGGAAATAGAAATCTATATTCATATAAAACTCTGTACAAAAATATTTATAGTACCTTTATTCATAATAGCCCCAAACTGGTAACAACCCAGATGTCTTTTACCAGGTGAATGGTTAAACAAACTATAGGGCACATTCAAATCATGGACTCAATTAAAAAACAAACAAAAACCCTCAACCAACCAAACAACAAAAAACAAGGCACAAACATACTGATACATAGGACAATTGGCTAAATTTCCAGGTAATTAATCAGGCTGAGTGAAAAAAAAAACAATTCCCAAAGGTTACACACTCTATGATTCTATTTGTGTATACTTCTTATGACAAAATTACAAAAATAGTGAACAAATTTAGTGATTGCCAGGGATCCAGGATTAAGAAGGGGAGGCAGTGGAAGGTAAGCAGGTGTGGCTTAGAAGGGCTCTAAGAGGGCTCTGAGATGATGGAACCATGTATCTTGACCATGGTGGTGGTCTCCTGAGTCTACACATGTGATAAAATTGCACAGAACTAAATACACATGTATAAAGGAATACTTGTAAAGCTGGTTGACATCTGTACACGGCTGGAGAATTCTATCAATGCCAATTGCTTGGCTGTACTATGGTTTGGTTTGGTTTTGCAGGAAGTTAACTATTGGGAGAAAATGGGTAGAGGCTATCTAGGATATTTATTATCTCTTCAGTTGCATGTGAATCTACAATTATCTCAAAATAAAAGGCTTAAAAGCTTTCCACTCACTTGGAGTGAGTTTATATTTACTGAAAGAGATTTTAAAAAATTTTACTTGGATACTTAAAGATCTATACATTATTTTTATTTTAAATTTATTTTTAAAGATTTTATTTATTTATTGGACACACAGAGAGAGATCACAAGCAGGCAGAGAGGCAGGCAGAGAGAGGGGGGGGAAGCAGGCTCCCGACTAAGCAGAAAGCCCAACGCAGGGCTTGATCCCAGGACCCCCAGATTATGACCTGAGCCGAAGGCAGAGAGGCGTAACCCACTGAGTCACCCAGGTGCCCCTATACATTATTTTTATTAAAATTGAAGTAAATAAAAAATAAATCAAGGTGGTAGACAGATAAATGGCCACATATCGCATCACTCTCATGCTTCTAGACATTCCCCTTGAATGATTTTGTCATTCTTTGCATAAATGGAGTCCGTTTCTCAAACCCTTGAATTCAGGGTGGCAAGTGACCTGCTTTGGTCAATGGGATGTTACTCAACACTGTGCAAACACAGGCTTGAAAAGTACCTACACGTCAATACTTGCTCTTCCTTGCTGTTATGAACTCTACTACAGTCGTGTGAAGAAGTCCAAGTTAGTCTTTGAGATGATGCGTGACAGATAACGCGGTTATCTCTACCTCCCCTGACAAGAGCCGGCACCCACAACCAGACATGTGAGACAGGCCGCTCTAGAGGGAACTACCCACAGCTAAGCTGCCAGAACTAGCCAGAAAACCCATAAATTCAGGAGCAGTTGTAAGTTAGTTGTTGTTTTACTAATTTTGGTGATAGCATGTTATGTATCACAAACTGATACATTTCCAAACTTATAGTTTAACATTTTTTTGGTGGCATATATATAGCTAAAGAATATTCAAGAGCAAGACTCTGTTAACTGTGTACTAGTAAAAACATGATTAAATTTAAAGTCAAAGTTAAGGCTAAAATAAAAATGCTTTTATCATCACTCCAATATATAATAACTACTACAAAATCTAAGTGGGAATAATGCCATCTAACTGCTCTTATGAATCTCTATGCTGGCAAAACGAAACAGAAGGGACAGTTCTTTTTTTTTTTTTTTTTTAAGATTTTATTTATTTATTTGACAGACAGAGAGATCACAAGTAGGCAGAGAGACAAGAGAGAGAGGGGAGGAAGCAGGCTCCCCACTGAGCAGAGAGCCCGATGTGGGGCTCGATCCCAGGACCCTAAGATCATGACCTGAGCCGAAGTCAGAGGCTTTAACCCACTGAGCCACCCAGGTGCCCCCAGAAGGGACAGTTCTTAAAAATAACAACAACAACCTGGAAAAAAGCTACTTCAAAGTGGAAAATAATTTATATGTTTTATGTGGTAAAACAACACGCTGCAATTTTTTATATAAATGAAAAACACAACACTGGAAAGTAAAGCTGTCAACACAGGAAACGTCATTTTGTCATTTTCAGTATTATGTTCAGAAACTGGCATGGCCCACCCCTAAAAATAAAACACTTTTCCCTCAAAGCATCTAAGTAAATCTTCATGAAGCTAACTATTAGTAGAGAGAGCATGACATTTTGTTAATCTTAAATTTTAAAAATAAGAAATACAGAAGAATATTATTAAACTGTTGAGGCTTCAAATTCTAATGCCACTCTCTTAAAGTATTCTCAAGTTCCAAACTGTATACTGAGGGGAGTGATCAAAGTGAGAAAGTTTCCACAGTTCTTTTCCTGTTTTTCATTCCAATAACAATTGCCTCAAGGAGCTGGAAATGAGATACCTCCCTTTCCCATCCTGAAGCATCAATAATATGTACAGGTATATATGGAAACTTGTCACATTTATCTCCCTAACCTGGCCAAAACATGTTTTTGTTTTTCTTTTTGTAAAAATTAAACTTGCTCAAAACCCAGGTCAAATTTAAGATAAATTTCTTTGGAGTTTGGACATTCAAGATTTTGATGAACTGAAGCGGTTTTGTTTTTTGGGGGTTTTTTTTGTGTTTTTTTGAAGATTTTATTTATTTATTTATTTGACAGAGATCACAAGTAGGCAGAGAGGCAGGCAGAGAGAGAGGAGGAAGCAGGCTCCCTGCTGAGCAGAGAGCCCGACAAGGGGCTGGATCCCAGGACCCCGGGATCATGACCTGAGCCGAAGGCAGAGGCTTTAACCCACTGAGCCACCCAGGTGCCCCCAAGTGTTTTATTTTTGATGACAATGTACACTAACCCTTACTTTCCTGTTATCCTATTTGGTGGTTCCAAGAAAATCCTCACTAACAGTTTAAGATTTAAGATCCTTGCAGTACAGTAAAACCCTCTAATAATATTGTTGTAGGAACAGAGATGATGATGGTTGATGATGCTTTACTTGTATAACCGCACTTGATTTTCGGAAGAATCACCTGAATTCAGAAGAAGAATAAATTTTATTTTTATTCCCATCACTTTATAGACAGGGGAAGTAAGGCTTAGGGAGATTAAGCATACAACTCACTCAAAACTTGAACCCCTAACCACTGTCTCACCTAAATAAAGTCACATGTTCGGGCATCTGGGTGGCTCAGTTGGTTAAGAGTCTGCCTTCCATTCTGGTCATGATCCCAGAATCCTGGGATCAAGCCCTGTATCAGGCTCCCTGCTCAGAAGATAATCTGCTTTTCCTTCTACTCCTCACTCCATACATGCGCGCTCGCTCGCTCTCTCTCTCATATATAAATAAATAAAATCTTTAAAAAGTCACGTTATTCTACCTCAATATTATGCTTTAGAACCATATTTTTAATTATGATGACTCAGAACACCCACATTTCATCAAATAAGGAAATTGTCCCTTAATACCACATACTGCATTCTGCTTATTTCTTTCTTTTAAAATTCTGTGTTCATACAGAGGGGACATGAAGTAACATTTATTTACATGTGTTATACAATAAGAACTGTGCTGAGCAACTCAAATAACTCTGCCTTAGTTCTTACATTCTTCCAATGAGGTACCTTTAATTTTCCAGATGAGGAAACTGATCTGTTTTTTTAACCTCAGGAGGTTAAATTGTTTTCTCAAAGGCAAATGCCTAATCACTGAGACAGCTAGATCTGTACTCTGGTTTGCACAACTGAAAAGTCCTTGTGCTTTTTTGTCACCCTTCCCTGATACCTACCAGAGTATGGGAAGCATAATACTTTTTCTTTTTAACTTTTTTTCAAAAGATTTTATTTATTTATCTACTTGAGAAAGAGCAAGAGTGAGCGGACTACAAGCAGGGAGAGCAGCAGGGGCAGAGGCAGAGGGAGAAGCAGGCTCCCTGCTGATCAGGGAGCCTGACGTGGGTCTTGATCCCAGGACCCTGGGATCATGACCTAAGCTGAAGGCAGATGTTTTACCGACTGTGTCACCCAGGTGCCCCTGGAAAGAATAATACCTTGAGAAATATACATTTTATATACACCAGCTGAAACACAGCAACATAGCATCCTTTATGACTGCATATTCCATACAAATCCACAAAATATTCAGAATTTCTTAAAGGTTTTATCATTCTTCAAAAAGTTTTCCTATACAAAGTAATAATTTATGAAGATATAAGACAAAATATTTCTGAAACTTAAGCTTCCATTCCACTTCTTAATCCAAACAAATGAAAGATTATAAAAAAATAAATTGTTACAATGACAGCATACTACTACAAAGGTTAAAATATGGACTACATTTTCCTAAGACTTACCGTGATGTTTACAATTCCTAGCTAACAGTATCATAAAAGTAAGTTAATCTCTTCTTCTTTTTTTTAAATCTTTTTTATTTATTTTCAGCATAACAGTATTCATTATTTTTGTACCACACCCAGTGCTCCATGCAATCCGTGTCCGGCGAGTCCCGGTCCACGGCGCCCGTAACGACCTGGGCACGGGGACGGCGCGAGCCCCGGCCCAAGACGTCCGTAACGACCTGGGCGCGTGGACGGCGCGCGGGCCGCGGACCCCAGAAGCCCGCCGGCTGCCCGGGAAGGTCGCGCCGCCCCGCCGCGTAGGCCCGCTCGCGCGCCGCTCCCTCCCGCCGCCCCCGGAGCGGCGGTTGTGGGGCTGCGCTCACCGCCAGGACAGTTGGCCGCGCGTGCTGCTCGGGCTCCGCCGCCGGCTCGCCGCTCTGCCTCCGCCGCCCGGGCAGCCGCTTAATACCCACGTCCGCCGCGGGCCGGCCCTCCGCCCCGCACTCCCGTGGGGGAGCGCAAAGGGCGGCGGCCTCTGGGGCTCGGAGCACCCGTGCGGCGGGGGGCTGGCAGCGCGGGGCTGGCGCGGGGAAGCGGAAGTCCGCGGCTTAGGCGGCGCACTCGGCCCCGCGCAGGCCATGGAACCCCCGGCCCGCGCGCCCGCGAGCTGGAGGACCCGGAGGACAGGGAGCCCGGGCCCCCGGAGTTGCTTCCCTTTGTCCAGTTTCCCGGAGGACTCCTGAGAGGCTGGACCCCAGCTGGAACGCAGGGCGGAGGTTGGTGGTGCTGGGAGGACCCGCTGAAGTCTTATGTAAGTTATGGCACATATGGGGGGGGGGGGGGAAGAACTAGCAAAAGATCTAAATAATTCTAAAGCAAGCTAAGGAAGGAAATAATAAAGATAACATCCAACATCAATAAGAATAGAAAAATAGAGAAAAATCAACAAAACCAATACTAGTTCCTATCAAAATCTCAGTAAAGTTTTGCCAACAAATTTATTCTAAAACTTATATGGAAAGGCATAAGTCTGAGAACAATCTTGAAAGAGAAGAATAAAATGGGAGCAATAATGCTAAGATTTACTGAAATAGCTACAATAATCAAAAGTGTGGTATTGGGACAGACACACAGATTGATGGGACAAAAGGGACGGCCCAGAAATAGACCCTGTTATGGACTGAATCCTATCTCCTCAAAATTGATAGGTTGAGGTCCTAATCCCCGATGTGACTATATTTAGAGACAGGACCTTTCAGGAGGTAGTTAAGGTTAAATGAAGTTTTAACAGTGGATCCCTGATCCCTCCTTTAGCGGCTTGATCTCACAACCCTGAGATCGTGACCTGAGCTGCAATCAAAAGTCGGATGCTTAACCGACTGAGCCACCCAGGTGCCTCAATGCAACGAAAGATTTAAAAGGTCTAGAATGTATTAAATATAAACAACAACAACCTCCCAAAGCTCTATAGTAAGAAAACCAAACAATCCAATTAGAGAATGGGCAAAAAAGAAGAACAGACATTTCACTGAAAAAGATAAATAAATGGCAAACACACACAAGAAAAATGTGGTCAACCTCTCGACCCATTAGGGAAATGCAGATTAAAACCACAATGAGCTATCAATACACATCTATCAGAATGTAAACGTATCTAAAAGAAAAATAGCGACAACATCAAATGCTGGTGAGAATGAGAAGCCTGATGGTTCACATATTGCTGGTGAGAATATAAAATGGCACAGCCACTCTAGGAAACAGTTTGGAAGCTTCTTTAAAAAAAAAAAAATTAAACACGCAGGGGATCCCTGGGTGGCTCAGTTGGTTAAGTGTCTGACTTCAGTTCAGGTCTTCTCAGGGCCCTGGGATGAAGCAGTGTGTCAGGCTCCTCCCAAGCCCTGGGCAGGGAGTCTCCTTCTCCCTTTCTCTCTTCCTCTGTCCTTCCCCTGGCTCATGCTGCACTCTCACTTTCTCTCTCTCTCAAATGAACAAATAAGTAAAATCTTCAAAAAGCAAAAACAAAACAAAACAAAACAAAAAAAAACACACACACAAAACTAAACATGTAGGGCGCCCCGCTGGCTCAGTTGGTAGAGCATGTGATCTTGATCTTGGGGTTGTGAGTTTGAGCCCCATGTTGGATGTAGATATTATAAATAAAAAAAGTTAAGAAAATAAAAAAGAAAAGAAAAACTAAACATGCAGCTACCATATGATGAAACAATTTCACTCCTGGGTATTTACCCCAAGGAAACAGAAATCTATATTCATACAAAACTCTGTACAAAAATATTTATAGTACCTTTATTCATAATAGCCCCAAACTGGTAACAACCCAGATGTCTTTTACCAGGTGAATGGTTAAACAAACTATAGGGCACATTCAAATCACGGACTACTACTCAATTAAAAAACAAACAAAAAACCTCAACCAACCAAACAACAAAAAACAAGGCACAAACATAGTGATACATAGAACAATTGGCTAAATTTCCAGGTAATTAATCAGGCTGAGTGAAAAACAGTTAATTCCCAAAGGTTACACACTCTATGATTCTATTTGTATATATTTCTTATGACAAAATTACAAAAATAGTGAACAAATTTAGTGATTGCCAGGGATCCAGGACTAAGAAGGGGAGGCAGTGGAAGGTAAGCAGGTGTGGCTTAGAAGGGCTCTAAGAGGGCTCTGAGATGATGGAACCATGTATCTTGACCGTGGTGTTGGTGTCCTGAGTCTACACATGTGATAAAATTGCACAGAACTAAATACACATGTATGAAGGAATACTTGTAAAGCTGGTTGACATCTGTACACGGTTGGAGAATTCTATCAATGCCAATTGCTTGGCTGTACTATGGTTCGGTTTTGCATGAAGTTAACTATTGGGAGAAAATGGGTAGAGGCTATCTAGGATATTTATTATCTCTTCAGTGGCAGGTGAATCTACAATTATATCAATATAAAAGGCTTAAAAGCTTTCTACTCACGGTGCCTGGGTGGCTCAGTGGGTTAAGCCACTGCCTTCAGCTCAGGTCATGATCTCAGGGTACTGGGATCGAGTCCCGCATCGGGCTCTCTGCTCAGCAGGGAGCCTGCTTCCTCCTCTCTCTAACTCTGCCTGCCTCTCTGCCTACTTGTGATCTCTGTCAAATAAATAAATAAAATCTTTAATAAAAAAAAAAAGCTTTCTACTCACATGGAGTTAGTTTATATTTACTGAAAGAGATTTTAAAAATTTTATTTGGATACTTAAAGATCTATACATTATTTTATTTTTAATTTATTTATTTTTAAAGATTTTATTTATTTATTGGACACAGAGAGAGAGATCACAAGCAGACAGAGAGGCAGGCAGAGAGAGAGGGGGAAGCAGGCTCCCCACTAAGCAGAAAGCCCGGCGCAGGGCTTGATCCCAGGACCCAGATTATGACCTGAGCTGAAGGCAGAGAGGCATAACCCACTGAGTCACCCAGGTGCCCCTATACATTATTTTTATTAAAATTGAAGTAAATAAAAAATAAATCAAGGTGGTAGAGAGATAAATGGCCACATATCGTATCACTCTCATGCTTCTAGACATTCCCCTTGAATGATTTTGTCATTCTTTGCATAAATGGAGTCCGTTTCTCAAACCCTTGAATTCAGGGTTGGCAAGTGACCTGCTTTGGTCAACTGGATATTACTCAACACAGTGCAAACACAGGCTTGCAAAGTACCTACACATCAATCCTTGCTTTTCCTTGCTGTTATGAACTCTACTACAGTCGTGTGAAGAAGTCCAAGTTAGTCTTTGAGATGATGCGTGACAGATAACGCGGTTATCTCTACCTCCCCTGACAAGAGCCGGCACTCACAACCAGACATGTGAGACAGGCCGCTCTAGAGGGAACTACCCGCAGCTAAGTTGCCAGAACTAGCCAGAAAACCCATAAATTCAGGAGCAGTTGTAAGTTAGTTGTTGTTTTACTAATTTTGGTGGTAGCATGTTATGTACCAAAAACTGATACATTTCCAAACTTATAGTTTAACATTTTTTTGGTGGCATATATATGGCTAAAGAATATTCAAGAGCAAGACTCTGTTAACTGTGTACTAGTAAAAACATGATTAAATTTAAAGTCAAAGTTAAGGCTAAAATAAAAATGCTTTTATCATCACTCCAATATATAATAACTACTACAAAATCTAAGTGGGAATAATGCCATCTAACTGCTCTTACGAATCTCTATGCTAGCAAAACGAAATAGAAGGGACAGTTCTTAAAAATAACAACAACAACCTGGAAAAAAGCTACTTCAAAGTGGAAAATAATTTATATGTTTTATGTGGTAAAACAACATGCTGCAATTTTTTATATAAATGAAAAACACAACACTGGAAAGTAAAGCTGTCAACACAGGAAACGTCATTTTGTCATTTTCAGTATTATGTTCAGAAACTGGCATGGCCCACCCCTAAAAATAAAACACTTTTCCCTCAAAGCATCTAAGTAAATCTTCATGAAGCTAACTATTAGTAGAGAGAGCATGACATTTTATTAATCTTAAATTTTAAAAATAAGAAATACAGAAGAATATTATTAAACTGTTGAGGCTTCAAATTCTAATGCCACTCTCTTAAAGTATTCTCAAGTTCCAAACTGTATACTGAGGGGAGTGATCAAAGTGAGAAAGTTTCCACAGTTCTTTTCCTGTTTTTCATTCCAATAACAATTGCCTCAAGGAGCTGGAAATGAGATACCTCCCTTTCCCATCCTGAAGCATCAATAATATGTATAGGTATATATGGAAACTTGTCACATTTATCTCCCTAACCTGGCCAAAACATGTTTTTGTTTTTCTTTTTGTAAAAATTAAACTTGCTCAAAACCCAGGTCAAATTTAAGATAAATTTCTTTGGAGTTTGGACATTCAAGATTTTGATGAACTGAAGCGGTTTTGTTTTTTTGGGTTTTTTTTTTTGTGTTTTTTTGAAGATTTTATTTATTTATTTGACAGAGATCACAAGTAGGCAGAGAGGCAGGCAGAGAGAGAGGAGGAAGCAGGCTCCCTGCTGAGCAGAGAGCCCAACAAGGGGCTGGATCCGAGGACCCCGGGATCATGACCTGAGCTGAAGGCAGAGGCTTTAACCCACTGAGCCACCCAGGTGCCCCCAAGTGTTTTATTTTTGATGACAATGTACACTAACCCTTACTTTCCTGTTATCCTATTTGGTGGTTCCAAGAAAATCCTCACTAACAGTTTAAGATTTAAGATCCTTGCAGTACAGTAAAACCCTCTAATAATATTGTTGTAGGAACAGAGATGCTGATGGTTGATGATGCTTTACTTGTATAACCTCACTTGATTTTCGGAAGAATCACCTGAATTCAGAAGAAGAATAAATTTTATTTTTATTCCCATCATTTTATAGACAGGGGAAGTAAGGCTTAGGGAGATTAAGCATACAACTCACTCAAAACTTGAACCCCTAACTACTGTCTCACCTAAATAAAGTCACATGTTCGGGCACCTGGGTAGCTCAGTTGGTTAAGAGTCTGCCTTCCACTCTGGTCATGATCCCAGAATCCTGGGATCAAGCCCCAAATCAGACTCCCTGCTCAGAAGATAATCTGCTTCTCCTTCTGCCCCTCACTCCATTCATGCGTACTCTCTCTTTCTCTCTCTCTCATAAATAAATAAATAAAATCTTAAAAGAAAAAACTCATGTTATTCTACTTCAATATTGTGTTTCAGAACCATATTTTTAATTATGGTGAGTCAGAACATGCATGTTTCATCAAATAAGAAATTTTTCCCTTAATACCACATACTGCATTCTGCTAATTTTTTTCTTTTAAAATTCTGTGTTCATACAGAGGGGACATGAACTAACATTTATTTACATGTATTATACAATAAGAACTGTGCTGAGCAACTCAAATAACTTTGCCTTAGTTCTTACATTCTTCCAATGAGGTACCTTTAATTTTCCAGATGAGGAAACTGATCTGGTTTTTTAACCTCAGGAGGTTAAATTGTTTTCTCAAAGGCAAATGAATAATCACTGAGACAGCTAGATCTGTACTCTTGTTTACACAACTGAAAAGTCCTTGGGCTTTTTTGTCACCCTTCCCTGATACCTACCAGAGTATGGGAAGCATAATACTTTTTTTTTTACTTTTTTTCAAAAGATTTTATTTATTTATCTACTTGAGAAAGAACAAGAGTGAGCGACTACAAGCAGGGAGAGCAGCAGGGGCAGAGGCACAGGGAGAATCAGGCTCCCTGCTGATCAGGGAGCCTGACGTGGGTCTTGATCCCAGGACCCTGGGATCGTGACCTGAGCTGAAGGCAGATGTTTAACCGAGTGAGTCACCCAGGTGCCCCTGGAAAGAATAATACCTTGAGAAATATACATTTTATATATACCAGGTGAAACACAGCAACATAGCATCCTTTATGACTGCATATACCATACAAATCCACAAAATATTCAGAATTTCTTAAAGGTTTTATCAGTCTTCAAAAAGTTTTCCTACACAAAGTAATAATTTATGAAGATATAAGACAAAATATTTCTGATACTTAAGCTTCCATTCCACTTATTAATCCGAACAAATGAAAGATTATAAAAAAATAAAATGTTACAATGACAGCATACTACTTACTACAAAGGTTAAAATATGGACTCCCATTTTCCTAAGACTTACCGCGATGTTTACAATTCCTAGCTAACAGTATCATAAAAGTAAGTTAATCTCTTCTTCTTTTTTTTAAATCTTTTTTATTTATTTTCAGCATAACAGTATTCATTATTTTTGTACCACACCCAGTGCTCCATGCAATCCGTGCCCTTTCTAATACCCACCTCCTGGTTCCCCCAACCTCCCACCACCCCCCCGCCACGTCAAACCCCTCAGATTGTTTTTCAGAGACTATGGACTCTGAAAAACAAAACTGAATCTCTTCTAATAGATAATACACCTAAAAAAAAAAAAAAGCATAAGAAATAAATTGCATAGTAATACTGTTTTCCTCTTGAGTGACGGAGACGTAATATCTAGAGAATAATCTTCAGGAAAGTAGATAACATAGCGTCTAGCAGTTCGAAGAACCTAGGTATGGAGCCAGAGTTCCAAAAAGTCTTGAAGTCTTCTAACATTTTTGCTTTGAGTAGCATTTAAGCACAAGAACCTTACATCTCATTAGTGCAATAGTTTTATGAGTAAAAGATAACCAGCATAAAACTTAAGAGTTGTAATGTCCTCTAAAACCAAAATATCATCTCATACACAAGATTTAATGTATGAGAAGATTTTCCAGGTTATCTCCTGTTTAGCACTTAGGAAACTGTCATCATTTGTAGTCAACACCTTCATGTCACAGAAAAATTCATGACATGGGGCACCTGGATGGCTAGGTCAATGGGCATCTGCCTTTGGCTCAGGTCATGATCCCAGGGTCCTGGGTTCAAGCCCCACAGCGGGCTCCCTGCTTGGCAGGAAACCTGCTTCTCCCTCTCCCACTCCCCCTGCTTATGCTCCCTCTCTCACTGTGTCTCTGTCAAATAAATAAAATCTTAAAAAAAAAGAAAGAAAAGAAAAGAAATTCATGATACAATTCTAACGTATGGTTTTACTTGCTTTTAAAATTTTTATTATTTTTTTAAAGCAGACTCCATGCCCAGCGCAGAGTCCAACACAGGGCTTAAGACCTGAGCTGAGATCAAGAGTTGGACGTTTAAGGGTGCCTGGGTGGCTCAGTCGGGTAAGTGTCTGCCTTTGGCGCAGGTCATGATCCCAGGGTCCTGGGATCGAGCCCCACATCGGGCTCTCTGCTTGGCAGGGAGCCTGCTTCCTCCTCTCTCTCTGCCTGTCACTGCCTACTTGTGATCTCTATCTGTCGAATAAATAAATAAAATCTTAAAAAAAAAAGACCAGAATTAAGTGAAATTCTAACTTAAAAAAAAAACACTGTCAAATTTCTTTTCAGACACCACAGAAATATTTATACAGTTTTGAAATTCATGTAAATATCTAGACTCTATGGCTGAACACCAACCAGACTTAATCTCCATACGGAATTTTATAAACCTCTGAAATTAACTTACCGGCTTCATTGTCAATTGGAAACTCCCACAGCTTCCCCTCTTTGGTCCACTGGATCATCTCTGCAAAACCATTCTGAAGGGGCTGTTCATTTACCATGGCCAACTGCTTCGCAAATTCCACGTCCCAAAGTGAAGGTGCTGTCTCTATAATAACATTTCAAAATAATCACAAGTCAATGTATATATCTTTATTTTTTAAAATGATATAATCAACTCTAAATTAGTAATACATTTCAGGCCCTGAGGATTAAAATAAACAGTATATAATGAAAGGTCACTCACTGAGAGCTAAAGCTAAAGGAAGATGACAAAAATTCTACAGCGACAATTCCTGCAAGCCTTAGCATTTACTACACTGCTGGGCAAGCAAGCCCTAAAATCTCACCATCACCTCTACTGGAAAGAAAAAGGAATGTGTATTTTCTTTAAGAATGTTTTCATGAATGTGAGTAATTTTTTTTTAAAGATTTATTTATTTATTTTAGGGGTCCCTGGGTGGCTCAGTTGGTTAAGCATCTGCCTTCAGCTCGGGTCAGGATCCCAGGATTCTGAGATCAAGCCCTACATTGGGCTCTCTGCTCAGTGGGGAGCCTGCTTCCCCCTCTCCCACTCCCCCTGCTTGTGTTCCCTCTCTCACTGTGTCTCTCTCTCTGTCAAATAAATAAATAAAATCTTTGGAAAAAAAATATTTATTTATTTGAGAGAGAAGGAGAGGGAGAGGCCACGTGTGCAAGAGAAGGAAGGGGGCAGGAACAGAATCTTAAGCTCTCCCTGAGCACAGAGCCCACCAACCACGGCTGGATCTCACGGCCCTAAGAACATGACCTGAGCCAAAATCAAGAGTTGGATGCTTAAATGACTGAGCCACCAAGGTGTCCCATGAATGTATTTTTTACATAACATGTGACTTTAATATTTAAAGTCTAGCCTCTTTATCTTTATTTTTAGTCTGTCAAGATAAGTCACAATATACTACTATTAATGACCAAAGAAATTAAATTAACATAATAATGATACTACTAAAGGATGAGGAGCTCTGACTCTGCTAATGCTTTTTATGCATTAGTTCATCTCATCCTCACAACCAACTCTATGAGTAAATTCATATAAGGTTAGCTTATGACCACCATCATATAACATTTCAATTATTTATTTGCTTTGGAAATTGAAGACATCTTTCAAGAATGAATCCTATTTCCACCAGTCACTGCTGGTGGGAATGTAAAATGGTACAACCTCTTTGAAAAATAGTTTGGCAGTTTCTTAAAAAGTTAAAAATACACTTAGCATATAATTTCACTCCTAGATATTTACCCAAAACAAAACTATGTCTACACACAGACTTTTATGTGACAGTTCATGAATGACCACACCTAGGCTTAATTAGCCACATTTACAGAATAATCATAACAGGGGCGCCTGGGTGGCTCAGTGGGTTAAACCTCTGCCTTCGGCTCAGGTCATGATCCCAGGGTCCTGGGATCGAGCACCGGATGGGGCTCTCTGCTTGGCAGGGAGCCTGCTTCCACCCTCTCACTCTGCCTTCCTCTCTGCCTACTTGTGATCTCTGTCAAATAAATAAATAAAATCTTTAAAAAAAAAGAATAATCATAACAGCAAAATAATTATCAGTCACATTTTATAGATTTATTCAATAGGCAATGATCAGCCCATGTCTTTTCTGTGATCACAATCATCACCACCATCATCACTGTCATTGCTAACGGCTGCAACTATATCCTGAATGTCAACTGTGGTTTTGGCACTGTGCCTGACACTTGAATTACATTACTTCATTTAATCCTTGCGAGGTAGGCATTAGCCCTATTTTATAGATGGAGAACGGGAAACTCAGAGAAGTTAGTATGACAGAATCTGAATTTGAATAATCCACAACTATCAAATACCAAAATTCCTTCCATTACGCTATATTACCTCTCAGTTCTAAATTACTGCAGGGTAAGTAGAAAGGTCTATGACTACATCCTTTGCAGCAGTGGAACGAACCTGGAGGGAAGCAAAATGTGGGAATCATGGGACAAAAGAACTCGTTCATTCTGTCAATAATTACTGAATGCCAACTATACATCAGGCATTACTTTAAGTGGGAGAGAGACAGCAGTGAATAAAAACCGAATTGAAGTTTGTACGCGGTTGATATTATACTTAACTGGGAACAAAAGACATTCTTTAGACTCGATCAAGTATAACTTATTAAAACAGTACCTTCATTGAATTTTTAAAAAATTTTACTTACTTATTCTTACTTAATCTAGAGAGAGAGAGAACAGGGGGAGGAACAGAAGGAGAGAGACAAGCAAACCCCCTGCAACTTGGGACACATCAGGCTCCATCCCACAACCTTGAAATCATGACCTGAGCTGAAACCAAGAGTGGGATGCTTAAATGTTAAATGTTAAATAAATTTACCTTATGAGCATACAATCATTTTATATTTTTTATAGAACACATAAAACTGCAGTGCTTCCTTGCCAGCTAATTTAAAAAATAGGATTTCTGATTTTAAAAAGCAAGCTGACTCCTTCAAGAATCCAAGTGCCTCTGCTGGCTGTTCATTAGGTGGACAACTGCAGCTGCCCTGACAATAAATGCCCTTTTAAAAAATTTCTTTTCAGCATAACAGAATTGTTTACGCACCACACCCAGTGCTCCATGCAATACATGCCCTCCATACCAGCCACCACCTGGCTCCCCCAACCTCCTACCTCCCACCCCTTCAAAACCCTAAGATTGTTTTTCAGAGTCCATAGTCTCTCATGGTTCACCTCCCCTTCCAATTTACCCCAACTCCCTTCTCCTGTCTAACTCCCCATGTCCTCCATGCTATTTGTTATGCTCCACAAATAAGTGAAACCATATGGTAATTGACTCTCTCTGCTTGATTTATTTCACTCAGCATAATCTCTTCCAGTCCCGTCCATGTTGCTACAAAAGTTGGGTATTCGTCCTTTCTGATGGAGGCATAATACTCCATAGTGTATATGGACCACATCTTCCTTATCCATTCATCCACTGAAGGGCATCTTGGTTCTTTCCACAGTTTGGCGACCATGGCCACTGCTGCTATAAACATTGGCGTACAGATGGCCCTTCTTTTCACTACATCTGTATCTTTGGGGTAAATATCCAGGAGTGCAATGGCAGGGTCATAGGGAAGCTCTATTTTTAATTTCTGGAGGAATCTCCACACTGTTCTCTAAAGTGGCTGCATCAACTTGCATTCCCACTAACAGTGCAAGAGGGTTCCCCTCTCTCCACATCCTCTCCCAACAAACGTTGTTTCCTGTCTTGCTAATTTTGGCCATTCAAACTGGTATAAGGTGGTATCTCAATGTGGTTTGAATTTCAATCTCCCTGATGGCTAGTGATGATGAACATTTTTTCATGTGTCTGATAGCCATTTGTATGTCTTCATTGGAGAAGTGTCTGTTCATATCTTCTGCCCATTTTTTTTTATATGATTGTCTGTTTTGTGTGTGTTGAGTTTGAGAAGTTCTTTATAGATCCTGGATATCAACCTTTTGTCTGTACTGTCATTTGCCAATATCTTCTCCCATTCCGTAGGTTGCCTCTTTATTTTGTTGACTGTTTCCTTTGCTGTGCAGAAGCTTTTGATCTTGAGGAAGCCCCAAAAGGTTATTTTTGCTTTTGTTTCCTTTGCCTTTGGAAACATATCTTCAAAGAAGTTGCTGTGGCTGATATCGAAGAGGTTACTGCCTATGTTCTCCTCTAGGATTCTAATCCATGATGAGCACATATACCACGGAGACCATGTTGAGGTCTTTTATCCATTTTGAGTTTATCTTTGTGTACAGTGTAAGAGAATGGTCGAGTTTCATTCTTCTATATATAGCTGTCCAATTTTCCCAGCACCATTTATTGAAGAGACTGTCTTTTTTCCATAGTATATTTTTTTCCTAATAAATATCCTTTTTGATGCAAGTGTAACAGCTGCCACATCAACAGGGAAGAGGTGATCTACTCTCCATGACCACACATTTTATTGTGCTTTTTTCAAGTAGCTTGTTAGAATCCTCTAAGTGTGTGTGTGTGTGTGTGTGCATTTCCTATCGACCCCCCCTTTTTTTTAAAGATTTTATTTATTTGTCAGAGATCACAAATAGGTGGAGAAGCAGGCAGAGAGAGAGGGAAGCAGGCTCCCCGCTGAGCAGAGAGCCCCAATGTGGGGCTCAATCCCAGGACCCTGAGATCATGGCCTGAGTGGAAGGCAGAGGCTTAACCCAATGAGCCACCCAGGCACCCCCCCCCTTTTTATTAAGGGAATCTCAACAACCAATATGGGCCTTAAACCCATAACCCCAAGATCCAGTTACATGCTCTGAGAACTAAGCCAGCCAGATGCCCCTTGTACTTCCTGTCCATCATATAAGACAGAAAGCAGTTTTCGCGTTAAGGGCAGGCAAGCTGTTCTCTCAGTTTCTCCTTTAGTTTAAAAGAACAAACACTGATTGAATTAACTCCTTTCCTCTATGGATTGATATTTCATAGCTCAATTTGTTAAAAAAAAAAGCATTTATTTAAAAAATTTTTTTTAAAGCATTTATGATTTAAGGTAGTTAATTCCTACGATTCGTCAGCCACTGGCTAGGTGTTGCTGGGTATAGAAAAATCAGTGAAACCCAGCCCCTATATCTAGCAGTTTACTGAATAGTGGGAAAAATCAGATGTTTATATAAGTAACTATAATAGATTAAATGAGCCATTGGAGGCAGGCCACGGAACTTAAATATCAATTACAAAATTATCAAGCCCAAAAGCTAACTTATAATCTTTGGAAATGAAAGCCACTTGTAAGCTGAAGACCGTTTGTATTGAGCTTCCTGTTTATCTGAATTTATCAGTAAACCACACAATGTCAAGCAAGAGGACACTCTTACATCTCTTTTAATTAGACTTAAATGGTGATTATGAAAGATTTGACCTCTTACCCAAAGGGATAAGTACATGGAACAAGGATGGTGTGTTTAAAAAAAAAAAAAAAAAAAAAAAAAAACACGACCACCACAAATCTGCTAAATATATTTCCTGACTGCTCTTCTTCCCAGCTCCTAAACAATCACTAAGTCAAATCATTAAATTCTACAAATGCTATCTACCTTTTTTTTTAATATTGTATTTATTTATTTGAGACTAAGGCAGAGGCTCAATGACTGAACCACCCAGGGTCCCCCTCTGCACCCCTATCTCCTCTTCTAGATAGCAAGCTGCCTCAGGACAGAAACCATAGTTTATCTTTTCTAATAGCATAGTTGCAAATAGAGGGTGACAGTTAATGTTCTAACCCAAATCAGTAGCCAACTGCTAGCTCTGGATTCAAGAAGGTGGTAGTACTTACCTCCCACTATCTCACAGAATGCAGCATTTCAAGGCAGGAATCTGGCCAAGATTAGCAATGGCAACAATTACATTCATAAGCAGGATCCAGGCCAATGACAGGACGGATTATTAAAATACCTCACATTTGGGGCGCCTGGGTGGCTCAGTGGGTTAAGCCGCTGCCTTCGGCTCAGGTCATGATCTCAGGGTCCTGGGATCTAGTCCCGCATTGGGCTCTCTGCTCAGCAGGGGGCCTGCTTCCCTTCCTCTCTCTCTCTGATCTCTTCCCTTCCTTTCTCCTACTGTGATCTCTCTCTGTCAAATAAATAAAAATAAAAAATCTTAAAAAAAAAAAAAAAAAAAATACCTCACATTGAGCAATCAAAACATTAAGGACTTTTTTTTTAAAGATGGAATGCTTCTACACCTGAGAAATCATGTTCTTAACAAACCTGTTTCAGGTGCCTCTTTGGTAACTGCCTTAAGGTCAAAAATATTAAGTCTCTTCCTTTTGAGCATATTTTTCCTAAGACTGAAAAAGAAAAAACAATTTAACTTAATATTTTTACAATGGTCAACAAAAAATTGAGAAAACTATTCTATTATTAACATTTTTAAAGATTTTATTTATTTATTTGACAGAGAGAGAGACACAAAAAACAGAAGCAGGGGGAATGGGAGAGGGAGAAGCAGGCTTCCCTTCCCGCCAAGCAGGGAGCCCAATGTGGGGCTCAATCCCAGGGCCCTGGGATCATGACCTGAGCCAAAGCAGATGCTCAATGATTGAGCCACCCAGGCTCCCTTAAGAAAACTATTTTATATGAAATACTCCATGTAGAAATTAAAAATAATTCCACTGGGGTGCCTGGGTGGCTTAGGTCATGAATCCAGGGTCCCAGAATGAGCTCTGCAGCAGGCTCCCTGCTCAGCGGGAAGCCTGCTTCTCCCCTCCCACATCCCCTGCCTGTGTTTCCTCTCTCAATGTGCCTCTCTCTGTCAAATAAATAAATAAATAAAATCCCAAAAAATAAATAAATGAATGAATGAACGGATAACTAAAAACTGGAACAAGTACACTTGAATTTTTGCATCATGATACAATAAAGCAGTTTAAGTAGTTTAATTTCCAAAATAACTAAAAAGATTAATTTTCCATAATTTTATGTGATCCATTTCATATTAAGGTTTTAGAAAACTCAACATTAGAAAGCTATTAAAATATGCTAAATTAAAAGTTGTTAAAGTCAACAGTTCTCTTAGTTTAAGGGCAGAAAATACTGCATGTTTAATTATAAACTATAATTATAAAAGATGGCACAGATAAATCAAAACATTCCCACTTATAAAGCAATCATTCTGTAATTTTAACATAATGATTAACTTTACCTAACATTTAAAATTAACTATTAAAATTAATGTCAGAGAGTTAATAGGTAACTTTTCCTTGTATATTTTAATCAACTGCTTTATGCATCAATTCACATTCATACTTGAATCAGTTTATTGGGAGATTAAAAACCGGTTCAAAACTGGATAATCAGTTTTAATATAATTTTTGAATTCTTGGGGCACGTGGGTGGCTCAGTCAGTTAAGTGTCTGCCTTTGGCTCAGGTCATGATCTCAGGATCCTGGGATTGAGTCCCCAACTTTGGGCTCCCTGCTCAGTGAGGAGCCTGCTTTTCTATCTCAAATAATAAATAAATAAAATAAATCTTTAAAATTTTTAAAGACTGCAATCTTACTTGTCAGTTTAAAAAAAAATTTCTAATATTTCACCTATGAGAAATATTTAACGTATAAATTTATATACTGTGCACCTTACTCACCAGTCACATGAAAAGAATCTATTTGGAATAACCAGCATTACCGACAGAACTATTTGATTCACTAACCTAACTTTAGTTCTTTCTCCATCTTTCTGTGCCTTTGAGACTTCCTCATGCTGCTGCAGTTGCCTGAGCAGCTCTGACTTGGTTGTCTGCTTATCAAAACGGAGAAAATCTGCAACAGTAGATGCTGCTGCTTCCAACTCAGGACTCACGGACTTGGTTCTAACAAAGAAAATGAAAAACAAGGGGGAAAAAAAGGCATTACCTATTATGCCATTAGTTTAGTGGAAAGTAAAATGATTCTTTTCCAGATAAAACTTTTTTTGTCATTCAAAAAATCCATTTCAGACAAAAATCAATAATTTTTTAAATATTTGGCTTTTTTAAAGGAGGCACCACACCCAGCCTGGGGATCAAACTCAGGACCCTGAGAGTCAAGATCAAGAGTCACATGCTCAATCCACAGAGCCACCCAGTGCCCTAGGTATTGCTTTTTTGTTTTTAAGATTTTCTTGATTTATTTGACAGAAAGATACAGCAAGAGACGGAACACAGTCGGGAGTACTGGGAGAGGGAGAAGCAGGCTTCACACCAAGCAAGGAGCCCGATGAAGGGCTGGATCCCAGGACACTCAGATCAGGACCTGAGGGCAGACACCCAACAACTGAGTCACCCAGGTGCCCCAGTATTGGTTTTATATAAACTTTAAAATGTCAAAAGTTGAAGGTAATGGATACTTGTTGAAGCACAATAGTAACTCAAAACAACACATTAAAGTAATATATTAAAGTATAAATTAAGCACAATACTAACTCAGAACATATTCAGTTAAATATGTATTTTATATATATATTTATGTAATGGGTAAAGGAGAGGGGTGGGGAAAAAAAGAGTGGCGGTTATAGTTCACTGGATTTTTAGATGCCAATTTATTTCAGAAACTATATATATTGCAAGCCAATATTAAAGTAGCTAAATCTCTCCACATATCATGATAGATCCATCGGATGGAATAGTACTCAGCTCATGCTATTCACATGAAGGAAACAATGAAAAGTTGGATTAAAAAACAAAGGGATGCTCTGTAATACTCCTTTTATACAACTTCTGGAACACGACTGGAATTAATAAAGCATTCCGCGCTGCCCACACCATCTCAGCTTCACTCCGCTAAACTGGAATTGCATGCTTGGTGAACAAGCTTCGTGGTGGCAGAACGTCGGGGTTTAACGCCAGTATCGGTGCAGTGGGAGTACTTTAAATGACGAATCAAAGAAAAAATGGAGGCAGGAATGAGACCGTTATAGTCTCGGGAAGTTAAAAAAAAAAAAAAAAAAAAAAAGGAGTGGGTGAGACAACTTTGCTTCTGGAGCCCGGACTGAATGGGGGGAGGCGTGGCGGAGCGCTCGGGACAGGGGCCAACCTTGTACCCCGAGCTCTGTTTCTCACCCCGTTATGACCCTGGGCAAGTCATGTTAGCTTTCTGGGATTTCCCGTTCCTCAGCTTTAAAGCGACGGCCTCTGAGATCCCGCGGGCGGGAACATCCACCCCAGGAAGCGGAGAAGGACCACTGAACGCCCCGGAGGTCGCCTTGACACCCGCAGGGCCAACAGCGCCCCAATGCGGTACCTGACCGTTCCGTGCGGAGCACCGAGTAGCACAATCGCAGCCTCTGAGCCTCCAGAGCATAAAGGGAAGCGGGAGAGAGGGCGCAGAGGTAGGATCGCCGAGACCCTCGGAAACATCGCCAAGACACAAACGCAACTGGGAGCTCAAACGATCAGGCCGTCCCTCTGCCAAACACGTCCCCCGCTCTCTCTTTCCGTTCCGCCGCCTGGTGCGTTCCTTCCCTTCACGTTCCGGTGGGCAACAGGGGCCTGTAACTGAGTTCCGGCCTCGTCCGGGGCCCGGCCCCGTCAGTGGCGTCCAGGCGTTTCTAGTGGCCTAGGTGGAGTGGATGCCTGAGTTCAGCTAAGATGCGCCGGTTCGGGCATCAGGACCAGCGCGGGAGAGGAAGAGAGTGGAGGAAGCGATCTAGTGTGCAATACTACTTTGAGGGGCGGGGAAGAGGCGGAGAACTGACCCCACTGGGCGCTGTCTGGGGGAGAAGGTGCACAGTGTTCATCACATTCTCAGAATGGCCCCTGGCCACAAGGTTAAAAAAGAAAAATTACCCTGGAACATAGAAATTGGTATTTCTTTTCAGTCTCTGTTCTTGATGTAGCGTCAAAACATGAGACGTGTATGTTTCTTCGCCCGCCCTCCACCCCAAAATTGTTTCAGAGAGAAAAATGAGCAAGAGAAAGGCGTGGCTTCGTCCTGCCCTTGAGGAAGGCCACGAAGGCTGCACGAGGGGGTCAGACCTCGGCGTGCACGAGCGGAATCCCCGGCAGAAGGCCGGCTGGTAGGTCACGCGCGAACCTCTGGACTGCACTTGCATGGTGGCCGCCGGAGGCTGACGTCAATTTTCCCTACCGTTTCAAGAGGGACTCAAGATTGGTGGCGAGTGTTTCGTAAACGGAAATACAGAAAAGCGTAGGAGTCATAAACATATTGAGCAAAATGTGCCTCGTGAATTAGTAAGGACTGAAATTTACCCTAGCTCAACTTTCTTCCTTTCTTCTTCTTTTTTAAATTCTTAAATAAATTTTTGTAAGATTGATTGATTGATTTTAGAAAGACTGAAAGAGAGTACGGAGCAGGGAAAGGGGCAGAAGGAGATGATGTCTAAGCTGATTCCTGCTGAGTGCACAGCCAGAGGTGGGCCTCCATCCCAGGACCTTTGAGATCGGGACCTGCATCGAAACCAAGAGTCCAACGCTCAAAAGACTGAGCCACTCAGGCGGCGCAGACTCTCAACTACTGCTTTCCGAAAGAGGTCTTTAATGATTACCCTAGTTAAAATAGCCTCCTGCACCACCCAGTCCCAGTCTCTGGCAGGGATCCCTGTTGTCTACCAATCCCCATATGCCTCTTCCTCTGGAGTTTTCCCTCTTTGTGGCTACAGAAGAAACATTTCCCAGTCTTCCTTGCAGACAGGTACCTCTACATTTATCAACAGAATGTGAATAGAAGTGATGTACCCATAAAAAAAATGGGCACAAATTCCCCTAAAACTTTTCCTCTTTCCTCCTAGTTGGAATACAGACAAGATTATAGGAGCTGAAGCAGCAAGGAGATGGAGAGATGAAGGCTTTCAGAGATAAAGGTGAGAGCCACCCTACCTCTGTCCCTTGCTGCCTCCTCCAGACTCTCACAGAGGAAGGGGGGAGGGGAACCCTTCCTTCTTGTTTAAATATATTTCTCAGTTTCTCTGTGACAGGTAGTCTAGATTGTATCTTAACTAAGGTACCCTCTATGCCAAAACCTTGTTTCATCTTCTACAGAGTACCACCAATGGAAATTTATCTCAAATTTATGTGCTTTTGTTATCTCACTCTGATAGAATGTGTGTTCCGTGAGGGAATGGACTTTGTCCTATTCACTGCTGCAGTTCTAGTTCCTAGAACCGTGCCTGTCATATGATAGATGCTCAAAAGTATTTGGGGGAATACATTAATTATTTCCAAGTACAAAATAGGTGCAGAGAGTTTAGGAAATTTGCCCAACTTCTTGCCGCTAATCAATGGCAGAGCTAGATTCAAACTCAAAACCACTTAACTCTGATATTCTTGTTCATCTTGGAATACCGAGATTCTAGCAAGAACCTAGGAGATTTTGGTGCAGGTGGTCTTCAGACAGAATTTTGAGATAAACTACAATCACAGTGTGGCTTACTTAGCTATTTATAACTCTACATTCACTTAGGATACACATAAATACAAAGTGTTATAATTGGTGTACTATTAAAAGTGATGATCAGACTATTACTTCTGATGAACGTCAAAGTCCTAATGCTCAGCAAACAGAGCCAGACGTAAGAGGCCATACACTGTATGATTCTGCTTCCATAATAGTGTGAAGAAGACACAGCTAAAGGGAAGAAATCAGATCAAAAGTTACCAGGAAGTGGGGATGGAAGGAGGGGATTGGGTACAGCAGAACATGAGGGAACTTTTTATACTTATTGAAATACTCAGGGCGTCTGGGTGGCTCAGTGGGCTAAGCCTCTGCCTTCGACTCAGGTCATGGTCTTAAGGTCCTGGGATTATGCCCCACATCGGGCTCTTTGCTTAGTGGGGAGCCTGCTTCCCCCCCTCTCTCTGCCTGCCTCTCTGCCTGCCTCTCTGCCTGCTTGTGATTTCTGTATGTCAAATAAATAAATAAAATCTTAAAAAAAACTTGCTGAAAAAAAACTATATCTTGATTCTGGTGGGGGTCATGGCCTTTCACACTTACCAAAACTCAAGACTTGTACACCTAAAATGTGTGATTTTTACTGTATGTAAATGATATATCTCAGCAAAACTGATTTGAACAGAAAAGTTAATTAAAATAGTTAGAAATCTGCAATTATAAAATTGGTCACAAATTAAACCACAGGAGAAATTTAATATATCCTAAGAAAAAGAAAAGAAAAAACCTGTCCTTTGAAAAAATACAATTTGTGCAATGGTTGAAAGCAATCATTTATAAAAGCAATAAAAATGTAGCCTGAAAGTAGAAAATGTTTTTCCTCCTTCTTCTATTCTGCCATGGACTCACTAATCATTTTCTTCTTAGTGCCCCCTGAAATGCACTTTCTAGAACAATGTGCCTTTGGCAAGAGGCAGCCAATCAACTGAAATAGGTCCTGATATACATCAGGGACTTTGTCCTAAATGTCTCATGAAATTCTACACTAATTAACTCGACAAGCTTTCCATGAGTGGAAAAGGCAAAAATTATTCTATATTCCAGTTACCGATTGCTGTAACACACCACCCCAATACTTAATGGCTTAAAACAACAATTTATTCTCTCTCACAGTTCTGTGGTTCACTGGGTCGGGTTGGGCAGTTCCCCCTTGGGGTTAGTCATGAGGCTACAGTCAGTTTGCAGCTAGTCTGGATTGGATGTCTCGGATGTTAATCTCATTCACATATTTAATGGCACAGCTGGGATGGCTGGAAGACACGGGGCCTGGCCGAGTAATATTCTCTCTTTCTTGCTTCCTCTCTCTCCATGTGGCCTCTGAAGGGTAGCAAAATATGCCACCTTAAAATATATCACTGGGTCATAAAGATCATTTTGACCTGTGGACATTTAAGATGCAAATACAAGTGGAGGTCTCCGCCCTCCCCCTATTTGCCTAAACGCAGGACATAAACTTTTGAAGGTGTTCCCTCTCCCTTCTCTACCAGGAAAGACAAGTTAAGCACTGGCTACCGCTCTAGGAATGTCAGCCCAGAAATGGCACTAGAGAAATCCACATAAATAACTTTACTAACTATCCCTTAGTTTACATTAGATCCCCCACCATATATTTGCCTTTTTACGATTTGCTGCCCTAGAAACTGAAAATCCTTTGCCCTGCTCTTGTCACTTCCCTGAAAACTCACCACTGTTTTCTTAAGATGCTATAAAAGCCCCAATTCTAACCACCTCTTTGAATCACTCATCTCTGAGTGCTCTCAGACAGAGAGATATGTCTGTGCGGCATATGCATTAATGAACTTCTATTTGTTTTTCTCTTGTTAAACTGTCTTCTGTTAGTCTAATTTACAGGGTCCCAGCCATTGAACCTAAGATGGGTAGAAGGAAAAGAGATCTTTCTCCTCCCCTGAACCTCTCTACCTGGCTAGCTTGGGCTTCCTTACAACGTAACATCTTAGA
The DNA here is from genome assembly GCF_011764305.1 of Mustela putorius furo. Taxonomy (NCBI): domain Eukaryota; kingdom Metazoa; phylum Chordata; class Mammalia; order Carnivora; family Mustelidae; genus Mustela; species Mustela putorius. The sequence continues at coordinate 93,860 of NW_025422307.1, read as the reverse complement.
GCATTTGAGTTTTTTACATAGAGACCAACTTACCATATAGCCTTACATACAGCGAGCAATCCATGAAGCCCAGAATAACACTGCACAGCTTTCTAGGACCAGCACTGGAAATCACATAGTATCACTGCAGTGGTATTCCACTGGTAAAAATAAGCCATGAGGCCAGCCCAGATTCTAAGGAAAGGAACTGTACCTCCCCGGGACCCTAGGAGGAGCGGCTCGTAGGGCCCACCTTTGGAGACTTGCTCCCATCTCTCAGCAAACTTTTAACTACGTCCATTCACTGTACCAGCCACTCTGCTGTCTTGTTTTGTCTTTTTTTCTTTTTTAAATATCCAACTATTTTGATAATTGTTTAAGAACTCATTTCAGTTTATATAAAATATTACAAAGAAGTATCACATACATTATTTAATTTGGTCATTGTGATACTAATAGAGGAAGCCAGGACAAGGATTTTTTTTTTAAGATTTTATTTATTTATTTGAGAGAGAGAGCATGCAGAGGGAGAGGGAGAAGCAAACTCTCCGCTGAGTGGCGAGCCCGGTGCAGGGCTCCATCCCAGGATCAGGACTTGAGCCCAGGGTAGACGCCCCACTAGCTGAGCCACCCAGGTGCCCCAGAGCAAGGATTTTTATCCCCGTTGTACCAACAAGAAAATGAGGCTCAGAGAAGTTCACGGAGTCACCGGAAGTCACGTGACTAGTAAGTGCCAGCCCACAGCCTGCTGACTCCCAACCAGGGCTTTTCAATGGCTCTCATGCCGGCTCAATGGCATGTTTGTGTTTCACTGGCATCATTCCAGCCTGAATGTCAAAGTTCACTTGACAGTGTCCAAGTGCTGGTGTCGGCAAAACCATGCCTCTGAGGTTAGGGTGGTAAGACAAATTAAGGAAAAGCAAACAAAGTTTTAGGGAACTGCCCACTGGAGAGATTTTAATGAGCCTGTGTTTCAGATGAAGATTATAGATATTGATTGTACTATTTTTTTTAAAAAAAGGGCTTCTTCAAACTGATTTGATTTTGTTTATAAAATATGAGATAACCCTTCTGAATAAAGTAGCAATAAATCGGGGGGGGGGTCCCTGGGTGGCTCTGTTAGGTAAGTGTCTGCCTTCAGCTCAGGTCATGATCTCAATATCCTGCGATCACCACTCCACACCACCCTGCATCTCCCTTTGCCCCTCCCCTCCCATTTGTGCTGTCTCTCACTCTCTCTCTCTCTCTTTTTTTCTCTCGGACTCTCAAATAAATAAATAAAAATTTTAAAAAGAAAAGTAGCAATAAATTTGCCATCATGCAATAACGTTAGAGATGATGCCAAGGTAACTTTTTTTTTTTTTTTTTTTGACAGGGAGAAAGACAGCAAGAGAGGGAACACAGCAGGGGGAGTGGGAGAGGGAGAAGCAGGTCTCCCACAGAACAGGGAGCCCGATGCAGGGCTCGATTCCAGGATCCTGGGGTCAAGACCTGAGCTGAAGGCAGATGCTTAATGACTGAGCCACCCAGGTGCCCCTGATGCCAAGGTGTCCTAAAATAATACATAGACAAGTCATGAATGTTCAAAGGATCACTGAAGAAAATATTAAGGTCTCAAATATTTTTATTTATTTATTATTTATCTAGAGAGCAGCAGGAGGGGCAGAAGGAGAAGGAGAAGAATCCCCACTGAACCAGAAGCCAGACACGGGGCTTGAACCCAGGACCCTGAGATCATGATCTGAGCCAAAATCAACAGTCAGACACTTAATGGACTGAATCACCAAGGTGCCCCAGGTTTCAAATATTTATACTGATGCTTCAAATATGTTTCAAATATTTATACTAATTGTTTAGCATTACTTCACAATGCCAAGCAGATGTCGAAGTCAATAAAAAAAGGGAGGATTTGCTGATGTATGTTAGAGAGTTAACTTCATGGAGCTCCTTACCTCCTTAACACCTGGAGACAAACTGACATTGGGTCCAATACTATAAGCAGACAAAACTCTTTGAAGTTTTCCATGTGACATAGACCACCCACAAAGTTCACATAATTAAAGAAAAATAAACTCTAACATGTGTTTTTATACTATTTATATTTTAATCGAAAGCAAAGAAATGAAATCGAAATCGAAAAAGAAATCGAAAGCAAAGAAATGAAAAATTAAACAATCACACTAAAACTTCGTAGCTCAGGGGGCACCTGGCTGGCTCAGTTGGTAGAGCACACAACTCCTAATCTCAGGGTTGCAAGTTCAAGCCCATGTTAGGTGTTGAGATTACTTAAAAATAAAATCTTAAACAACAGCAACAACATGGGGCGCCTGGGTGGCTCAGTCATTAGGTGTCTGCCTTCAGCTCAGGTTGTGATCCCAGGGTCCTGGGAACGAGCCCCGCTTCAGGCTCCCTGCTCAGCAGGAAGCCTGTGTCTCCCTCTCCCACTCTCCCTGCTTGTGTTCCCTCTCTTGGTGTATGTCTCTCTGTCTAATAAATAAGTAAAATCTTTAAAAACAACAATAACAACACCTCTACAGAAGGTGCAATAGACACAGTAGAATGTGGTTGTTCTGGGATGTATATAGTGAAGGACCAGGCTCTGCCCAAGAAACTTTGGTCAAGTTTTCTTACCCTCTTTGGGTCTCAGATGCCTTATCTGTGGAAAGGGAATAGTAATGGTACCTACCTTCAAGGTGGCTATGAGGATTAAGTGGGTTAAGACGTGTATAACTGCTTAGAACAGTGCCTAGCACACAATAAACACTATAGAAGAGTTTGCTACTTTAACATTGAAAGACGAATGGTAATATCCTTTGAAACTTTAAAAATTACAGAAGTTGTAAGGAAGACAACTTTGTTTTTGTAATGAAACTTGTATGTTTAAATAATCGTAGACATACAGAAAAGTTGCAAAAGTTGTACAAATATTTCCCGGACTACCCAAATGTTATCATTTTATCACATTTGTTTTTATCACTTTCATTTTCTTGCCTGTTATTTTTCCCAGAACACTTGAAAATAAGTTGCAGAGGGGCGCCTGGGTGGCTCAATGGTTAAGCCTCTGCCGTGGGTGCAGGTCAGGATCCCAGGGTCCTGGGTTCAAGCCAAGCATCGGGCTCCCTGCTCAGCAGAAGTCTGATTCTCCCTCTCATGCTCTCCCTGCTTGTGTTCCCTCTCTTGCTGTATCTCTCTCTCTGCCAATAAATAAAGATAAAAATAAAATAAAATATTTAAAAAAGAAAAAAAGAAAAAAGTTTGCAGAGATAATTCACTTTACCTCTAAATCATGTGGGGTTTATTTCCTCAAAAAGGGACATTATCACGGCACCTGGGTGGCTCAGTGGGTTAAAGCCTCCACCTTTGGCTCAGGTCATGATCCCAGGGTCCTGGGATGGAGCCCTGCATCGGGCTTTCTGTTTATCAGGGAGCCTGCTTCCTGCTCTCTCTGTCTCTGCCTGCCTCTCTGCCTAGTTGTGATCTCTGTCTCTCAAATAAATAAATAGAATCTTTAAAAAAAAGGGGGGGGATATTATCTTACATAAGTACAGTGCAATTATAAAATTAGGAAATTAACATCAATACAATACTATAATTCAATCTGCAGACCTTATTCAAATTCCACCAACTGTCACAATGATGTCCTTTATAGCAAGAGCAAAAGAAACTCTTTTCCTCATCCACGACCTGATCAGAGATCACAGGTTGCATTTAATTCCATGCCTCTTCATCTCCTTTGAGTGGAGTTCCTCAGTGCATCATTGTCCTTCATGACCTTGACTTCTTTTTTAATTAAAGTATAGTTGACACACAATGTTACATTAGTTTCAGGTGTTTGATCTTGAGGTTTTTTGAAGAGTTCAGGTGAGTTGTTTTGTAGCACATCCTTATTTTTTTTCCTGTTTCCTGTTTCCTAGATTAGTTTTTTTAAATCAGGAGAAATACAGAACTGAAGTTATATTTTTCACTGTGTCCATGTCAAGAGGTATTTGTGTTTGTCAGCCCCATTACTAGAGGTGTTAAAAATGAACAGCTAGATAAGCAAAATAGGTCAATCAGAGAAAGGCAATTATTATATAATCTCACTGATATGTGGAATTTAAGAACTAAGGCAGAGGATCATAGGGGAAGAGAAGAAAAAATGAAACAAGACGAAACCAGAGAGACTCCATAAGTCCCAAACTATAAGAGACTCTTACAAACCATAAGAGACTCTTAATCATAGGAAACAAACAGGATTGCTCGGGGCGGGGGGGGAAGGGATGGGGTAACTGGGAGAGGGTATGTGATGTAACGAATACTAGGTATTATATAAGACTGATGAATCACAGACCTGTATCCCTGAAATAAATAAAAAAACATTATGTTAATTAATTGAATTTAAATTTGAACAAGAAAAAAGATATGAACAGCTAGGTTAAGATATACATAGGGCAAGGTCTAGAAGGGTCCTAGGCACAAGAACTTCTGTCACTTTGACTTGGGGTGGACCTATCCTCCTGGTGCAGAGATGTGTTTTTTGCCAAACTTGAAGCTTCTGCAGAAAAGCATTTTGGTTGAGGATGTTAAACTATCTAGAAGGCTAAGAAGCACCCTCCTTTAAAGGCTGTCTTCTGATTTCAAACATAGCACTCCTAGAGAACACCAAAGCCAATTTTTTTCAGCAATTACTACTTCTGGACCTAAACCTTCATCATTCAACTCTTACTAGATATTCCAGGAAGAGTGTATTGTTATTGTTGTTAAGAATTTTTTTTTAAGGATTTATTTATTTATTTGAGAGAGAGAGAGAGCACACATAGAGGAGCAGAGGGAGAGGGAGAGAGGCAGACACACCATTGAGCGTGGAGCCCAACACAGTACTCAATCCCAGGACCCTGAGATCATGACCTGAGCCAAAATCATGAGTCAGAGCTTAACCCACTGAGCCACCCAGACACCCCTGTTGTAAAAATTTTTAATATAGTTCTCGGGTGGGCTGGGTTGCTTAGTGGGTTAAGCCTCTGTCTTTGGCCCAGGTCATGATCTCAGGGTCCTGGGATGGAGCCCCCATAGGTCTCTCTGCTCAGCAGAGAGCCTGAGCCTGCTTCCCACTCTCTCTCTGCCTGCCTCTCTGCCTGCTTGTGATCTCTTTCTCTGTGTCAAATAAATAAGTAAAATCTTTACAAAAAAAGAATTTTTAATATAGTTTTCTACATGCAGATGCTGAAGAAAATGAAAGAATTTTAAAAATTAAGGAGAACATTGTTTCTAGCCAGCTCATGGTGCTGCAGATCTTGAATCTGTGAGTCGAAGGCAGAAATCTAGAAGTAAAAATGTTATTGATGTCACATTCAGTTGTATTTTAAAGCAGCATGTACATTTAGTCTTGGATGTTTGGAAGAGTTTTTTAAATATTCTGAATTATAGCATATCTTTGTTCAAGGCCAGTCTGAGAGTTTAGGAAAGGTCATATCCTGAACTATAGAAAGGCATTCTTGGTTCTGTGTAATAAGATGGACAGAACAGGAAGAACCAGGGTTGAGAATTAGACCTTCCTCAGGTGTCAGAGCAGTGCAGTAAGGAAAGGATTGGCCCAGCTATGAGAATGAAAGATTTGAAGACTTTGCTGACATCTGTCTAGAAGATAATATGATAATTGTGTTTATTATCATAACACACATGCACACACCATATATATATATAAACTGCTCTGATTCCAAAGCATTCTATGAATTAATGATTGTTTGAAATTTTTTCGCTAGTGAGTTAGAAGTGGGATTCAATAACTAGTGGCTTGCTGAGCTGAAAGATGATGTTGGGTGTATATTATAATTATATAAAAATATTGAAAATGGGTGAAATTACACAAAGTTACAGAAGGGCAGCAAAGATGATAAAATAGCAGTTTAGCTTAATAGTGAAAGTGAATTCGCTTCCATTTAATGTACTTGCGTAACACTGAATCTACCCACATTCATTTCGTACATTATTTAGCTACTATGCTAATTCTAAGAAACACCTTAGCTAAGTAAATAACACATGTTGGGAAAAGTTAGAAATATTCTGCCGGTCTGCCATTGCTGCCAATCTGTTCATGCTAGGGCCACAACAGGGCAAATAGAGAAGTCCCTTTGCTGTGAGGGCAGGTCAGTGGAACACAAATGTCACTGCCCAGGTGAGTTTTTCTGGTTCTGGGGCTGCTCGCTTATGCATTCATTGAAGTTTTTGCTGCTTGTTTTATTCCATTTTCCATCACACTTGCTCTGTCTATATATACTTCATATGCAATCACATTTAATTTATATTATGCATTACTTTTCAGTCACTAGCATCACCTGTATATGTGATTCATTTTCCAATAAATATGTTGCTTTGTTGTTTACTATATACCAGTATTCACTGATACCAATATATTTACTTTTAGCTATAGAGTTTATAAATATATGTGTGTGTGTATACACACACACATATATATACACACATACATATTTAAGATTTTATTTATTTATTTGGGAGAGAGTGAGTGAGAGAGAGAGAGCAAGAGCTGGGAAGGGAGGAGCAGTGGGAGAGGGAGAAGCACACTCTCCACTAAGCAGGGAGCCCAATGTGGGGCTGGAGCCTAGGACTCTGTGTGGGATCATAACCTGAGCCAAAGGCAAATGCTTAACCATGTGAGCCACCCAGGCACTCATATATATATATGTGTGTGTGTGTGTATATATATATATATATTTACATATATAATATATGTGTATATATAGTGTATAAAATATATGTGTATATATATATAATATATATGTATATATATATATATATATAAAATATATATATACACACATATATTTTAAGATTTACTTATGAGAGAGAGAGAGGGAGAGAGAGATCAGGGGGAGGGGCAGAGAGAGGGAGTGGACCCCACCCCCCTGCCCTGAGCAGGGAGCGGGACATAGGGCTTGATCGCAGGACCCTGATATCATGACCTGAGCTGAAATCAAGGATTGGATGCTCAACCAACCGAACCACCCAGGCACTCCCATAGATTTTACATTTTATCTTCAGGTTTGGTAGACATTACTGAATATCCAGATTTTATGATTTCATGTGTAAATAAAAGGAAGTTATTTTATGTGCAAAATAATTCCTTCCCTAAAATCAACTCGAAATTAACTTTCAATGCTTTTGTGTAAAAGAGTGCATAAACATTCTCTAACAAAACTGGGAAGTACCATATATACCTGCCATACGACAGTTAATTAGTGATAATGGGGCACCTGTGTGGCTCAGTGGGTTAAGTGACTCCTGATTTCAGCTCAAGTCATGATCTCAGGGTGGTGAGCCTACATTGGACTCCATGCTGAGCAGGGAGCCTGCTTAAGATTCTCTCTCTCCCTCTGACCCTCCCTCCGTACGTACACCCACTTCCTCTCTCAAAAAAAAAAAAATTGAAATAAACAAATAAGAAAACAGTGATCATCACAACACCAACGGCCACTATGGAGTACTAAACAATCTGTAGCTGCTATCTCGTTTACTTCTCCACATGACATCAGGATTATCCAATCCAAGGTCATCGCGTGTCAGGGCAGACAGAGGACACCACACAAGAAGGAAGTCCACAAACAGTCAATATTTGGAAATCCTACCAGTCAGGCTGCCAGTGGCGTTGGTACACTGAGGTCTGTTCTTTGTGAAATAGGCCTGCAGAATAAGCCCACTTCTCCAGCACTTTTAGTTAGGCATTTCGATTCACACATGACCTCATCAGTAAAAGTATCAAATTATTATGAAAGTTCTTCTCCAGGTAAAGTACTGGCTGAAGGCGCAGAGAGGAGGAAGGAGGCTAGGCTAGCTGAGCTCACTTAGGGCATAGTTTGTCACCAGGTTTCCCGATTTGGGTGGGGAATGGGTGGGTGTGTGGCAGAATGTCAGAGGTAATATTTCCCTTCCCTTTTCACAGGTGCGCTAAGACCTGTTGTGCTTCCACACCATCCACAGTTGGAAATGTTTATCTTTCTCAGTAGATATAGATGTATTTCAGGCTAATCCAGGCTATAAATCAAGCCAAACAAGAGTATCAAGCCCAGCCTAAAATAGACATGGATACCTGGTATTAGTATAAATATGTAACATGTGTTATGTGAAAATACAGTTTCGGTCCTCTTGGAATACGAAGATGAGTAAGACTCCATCCCTGCTTCCAGGGTCTGGTGATCGGATCGGATCAGGGTCACAGGTTAACAGGTGATGCAACAAGAGATACAAGGCAAAGTGGCCAAAGGGTCATGGTCACGTACTCCTGTGGGGGCACGGGTGGAGGAGTCTCCTGGATCACAGGGTAGCCTTTGCACTAGGTCCTCAGTGCCCCAAACCAAAGGGCAGCGTCAGGTGTGTGGGGGCCAGGGTTGGGGGAGGGTGGGGAGACCTGCAGCAGTGGCCTGTGTGGGAGATGGGGGCCGGAAGAGGAAGTGGCTTCACGCCCTTCAGATCAGACTGTCTAGGTGTTCGCTTCTCAGCCTCAGTGTAAAATGACTCATTCTCAGCAGATTGACATGTAAAATGGCTTTGGATTTTAAGTTTCTCAAAGAGCAGGATCACGTCATTCTAATGTGAGCTGCACAGCGTAAGACACAGCAAATGATTTCTGGAGCTGACAGAGATGTTTCCAGACAGAACCGTCCTCAGCCCCAATTCTCAAGTACCTGAAAGGTCCCTGGTTGCCCCACCCCCACCCCTTCCCTTTTCACCCTCACGCTGCCCCTGGGGGCCTGCCTCTGTGCTGCCTGCCCTTCTCAGAGCTTCCCAGCTTTGGGCCTCCCCAGGACTGGGGCACCCTGGCCAGATCCTCTCTGGAAATTAGGCTTCTCCTCCCCTCAATTACCTGTCAAACTGCCTCTCTCTCTCTTCTCTGCATCAGGAGGAGGGCTGATTACTTCAACTGACTTACACTAGTGTGCGAAGGCCCAAACTGCTGGCTTGTTTAACACTTATTTAACAAGCCATGGCAAGAAAATCTGATTTTTAGAAGAAGAGCTTTTTAAATTTCAGTAAGCAAGACTGCAGCTCCACTTGGGATTGTTTTGTTTTCCCTTTCCTGGCCCTTTCAAGTTAGGTCCCCAAGAAACCTCTTTGAGAGTGAATACCTCTTTTCCCCTGGCATGTATTTGTAGGGCTCAGGTGCCCTCTGCAGGCAGAGATAATCTCATGGTACATAAAACATTTATACCACGGTGTGGGAAGGGGGGCGGCATGCGGTGCTCCGGTAGTGTGTGTGTGTGTATGTGTGGTATGTAGTACGTGTGTGAGAGTGAGGGGGTTGGTGGATATATGTATGCTGTGTGTGTGTGTGTGTTATGCAGTATATTGTGGTATAGTGTGTGTGCGCTGTGTGGTCTGTGTGTGTGTGTGATCTGTGTGTGTGTGTGTATGTGATATGTAATATGTGTGTGGTATGTGTGTGTGGTATGTATGATATGCGTGGTATAGTGTGTGGTCTCTGCAGGGCGTAGGAGATCTGTGTGTGGTGTGTGTATGTATAGGTATGCAGTGTATTGTGGTATAGTGTGTGTGCTGTGTAGTCTGCGTGTGTGTGGTCTGTGTGTGGTATGTAGTATGTGTGTGGTATAGTGTGTGTGGTGTGTGTGTGGTATGTAGGGTATGTGTGGTATAGTTTGTGGTCTGTGTGGGGTGTGTGTGATCTGTGTGTGGTGTGTGAATGTGGTATGCAGTGTATGTGTGGTGTGATGTGTGTATGTGGTATATAGAGTATGTGTGGTATAGTGTGTGTGGGGTGTGTGGGCTGTATGTGTATGTATATGGTATGTAGGGTATGTGTGGTGGTGTGTGTATATGCCGTGATGGTGTGTGTATGTGGTATGAAGTGTTATGTGTGGTATAGTGTGTGTGTGGTCTGTGTGTGTTGTGTGTGTGTATGTATGTGGTATGTGGGGTATGTGTGATGCCGTGTGTGATATGTGTGTGTATGCATGTGCATCCCTGCTAAAAAGACTACAGATGATTGGAACCTGAGCTGGGGGTTCCCTCATTCCTCTGCCCCTCATTCTAAACCCCTAGTCCAAGCAACCATTGTCCTGGGCTTTGACTATTTCAATGGTCAGCTAAGTGGCCCCTTCCTGTCATTCCCACTCTCCTGCAGTTTCTTCCCTACTCAGCCACCAAAGCTCTCATTAATAACGCAATTCAGACCAGCTTTTTCACCTGCTTGAAATCCTAAACTGGCTCTCCACTCTACTTCAGAAATTTTCCCCCAGAGGGTAAGCTTTAATTTTATTGTTACATCAGTCTCACAAATAAACCAACACAGTGAGAAACACTGAGCAGGTAAAGTGCAGGGCAGGGGCCTGACAACAGGAGAGAGGAATCCAGTCTGTCTCCCCGGCCCCAGCCTGGAAAGGCCATTCTATCACACAAGACCAAGGGTAGCTGACAAACAAAGCAATTCACTCTGTAGACATTCTGAGGGGAGGAGTAGAAAAACTTCCCAGGTGGGTTCTGTGCAGGGGGAGGAAATGGACCTAAATGCCCTCCATGCCTGGTGCTTGACTGTGGCTCCCACCTCTGTTCCCCTCACTGCAGGTCACTTGGGTCTGCTCTTTGATCTTCACAAACACAACACAGCTTTGCTCTAGGACTTTCAGCTTTGGCATGGCATCTCCTCTTTCCCGGACTATTCTCAAAGACTGTCCCATGGTTGCCTCCCTCACCTCTTTCTAACTTAGCTCATCAGCCATCTTCTCAGTTGCACCACAACTGGTGAAGCCAACCTTCCCACTCCATCATGTAGCCCAGTTGCGTTGCCCTTGCTCGCACTCAACACCCTCTGAAGCAAGGTCCTTTCATCCCCTCAATACACTCAATGAGCACCTCCAGTAGGGGCTAAATCGCATGCCCTTGGGCTATAACAAGGTACAGTTAAGCTCCCTGCCTCTTGGAGCTTACAGATCTTGTCAACCCTTTGTTTACTTATTTAGTGTCAGCCTCCCTCACTAGAATATACGCTGTCTGAGAGCAGGGACCTTGGTCATCCTTGTTCCCTTCTTTATTCTCAGTGTCTAAAACTGCCTAGCACTGAACATCATTCATGGTCAATTTTCATTAAAGAATAAAATGTTTATATTTTTACTAGGGTACATAGATAACATTTTAAATTCCTTTCAATTGTGATGAAGTCAATTTATTCAATTAGTATTTACTATAAAAAAATAAGGCAAACAAAAAAAAAAACCAAATTGCTAATTATTCCAATGATCTATAATAACAATAGTTAGCACTGATTGATCACTTATCATGAGTCAGTGACTATAATAAGTTATTTATATATGTTACCTCATCTTACCTTCACCAAATTCCATGACACAGGTAGAATTATTCTTCCCCTTTCTAAGATGAGGAATTTGGGGCTTAAAGAAGTTATCCACCATCATAAAGCCATCAAATGGGAGAGCTGGTCTTCAAGGGCAGGAAGTCGAGGTCCAGAGTTCGTGCTTTCAACCTCCCCTCCATGATACCTATCCGCCTGTCCACATTCATATCAGAAAGTAAGTCTACTCGTCAACTCCCTACCACTTTCTGAACAAACTCAACACTCTTAGCAGAGTCTGCAGGACCCGTGGAGGCCAGCCCTGTTCCTTGCTAACTTCTCCTATTATCCTCACCTTTGATCCCGCACTGAACCACTGGGGCTTCTAGACCTTTCTTCTCATGCAGTTGCACAGTTTGTTTCCTCCTTCCAAACTCCTACTCACAATTGCTTCTCATACTTCAAGACTCAGCCATTACCTCCTCCACGTGTGCTTCCTGGTTGCTTGGGCTTGGTCCTGTGCCCTTTCCCTGTTGCTCCCCAGCATCCCAGACATGCCTCTGCAATACTCAGTGAACTCCTTTCCTTGGTGCATTCCCTGAGATTTGGGAAACAAGGCTTTGCATTTCATCTCCAAATTTCCAGTGTTTAGCACAAAGCTTGGGAAGGAGATGTTGACTACTGTTTGAATGATGAATATTCATTTGGGGATTGGTTGAATGCCATGTTCTAGTATTTTGCACACAGAGTGTGAAGAATCCTATTATAAAGAGAAGGTTAGAATGTGGCATGTGGAAGTCTTCATTGGTGAGATCACCGAGGCACTGGGGATAGTGGGGATGGGGATAGTACACAGAGCATCAGTTGGTAGAACCATATCTTTCCCTCATTCTCATCCCCAGAAGACTTATTCTAACCACCCAGCTGGAAAAATAGGTGCTGGGCTTTACCCCTCAAGCCATCTTACTCCAGACCTGCAATCCTCTCTAGGCTGTGTTGCCTCAAATATACTGGACCTTCCAAAGCATGGATGTATCCCTTTATTCATAGACCCTTTCAGTGATTGTATCTGTGTTTCTCCAAAATACTCAATTTTCTAAAAGCACTTTTTAAATGTTAAGAAATAGCTAAGTGTCTTGTGATGGGTGCGCAGAAAGATCAAGTCATTTACCCAAGTTCTCGCACTACTACTAATAGAGCAATTTGCTTCTAGACCCTGTTCTCTTAACCAATAGACTATTTTGTCTTCAGAACAACTCAGTCTCTCAATTACTCATTCTACAAATATTTATTGAGTACCACAGAACACCAGCTATTGTTCTAGATCAGCAATGTTCGATAAAACTTTTAGTGAGGGGTGCCTGGGTAGTTAACTGCCCCAGTCTGTTAACCATTGGATCCTGATCTCAGCTCAGGTCTTGATCTCATGGTTGTGAATTCAAGGCCCGACCTGGGATCCATGGAGCCTACTTAAAACAAACAAACAGACAAACAAATAAACAAAAACTTTCAGTGATACTGAAATCTTCCATACCTGTCCTGCCCCATATGGGAGCCACTAGCCATATGTGGGTATTAAGTACTAAATGTGTCGAGGGCAACTGAAGCAATGAATTTACTTTATTTCCTTGTAAGTTCAAGTTAAGCAGCCATATGTAGTGATGGGCTACCACAATGTATCGTTTCAGAGGCCAGGAAACAGTTAAAAGCAATGATCCTCGATCTTGCCAGTTTACATTTTGGGATGAAGACAGAGGTGAGAGGAAAAGAGAAAGATAGTAAATAAGAGACATAATACTTAAGTCGATTATATAGCGTGTGATGCGCTGCAGAAAATTAAAAAGTACAGCACAGTCAACAGAGGCTAGTTTGCATTTTGAAATAGAGTGGTCACACCAATCATAAAACTTCCTCATCCTTTGGTTAGGATAATATTTTTTTTTAAGATTTTTTATTTATTTATTTGACAGAGAGAGATCACAGTAGGAGAGAGGAAGGGAAGAGATCACAGAGAGAGGAAGGGAAGCAGGCCCCCTGCTGAGCAGAGAGCCCGATGTGGGACTCGATCCCAGGACCCTGAGATCATGACCCGAGCCAAAGGCAGCGGCTTAACCCACTGAGCCACCCAGGCGCCCCTGGTTAGGATAATTTGATCCAATTCAATTCCTACTCCAACTTCTCTCCTCTCTTCCCTTTCCTCTTGTGAGTTCAGCTCCTCCAAGATGGGGCAGGAAGGAGACAGGAAAGTCAGGCTTGCCTTTTGCATGGGCCCTGCTCTGGGTCCATCTGATGCTGGTGGTCTCTGCCCAGATGTGGCTCTTCAGAGACTATGCTGTGGGGTTCTCTAGGGCAGAGTGTGCAGGTTTGCCCTGGCTCCCTCCATGCTGGAGTGCTCCTCTCAGACAAGGGCAGTGGCTTCTGCTGCGGTTAGCCTACCCCCAAATCCCTCTTCAGGCAATAGATCATCTCCTTTGGCTCCTTGGGCAGCCCCCGGGCTCCTCCCTTCCTGTCACGTGGAGCCATGAGACTGGCTGAGAGCCCTGATGTCCTTCACCAGACCACTAGACTTTCAAACCCGTAGGGTAAGCCTTTCCACCTTCAGAAAACTCTGAGAAACAGGCATCAGTCCTTAGGTCCATGAGACCTTTGCACTCTGGCTGCCCCAATAAACACACCAAGCCCTCCCGTGCTTGACTCTGCCTGGACAGTTAACTGCACCATGGAGGACATGGACTTGGTAGCTCACAGTCTCCCTACTGGGAAGAGAGCCAAACATATTCCTCTCAATGTAAAAAAAGTATATTATTGAAGTGTAGTTGACATACAATGTTATATTAGAGCGGGAGAGAGAGAAGCAGGCTTCCAGGTGAGCAGAGAGCCCGATGTGGGGCTCGATCCCAGGACCCTGGGATCAGGACCTGAGCCAAAGACAGATGCTTAACAACTGAGCCACCCAGGCACCCTGGAGCCTACTTTTTAAAAAAGCTTAAAAAGATAAAAACAAGTGCAATTTTTAACCATATATTAAATGATCCATCTATGTAACATCCCTAAATATAAAAACTTCCTTTTTTGGTTGTCTTGTTTGGTTCACTAAAAGGGATCCTTCCCAGGAGGATAGACTTCAAATCTTCCATTGACCACAATGACCAAAATATCTATGAGAAGAAGAAAGATCTAAGAACTGTAGGGCTGAGGCAGTCTAGCATCATCATTGCCAAGACAACTCTTTTGTAGTGACCAAAGGAGGAACTGTTCCTCCTGATATTATGGAGAAGTTATACATTAAGTTCTGCCTCCCCCAAATGGCAATTGTTCAAGCAGAATTAAGTGCTTATTGACTCTGAAAATTGGAAGGGATATATCTGACTGGTGACGGATGTGAACATAAGAGATGAAAAGAACCTAAACAAGAAAATTTATTCATATATTTCTGATAAGTTTGCACTTCTAAGAAAATAGGACCAATTGTAAGTAGATTTTGCAGCTTCTAATGATCACAAAAGAAAAAAGAAGGCAAAGAAAATGGGCCTTTAGAATTCTTATTTAAAAATATTTATAAAATACTTGTAATGCTTATGATGATTAATCTGGTAAGTGTATAAGATCTGCAAAGTTGGTAATGTTTTGATCTGTTTTATCATTGGGCAGATTATTGTTCATTCTGGCTCTCAAGCCATATTTAAAAAAAAAAATTTTTTTTCGATTTATTTATTTTCAGAAAAACAGTATTCATTATTTTTTCACCACACCCAGTGCTCCATGCAATCTGTGCCCTCTTTAATACCCACCACCTGGTACCCCGACCTCCCACCCCCCCCGCCACTTCAAACCCCTCAGCAGATTGTTTTTCAGAGTCCATAGTCTCTCATGATTCACCTCCCCTTCCAATTTACCCCAACTCCCTTCTCCTCTCTAACACCCCTTGTCCTCCATGATATTCGTTATGCTCCACAAATAAGTGAAACCATATGATAATTGACTCTCTCTGCTTGATTTATTTCACTCAGCATAATCTCTTCCAGTCCCGTCCATGTTGCTACAAAAGTTGGGTATTCATCCTTTCTGATGGAGGCATAATACTCCATAGTGTATATGGACCACATCTTCCTTATCCATTCATCCATTGAAGGGCATCTTGGTTCTTTCCACAGTTTGGTGACCGTGGCCATTGCAGCTATAAACATTGGGGTACAGATGGCCCTTCTTTTCACTACACCCTGTATCTTTGGGGTAAATACCCAGTAGTGCAATTGCAGGGTCATAGGGAAGCTCTATTTTTAATTTCTGGAGGAATCTCCACACTGTTCTCCAAAGAGGCTGCACCAACTTGCATTCCCACCAACAGTGTAAGAGGGTTCTCCTTTCTCCACATCCTCTCCAACACATGTTGTTTCCTGTTTTGTTAATTTTGGCCATTCTAACTGGTGTAAGGTGATATCTCAATGTGGTTTTAATTTGAATACCCCTGAGGGCTAATGATGATGAACATTTTTTCATGTGTCTGATAGCCATTTGTAAGTCTTGATTGGAGAAGTGTCTGTTGAGATCTTCTTCCCATTTTTTGATATGTTTGTCTGTTTCGTGTGTTTTGCGTTTGAGGAGTTTATTATAGATCCTGGATATCAACCTTCAAGCCATATTTTATAACCATTTTCAAAGATGGTTTTGTTGTTGCATCTAAAAGAAAACATCATTGAAAAATGGGGAGGTGGCATTAAGAGTTAGTAATGGAATAGTTTCGTATCTAAACACGTTAGCTTTTAGAAAAGTATTCATTGCAAATAGGCCTTGTTGTGGGGAAAGAAGACTATAGACTCCTACAACGTTCACACTGGTGAATTGGAAGATGATGATATAATCCAACAAATTGATTGCCATGATGCATTTTTTTTTAAGATTTTTATTTATGTATTTGACAGAGAGAGATCACAAGTAGGCAGAGAGGCAGGCAGAGAGAGAGGAGGAATCAGGCTCCCTGCTGAGCAGAGAGCCCGATGCGGGGCTCCATCCCAGGACCCTGAGATCATGACCTGAGCCGAAGGCAGAGGGTTAACCCACTGAGCCACCCAGGCGCCCCAATGATTCATTTTTTAAAAAGATTTTATTTATTTGAGAGAGAGAGTACACAAGCAGGGGAAAGGGGTGGAGGGAGAGGGAGAGGAGGACTCCATGCTGAGCAGGGAACCTGACATGGGGCTCAATCCCAGGACCTCACGATCATGACCTGAGCCAAAGGCAGGTGCTTTACCAACTGAGCCATCCAATTGCCCTCAATGATTCTTTTTGTTTAAAAAAAGTTTATTTATTTATTTTAGAGAGACTGTGCAACTACGACAGTGGTGGAGGGAGGGCAGAGGGGGAGGAAGAGAGTCTCAGGCAGACAGTTATGGGAGAGAAGACCACAGGTACCTACAAAGGCCATACTGATAAATATTAAGACCATGGTGCAACCAACAAATTTATTGCAATGACTCATTCTTTTTTAAGGTTTTATTTACTTATTTATTTATTTGAAAAAGAGAGAGAGAGCATGTGTGCACCACAGTGGTGGGGGATGGGGGTGGGGGTGGGTGAGGGGTAGTAGTAGATGAGGGAAAGATCCTCAAGCAGAGTCCGTACTGGGCACAGAGCCTGAAGTAGGGCTCCACCTCATGATGCTGAGATCATGACCTGAGCTGAAATTAAGAGCTGGACACTTAGCTGACTGAGCTGCCCAGGCGTCTCTCACAAGGATTCCTTTTGACAGCACCTAAAACCCACTGTGGGCAAAGCTGGGGCCAGAGGAGGAGTAAGTCAGAGTTCTTGCGCCTCAGCAAGGGACACAGAGTAGATTCTACTATAGGGGCCCTGAGGGCTCAGCGGGTGGCTCCTCCCACCCATCTAGTGGAATTTTCCAGCGCTCTCAGCTTTATACCCCCACCTCCCCTGCACAGAGCCAGACTTCTATGGTTCCCCAAATGAGTTGTACCTTTGTACATGCAGTCTTCTCTGTTAAAAAATAAATAAATAAAAAAGCCCAATTAGAATCATTTGCCAACACCCACACCCACCCCCGCCCCAAGAAACCCTGATTTAATTACAGTTTCAATGTATCCCAGGAATGCGATGTTTTAACAGTCAATATGAAATTTCCTGATCAGCCCTAGTGAGGTTATCTCCATGATAAATCCTGCCATTCTCTTTCCCCATAAAGAAGCTGACCTGGCCTGAAACAATCCTTTCTTTTCTTTGGCAAATAAGTTCTAGCTCCATCTTCCTTCCTCTGAAAACCATCCATTTTGCACAGCTCCTTTCAGCTTCCCTCTGCTTGCTGGATGGTATGCTGCCCGGTTCATGAATTACTTAATAAAACCAATTAGGTCTTCAAATTCACTTGGCCGAATTTTGTTTTGTAACACCCCTGATGGGAATTCTCAGCCTGTCTCCAGGGGACATGTGTCGTGTTTTCTGGCTGCTTGGCATTGTCTTACAGCCCTGCCTACATTTGGGGAGTTCTACCAAGGAAACTTGTCTGTCTTTTTTTTTTTTTTTAAGATTTTATTTATTTATTTGACAGACAGAGATGACAAGCAGGCAGAGAGGCAGGCAGAGAGAGAGGAGGAAGCAGATTCCCTGCCAAGCAGAAAGCCTGATGTGGGGCTGGATCCCAAGACCCTGAGATCATGACCTGAGCTGAAGGCAGCAGCTTTAACCCACTGAGCCACCCAGGTGCCCCGTAAACTTGTCTTTCAAGACAAGCCAGAAATCTCACGTTCGCAGCCCCCTTTGCAGACCAGAGTCCAGGCGCCTGACTCACGCTCCTTCCATCAGCTGCCTCTGTGTGATTTATTGTTTTGGAAAGGAGCAAAACAAGGCAGTGGCCATGGCGTGGCAGTGACTTCTCTGGCCAGGCTGGTAATGAAGGTGCCTGGCTGGGAAGAGCAGCAGTTAGGATGCAGAGGCCCTGGTACGAAAGCGACAGTAGTACAGACTAGAACATCTAGAAGCTCTGAAGGAGTTGCAGCATGGTTTCCATGGCTCAGCAGTTCTGCAGCAGGCTTGGAGACCCTTGCAAGAAGTTCTTTGGGGAGCTCCATTGGCTCATTCAGCAAACGCGGAAGTCACCCAGCATCCTTGTAATCTTTCGTTTTGTGCTCCAGAGTTGGCTTCTGTTGATTGCAAGTAAGAGTTCTGAGTGATACATCAACAGGCTTCCTCCCTTAAGAAAGGGCCACTTGTCTTTCAAACCCCACCCCAGCCTGGGGTACCCTAGGGACTTCCCTTGCAACTCACTTTTCTGTCCCCTATTCGTTCCTTTCTCTGGGATGCCACACTCCCCGCCCCCCTCTGCAGCAAGCCCTCACCAAATTTTAATTATTTGTTTCTTCCTCCTTTACCTGCACTGAAGTTTCTCTGAGGCTAGCCATGGTGTCTTTCATTTCTGTATTTTCAGCACTCAGCACAGGCTGGTGCAGAGCCCATCAGTGATCAATGAAAGTTTCTTATTGATAGGAAGCAATGAACAGACATGTTTGGGAGAACAACAGATAATGAAAGGGCTTTTGAGGCGGCTGCGTCTAATACAGGCCTTGGTAAATAGTAGGGGGATTTCGACAGGCACAAATGGTTGGGACTGTCCAGTTGCCGTCCATATTGACATGCAATCTGTTTTCCTGTGCTAGCGTGTGCTTTGAACAATCCGTCTACGATCATTAACTCTAGGAGTTGATGAAGTGCTTTCATTCCAACTCATAAGAATTTGTCCCGAATAGAACTTTCACTTGCGGACTTCAATCACTCCTCACTTGTAGCCAATTTCCTGACGACCCACGACTGTTAAGCGTGTCGGGCTTCTTGCTGTTTCAGTCGATGTTTGGAGGCCATGGCTCCTCTGCTCCTCGTTACCACATCCGGCAGCAGGAGTTTTCTGTTTTGATTCATCAGGCAGTTCTGTTCAGCAATGGCTTCTGAGCCTTAACTAGGTATGTCCGCCGGTTGTGAGGGACTCGTGGCTGAAGCAAGCAGTCTTGATATGGTATGGAAGTCTCTCGTAGGCTAGTAATTTTAGCACAGACTGCATGTCTGCTGTCCATGCAAGAAACATGGAAGGAGAGCCTGGAAGGCTTTCCATCTTCCACAGGTTGGAAAGCTTGCTCAACTAACCAGCCGCCGCCCCCTCGTGTGTCTGCCTGAGCCTGTGGGGCTGGACTGAGCACAGCAGCTTGAGTTCCAGATGTCAGAGGAAAAGCCCTTTCTTTTCACTTCTGGGATGAGCTCTCTGTGTTTATTTGTTGCTGAAATGCTCCAGCTTTAAAATGTAGACGTTAAGGTGAAACCCTCTTTAGTTTTAAGCATATGCTGCCTGCGGCTAGAGCACAGGGATGGACTCACTGCAGAGTTGAGTTCTATGTGGGGCTGGGGCACCCTGGGCTTCCCTTGTCTTTCCTGGGGTTCCCTTCTCAGCAGTCTGGATGAACCCTGGTCAGAGAAGTCTGGTTTGTCCCTGCTGGGCCTAAGAGGCAGGGAATTCATCATCACACTTTTCCTTTGTGCTCCCTCTATCTGTTTTTGTATTTGAAAGTGTAAAATAAAATCTGAATTAGATGGGGGTGGGCAGTGAGGACAGGGGTTCAGAGGTCAGCATGAAGAGCCTTAGGTGGTTGGAGTTATTTGAGCTGTAAGCCTATGTGTTCCCAGTTCTAAGTGTCTACTTCATAGGATGTTGTGAGTATGAAATGGGAAAGTGCACAATGCTTGGTCATAAGCACTCCATAAGTGGAATTTGTCTAGTACCTATTTTAGACAATAAGAGCTCCACTCAAATGCATCCCCTTCTCTGAAGACTCTCCTGACCACACAACTAGGATGCATTTATTCTCTGAGCTGCCATAACACATTGCCTGTGTGTCTTTCATGAAGTTGTCATGCAATCTGCTTTTTAAAAGTGATTATATCCTTAAGAATCTTACCCTATGCTTAATATGCTGTGGGGGACATTCCTGATTACCTAACAAAACCATGCTTCCCCCTAAGCCCCCTCCAGGTCTGCAGTGGTGATGTCTCAGGAAGGGTAAGTCATCATTGGTCAAAACCAGGTGTCGGCAAATCACACCCTGCTAGCCAGATCTGGCCTGCCATTTTTCTCTTTTCTTTTCTTCTCTTTTTTCTTTCTCTTTTCCTTTTTGTTTCCCTTTTCTTCCCTTATCCTTCCTTCCTTCCTTTTCTTTCTTTCAAAAGAATATTTTATTCATTTCTTTGAGAGAGAGAGTGACAAAAAAGCATGCACAAGTGGCAGGGAGTGGCAGAGGGAGAGGGATCCCAGGACTCTGGGATCATGACCTGAGCTGAAGGCAGATGTTTAACTGGCTGAGCCACCAAGCACCCCATGGCCTGCCATTTCTTTTTGTAGGGTCATAAGCCATACAAAAAGAAAACAAAATTTTTTTAACAGTTTTAAAATTCTGAAAAAATAAAATCAAATGATAATTTGTTAACAGGTAAAAATTATATGAAATTCAAATTTCAATGCTCATAGATAAAGGTTTTATTGGAACACAACCATATTTACCTCTTTACCATGTCTATGGCTGTTTTTATTTAGAACAGCAGAGCTGAGTAGGTGTGACAAAGATTGCATGCCCTGCAAAATATTTACTAAAATATTTACTAGCTGGTTGGTCCTTTTCAGAAGTTTGCAGACCCCTATTCTAAACCAAATATGATAACTCCATTCTTTTCCCAGTGTTTATGTTTGGGCAAGCATGAGACTCAAGTTCTGGGCTAGTGGAATACAAGGGGAAGTGTGCCAGGGGACTACTGGGAAATATTTTTTTGTGTGTGATAAAAAAGATATGGAGAAGTCTTCCTTCCTGGCCTTAGATGTTACATGTGAGGATGTGATAGAGCTGTGGCAGCCACTTTGTGATCATGAGGGAAAAGTCAAGAGAATCATAGAGAAGTTAACTCATATACTTTTGGGCTGTTGAATTAACCAACCCTGGAAATTTCTATTTCTAGATTTCTTTTTATATTCAAAATAAATATATGAAGAGTTGTGCATCCTGTTATTTGCAGCCAAACAACCGTAAAGTATATGATTTAAGAAAATATTTTTAAAAATTATGTCATAGTATTTCCTTTTATTGATGATCCATTAAATTTTATCCATTTGCGGGCATTTCTCCTAAGTCTTTGCTACTATAAATGATGTCTTTAAAAATATAGGTATATTACAAATTCAAATCTAAGGCTTATGAAATATACAGCTCAGCTCATTTTTTTTTCTTGCTCGTACCATTAAAAAGTTGTCAAGGAAAAGACAAAAGAAAATGACCCCCTTCATTTTTATTTTATTTATTTATTTATTTATTTATTTTGTAAAGATTTTATTTATTTATTTGACAGACAGAGATCACAAGTACGCAGAGAGGCAAAGAGAGAGAGGAGGAAGCAGGCTCCCTGCTGAGCAGAGAGCCCGATGCGGGACTCGATCCCGGGACCCCGAGATCATGACCTGAGCCGAAGGCAGCGGCTTAACCCACTGAGCCACCCTGGAGCCCCCATTTTTTTTTTAAAGATTTTATTTATTTAATAGAGAGAGAGAGACAGCTTGAGAGGGAATTCAAGCAGGGGAAGGGGCAGAGGGAGAAGCAGGCCTCCTGCTAAACAGGGAGCCTGATGTGGGCTCAATCCCAGAACCCTGGGATCATGACCCTAGCCAAAGGCATATGCTTTTTTTTTTTTTTTAGATTTTTATTTATTTGACAGAGATCACAAGTAGGCAGAGAGGCAGGCATAGAGAGAGGGAGAAGCAGGCACCCCGCTGAGCAGAGAGCCTGATGCAGGGCTTGATGCAAGGCTTGATCCCAGGACCCTGGGGCCATGACCTGAGCTGAAGGCAGAGGCTTTAACCCACTGAGCCACCCAGATGCCCCCCCAAAGGCAGATGCTTAACAACTAAGCCAACCAAGTGCCCCAAGCAATCCCCTTTAAAACATTGTCTTAACAATTCTTTAATGGGATACAAAATACTCCCTTATTCCACACTGGTGACAAAAATCCAAATCCATGCTTATTTCAAATACAAACTCTACCTCATTCCAAAAAAGATTTGAGAGAGTTTCCAATAAAGGTTACATCAACAGTCAACAATATTCAATGGGAGTTGTGTGATCAAAGCATTTTTTTTCTTTTTTCTCATTAATTAAAAGTATTGAATCAGAGATGATTTAAGTTTTTGAATTATTTACAACTCCAATTAACACTTTGTTAAGACACATCCACATGGTATTAGGGCCAAAATGCTCCAAGTGATGAAATTATATCCCCATTTTTGTATCATTAACTAGTGCATTGTGAAATACTGTTGAAGCAGCAAAGGCTCACTTTTTCATGTTAGCCACTCTGTCCCCCACCTTTGACCTACATCACATCTGCCACTTCATCACATAGTCGGCTATACTAATGTCCCTGGATTGCGTAGTCCCAAGTGTAGCAAACAACTTCCTGGAGCACAGGGGTCAGTGCATTGACTCGCCTGCTGTTTGGAACCCAGATCTGAAATGCCATTGGGTTAACCTACCTATACTGACGGCAGTAATGCAGGACTCTGTAAAGTCCTGTTCTCGAGGCTATCAGATGCCTGGGGAATTACCCTTAGAACAAAGTTTGAGTGGACACCAAGAAGGTGATTTTGCAATTAGTTCTCTGAGCTTCTGTGAGATGTTAAGCTTTTCAACATCTTATATTTCTCTATTCCTAATGCAGCAAAAAAAAAGAAAGAGCCACTCCTGTGAGGGAGTTTAAGCTGCCAAGGTGAATTTATAAAATGTGAAGGGAGGTCTATTTCAGGAGAAAGAACTGGTTCCTGCAACTCTCTTGCTTTTAAAAGGAAGATTCTGGGAAGTTAAGCCCATGAACTTCAGACTTGAACAGAACTCTGCGGAGTTCCAGCTCTTTCATTAGTACTTATATAACTTTGGGCAAGTGACTTGGCCTCTGAGTCTCCCATCCTTCACCAACATCATTGGTGCCAGGCAGGGTGTGAAGCACCAGGATACAGCAAGCAAGACAACAGGACAGAGGCAAATGGATTAGGGTTTTTGCAAAAAAGTAACTTTGCTAATTGGGGGTTAAAAATTTGCACAAATGTTTCCTGGTTATTTGTGAGTTTACACATAAACTGAGGCTAAGGTTGTTGAGGAAATGTGAGGGGAAAAAAGAAACGTAGCAGGAGTGGTGAGTCTGGAGCAGCTTTTGTGAGAGTAGGAGAAGGGACTCAAGGGAGACAACACAAAGAATAGGGTTGGCTGGCCGCCCTGTGAGGGCTCTACAGTGACCCGGAGTAGCGCCTGCCCTCCAGATGGTGGTGGATGGCGCCAGCTGGCTCCTGGAGCAGCAGTGGCCCGCGTGGTGGATTGCCCCAGCAGGATCACAGAGATCAGAGGCCGTGATGCAGTTGCCTGAAGGCTGGGGTTTGAAAAGGTTAAATGGTTCACTAAAGGTCACCCAGATTTTTACACAAGCATCCTGGCTCCAACTCCTATGCTCTTTCCAGTCTGTACCTGCAGACTGGCTCTGTCCTTAATAAGGTTTCCTTTAGTCTCAAGTTTCTAGCTTGCTAAAGCCACTGGACCAGGGGATACTGAAAGTCCTTGAGTCCTCTAGAATGTTGTAATGGTAGATTTTGCTCCTGAGTCTGCTTCCCACCAGTTAGGTCACAAGTCCCCTTGGGCAAGTATTTCAAACTCCCTGGCTTGTTTTCTGTAATTGAGTTTCAGAAATTTGACTTCTAAAGTGCTGATTTTGGGAACCTGGGTGGCTCAGTGGGTTAAGCCTCTGCCTTTGTCAGGTCATGGTCTCAGGGTCCTGGGATAGAGTCCCACATCCAGCTCTCAGCTCAGCAGGGAGCCTGTCCCTGCCTCTCCCTACTTGTGATCTCTCTCCATGTGTCAAATAAACAAACAAAATCTTAAAAAAAAAAAAAAAATAAAGTTCTGATTTTGTGAAAAGTCAGTTTGTGCTGTTTTTCTGAGTGCCCCCATTTACCAGGAGCGCTGATGGTTTCACAGCGCCTCCTACCTATGGAAAGTCTGTTCAGTTGTACCTTCAAGTTAAGCACTTGCACTAACACAAGTCACGGGGTATATTTAAGTCTCCCCTCCCCCCATCACTTAAGTGATATTGTCAGTCACCCAACACCGCAATCAAACAGGGCAAAAACAAATTGTAAAAGGAAAAGATTGCACAGTTTAAGGAAGAAAATGCAATATAGAAAATGAAAATAAATGCATGAAGACTGAGCCAAAGAAATCCGAAGGCCACGACTGAGTTATATGGAGCAGCTAGCTGTCAGTAACAGACTCAGAGCTTTCCAGTTGAGTGGGTGTTAGCTCTCTGTCTTATCGAACTGGAGAAAATTCCTTTACTGGCCGTATACAAGATTCTTTGAATAGTGCTTGAGAGCCACAGAGGTAGCCTATAACTCATTAGGAACAGAGAGCCACAGAGGTAGCCTATAACTCATTAGGAACTGAAAGATCAGAGAAGCCCGATTTAGAGCCAGTTTTCATCGGTGGGTGGGACTTTCTCCAATGTCCTAGGCGAGGATGGATTTCCTTGAGGTAGGCAAAATAGGGAACGTTTGTTTTGTGGGTTTTTTCCCCTGGCAATAAGCGAATATATTTTTCATCACCACGCCTCCCGTACTTCTGTAGCCAAATATAAAATAGAGACCTTGAGTCCCAGCACGGTTCACCAGCCAAAGACTTCAGCAGGTCCTTCCAACACCCCCAATCCCTGCCCTGAGTTCCAGCTGGGGTCGAGCCTCTCCGGAGTCCTCCGGGAACCGGGACGAAGGGAAGCAACTCCGGGGGCCCGGGCTCCCTGTCCTCCAGGTCCTCCAGCTCGCGGGCGCGCGGGCCGGGGATCCCGTGACCTGCGCGGGGCCGAGTGCGCCGCCTAAGCCGCGGACTTCCGCTTCCCCGCGCCGGCCCCGCGCTGCCAGCCCCCAGCCGCAGGGGAGCTCCGGGCCCCGGGGGCCGCCGCCCTTGGCGCTCCCCCGCGGGTGGGCGGGGCGGAGGGCCGGCCCGCGGCGGACGTGGGTGTTAAGCGGCTGCCCGGGCGGCGGAGCCCGAGCAGCACGCGCGGCCAACTCTCCTGGTGGTGAGCGCAGCCCCACAACCGCCGCTCCGGGGGCGGCGGGAGGGAGCGGGGCGCGAGCGGGCCTATGCGGGGGGGCGGGGCGACCTTCCCGGGCAGCCGGCGGGCTTCTGGGGTCCGCGGCCCGCGCGCTGTCCACGCGCCCAGGTCGTTACGGGCGCCGAGGGCCGGGGCTCGCCGGACACTCCGGGGCTCCGCGGCCTCTCTTCCGTAGAGTCACCTGCCGGGAAGGGTGTCCTCTTTGCCCCGGGGAGCGTCATCAGGCCTCTGGGCACCGCGCCGCCCGTGCCCGGGCCCGAGTGGGGGCGGTTATGAATGGGAGACTCGTGCAGGTTGTTGGGCTGGAGTCCGAGGACGAGAAAGCGGGAAGCAGTCTCCCTCGCCGGCCTGTGCCCCCGGGATCCGGAGCCTCGGAGCGCGATTGCCTGGCCGGCGTGTTAGCGGGCAGACGTGCCGGCATCGCAGCGCCTTGGGTCCGGCTCTAGTCCTGGGCGGGAGGGCAGCCAGGTCGGCTTGAGCTCCACCAACCCTACCTGGTGGAGCAGGCGGACTCAGAGCGTTCTCCCAGGCGAGAAACTCATTTCTCCTGGGAACTTCAGAAGGCTGTGCGGCTGGCGATGTTGTTTGTCTCTCCTGGAGTCGGACCCACCTGTGCTTGCAGGAGACATAAAGGGGCGCTAAAAGGATTCAGCTTTTCAAATGGCTCAAGACTGAGTTTTAACTTCTGCTGACCAGTCTTGCCTCCCCCAAACCGAATGTATTTTTCCAGACTTCTTGAAGCCGCCTTCTTAAACCACACAATAATGTGAGTCAGTTGCTGACTTAATCTGTTAGTTCCCATCACTCTTTATTTAGTGTTTTAGCAATTCTATGAGTCTCTACTTGTGGGATTTGATGCGTTTAAGTTTGACCTACCGGAGGGGGTTAAATTCACAGCGATGACACATAGTAGGATCTGTGCCTTTCTTATAAACTAAGAAATAAATGTTGGCACCCCAAGAATTCAACCGACGGAGAAGCCACATGGGTTAGGCCCTGTGTGACTCTCCCCACTTGCCTTCAATTTTCCTTGAAAATGCAGGGTTCGGTGCTTGTTTTTTGCGTTTCTTTTTGGTCAGGTTGGAATACTCTGGAATTAAGCATTGCTTGGTAGGCACAGACCCAAAAGGCAAGACTTGAGTCCTCTGACTACTTGTATGACCTTGGAAAAGCTCTTGCTTTGTGGCCTCAGTTTTCCATCTGGAAAAGGAAGAGATTGGATTAGGACCCTCATAGCCTTCTCTAGGTACAGGATGGCCAGAACCTCGTCAACTGTAGTTACTGATACTGCCTCTCCTGTCCTATCAATAACATAAAATGCATGTCTTGTCTGTTTCACTTAGTTGCTTTTTCAAGTCCAGTACTATGCTTTTGTGGTTGCTGGTTTTAAATTTTTTTTTTTCCAAAGAAGGAAGATTCTTGGTGTCTGATCATTCACAACAGGCGTCAAGTGGTTAAAAAAGACTTCTTAGTGGATAAAATGATTTTCCGCTGTTGTTTAGGTCCGCGTTGGCATTCATTAATAACCCAGCTGGCCCACCACCCTCCAAGAGGTGGCCTGGTGGGAACACAAAGGTCTTTAGTGTGATGAATAAAAATTGTTCTTTGGTATTGACGGATAAGTCACTTATTTAGTTTGAAAACCACACAGAATAGGTTGCTGAATTGATTATCTTGATATTAGTGTTAATGAGCCACCTTTCCTTTTTAATAAAAATCTGTATTTTTATATTTTTAAAGCCAATTTCTCTGTTAGTTGATTTTTGTCTAACAAGAGGAGTAGACTCTAGTTTTGCCAAACTTTTTAAGCTCTAGCCCAAACATGCTGAAACATGCATGAAAATTTCATGGGGAGATGGTGGGCGAGTAGAAGGCAGGCCAATTGCACTGATACCTTGACTGCCTTTTTCTTTCTTCCTTCCTTCCTTCCTTCCTTCCTTCATTTCTTTTCTTTTCTTTTTTTCTTTCTTTCTTTCTTTTTTTTTTTGCAAAAGGGAGAACTGATCTCCCAGCTCCCAGAGGTTGAGGTCCCAGTAACCAGGCAGCAGTTCTAGAGAAAGGCTGCAGAGGCTTCACTGATGGTGAGCTCTGGTCTCCTTTCAGGGATATGAGACACCCGTCATAAGCTCCGGAGAGTTGCCTTCCACAGAGACCAGCAGAGGAGTGGGCCAACATGAAGTCCAGTCCTGCCATCCAAGCTGCCATTGACCTCACAGCGGGGGCTGCAGGTAATTCCAGGGGAAACCCATCCTCTAGTCTTGGAGTACCTGCTACAAGTGGGATCCAATGAAGGCGTGGTGAAAATATTGCTTTCGTCACTCCTAGAAGGAACATGCTTTCTCCTTGGAGGGAATCCATGTGATGGAGGGAATCCATGTAATCGAAGAGTAATATCGTCTTCTAAGAACGGCAGAAGGTAGAGCACTTCCCTTACAATAAAACTCTGAGTGTGGGTGCAGGGTGGGAATGTCCTCTGTTCACAGCTGGAAAACCTCACAGCTCAGAGTTGAAGTCCTTTGTCCATTGTCACACAGCTGGCATGTGCAGGTGACGTGGGATTTCACTCTAAGCCTGGCAGTCTTCAGAGCCCTTGTAGTCCAGAATCCTACTATGCCGTCTGTCCAGGGAAGTCCTACTCACTGTCCTTATTGCTGCCAAGGCAAGAAAGGAGGACACTCTTTAGAAATGTCTTTGGTAACTGAGGCTGATTTTTGATGGTTTCTAAAGCCCTAAAAAGAAAAGACAGGCCCTAGGATTTGCCAGGGAAGGGTGGGCTGGGCAGGGGCTGAGCCCCAGGGCAGACTGAGGCCTCAAAAGGCACAGGTAAATACTCCTGGGCAGCGCTTGCAACACACAGGCCAGTCTTTAGATATGTCACCTTTACTCAGCCTGAGAGCAGTAATTGGAAGCCTGTGCGTGGTGACTTGGTTCTCTAGGTTCCTGTGTTATTTTAGGGCCAGAGGAGTGCTGGGATGCTCCTATTTCTCAGATGAAAACCCTGGTTTACCCTTGCCCCTTACACTGATTCCCTTTTTTAAGAAGAAAAAAAATTTTTTATTAACATATAATGCATTATCAGCCCCAGGGGTACAGGTCTGTGAATCGCCAGGTTCTTACACTGACTCTTATAAGGGCCTCAGCTCCTGGGAGTGGAGAGGCCAGAGGGGTGAGTTGCCTTTTCTCCTCTTATCCAGTGGGTCCTTCCGGGTCAACAGATCAGGTGCAGCCAAGGGCCACCCTGGACATCCCATCATTCCCTTAACTGTGAAAAAGAAGTTACAGTTTAGAGAACAAAGTATTTTCTCCTGAACCAAAGGTAGATGGAGGTAGGCTAATTGAGAAAGGCTATAGACAGTGCATTACAGACTGATAAGAAGTACAGGCACCAGCTCCCAGTTTAGAGACCACAGGAGTGTCCTGGCCCAGGAGGAGGGGAAACTAAGCGTGGCCTAGGTGTCCACTGGCTTCTTGTCTGCTGAAGGCCTTGGGTCAGTCCATACCAGCTGCAGCTGATAACCCATGGTCCAACCAATGGCCCCATTCACCACTCCCACCCCCATGCCAACCCCCAGGCCACATTGGGATGACCCTGACCGTGGGAACAGTGGACCCATTTGCCTGCCTCTGGCACCCTCTTAACGGTCCTGCAAATGCTCTGGGCTCAGTTTTTGTCTCCACCTTAGGGTGGTATTTAACCACAGGAGAGATCCTCAGCTTTTGGAATTAAATGTCAGTCAGTCTGCCAAAGACGTAGAATCTGATGTGATCGAATATTCTTTTTCCTGGAAAGGCATTTCTGTGTGGACAGGTATTTGCGTGCGCATTATGTGCTTTATAGTAAATTTTAAAGATACAGATAGCAGTTGTATTGTTGGGAGTCTGGTGTGTAAGGCATTGGGGCATGTTTTTTTTAAATATTACCATGTTTTGGGCCCATCTACATATGGCCTTTAATTCTCCTGATAGGTAGTTGGGATTTCTTCCTGCCCTGGTCTCAGGGGGTCACCCGTCACTGATGTAGCATGGCCCTGCAGCATCTGACTTTGGGGGACAACAGGCTCCTTGGCAGGGGTCTGTGCCAGGTGGACCTGGCAGGTGAGGGGTGAGAGGTGAGGGACTTGTTGGCTGGCAGGGGAGGCTTGTGTTCGTGACCTGAGAACTTCTACTGGGAGGCGCTTGGCATGCAAACGGGAAGCCATAGCCCCCTTTGGATGGGTGGCAGTCCCCCAGTGTGGAGCTAGGAGGGCCTGCAGAGACCTTTGGCTCTGATGCTCACTGTATAGTGTAAAGGACACCCTGAGAGGCCGAGTGCATTTGCCCATGATTGTGCAGCTAGATGGTGTCCAGAGACAGGGCTAGGACGTTGGTTCCTTGGTTCCTTGACTGGTGCTGTTGTTGTCTTTGTTTTAAAACTCCATAATGGTGGCTCTGTAGCTCAGGGGTTAGAGCACTGGTCTCGTAAAACTCCATAATGGGCAACGGCCCTCCTGGGGGTGGAGGTTAATTAATCTCAAGCCTCTGCTGCCAGCTGTCTGGATTGGGACATTGGGCCATCGTGGATTGAGGTGATCTCGGTGTAGTACACACATGTTCTTTTCCGTGTCCCTCCTTTTCTTTGAAATAGACCTCCCCTGCCCAGCAGGTTTTTGGTCCAGTTCATCTGCTATAAAATGCTGGGAAGCTGGCACTGCCTGTCTGCTAGTGTAGGAGAAATTCCAGAAATTCCAAGCAGCTAGGATGGAGGAGGATTTGAAGAAGATAGGTCACTGTATAATGTTGAAATGAGACAGTGTGGAGCTCAAAAGTTAAATTCCTTCATGAGGAATCTTGGTCTCCCTTTAAAATATGGTAGGTTTTTTTTCTTCTTTCTTTTTTAAAAAATTTTTTAAATACAGTAGTATTTTGACAACTATAACTCGCTCCCCGTTTTGACTTTGTTGCTGTATGCCTTAACTAGCCTAGCTTCTCAGTGTGACCTAGACCATTGATGTTTATTCTCTCATGCCAAAATTCATGATTCTTTTGGCCATCTGGATGTCTTCTTTGGAAAAATGTCTATTCAGGTTTTCTGCCCATTTTTAAATCACAGTGTTGAGGTATTTGTTGTTATTGTTGTTTTGTGGTGTTGACTTACAGAAGTTCCTTATATATATTGAATATTAACCCCTGGTCAGAGGCATCATCTGCAAATATCGTCTCCTGATGCATCATTTGGAAATATCCCCTCCCGTTCAGTAGGTTGTCTTTTTGTTTTGTTGATGGTTTCATTCACTCTGCAGAAGAGTTTTATTTTAGTGTAGTCCCAATAGTTTGTTTTTTTTCCCCCTCACTTCAGGAGACCTATCTAGAAAACCGTTGCTAGGCCCGTGTCAGAAGTCTTACTGCCTATGTTTTCTTCAGTTTTATGGTTTAATGTTTGTGTTATGATCAGTTTTATGCAGTTTTATGGTTTCAGATCTCGCATTTAGATCTTCAATCCATTTTGAGTTTATTTTTGTGGATGGTGGAAAAAAGTTTCATTCTTTTGAATGTAGCTGTGCTGTTTTCCAAATACCATTTATAGAGGAGACTTTCTTTTCCATCATTGCATATGGCTGCTGCTTCTCTTGTGGAATAATTGACCCTATAAGTGTGGGTTTATTTCTGAAACTTTTTAGTTATTTGTTTTTAAAGATTTTATTTATTTATTTGACAGAGATCACAAGTAGGCAGAAAAGCAGGTAGAGAGAGAGGGAAACAGGCTCCCTGCTGAGCTGAGAGCCCGATGCAGGGCTTGATCCTGGGACCCTGGGATCATGTCCTGAGCCAAAGGCAGAGGCTTAACCCACTGAGCCACCCAGGCATCCCTGAAAAATTTTTTAAAAAGATTTTATTTATTTGATAGAGAGAGAGAGAACACAAGCAGTGGGGAGTGGCAGGCAGAGGGAGAGTAGAGGCAGGCTCCTCACAGAACATAGGAAGCCTGATATGGGACTCGATCCCAGGATCCCGGGGACATAATCTGCAATCACCCAACAAACTGAGATACCCAGTGCCCAGTGTGAGTTTATTTCTGGGCCTCAATCCTGTTCTTTTGATTTATGTGTCTCTTTCTGTGGCAGTACTGTACTATTTTGATTACTACTGCTTCGTAGTGGTTTTTTTTTTGGGGGGGGGGAGAAGGAAAAGGTTTAATATAAAGATTTAAGATTCACATCAATATAAATGATAAAGTTACCTTTCTCTTGATAAGAGCTCAACTTTTGCCTTTCTCCTTTTAACATTTCTTGCCATATTTTTACCTGTGTTTTTCTGTTACTTTCACCCCATCTCTTCCTGTCTATGATCGTATTGACGGATTCCCTCCATCTCCCTAGTAGTTTACACTCGATCTTTAGCAAAAGGCCAAGAGGTGATCCCCAGTAGTTTAGAAACTAGACTTGTACATAAGCTACAATGATTAAATTCATTTTAACACACTCTGTAACTTTACCAACATCTAGGTAGTATCCGTAACCTTCTTTTCCTATATTCCCCAAGAGCACTGTTAGGTGTTCATCTTCCTGAGTAGAAATGTGGCATTTTATTTTCCTGTTTTCTTTTTTTGATGTGGGAGAAAGATAATCTACATTGTGTGTATGTGTTTATAGTCACCCTAGATTGCTAAAGTATATCCTCCAGTGATTCTTTCAAAGAGGGTATGCAAGAAACAAACTGAATTCTTTCATATCAAAAAATGTCTTTGTTTTCCTTCAGAATAAAATGCCACTTTGGCTGGATGTAGTATTCGATGTTTAAATGTTTTCCCCTGCAGTAATTTTATGTTACTGCCCCATTTACTTCAAGCATCCAGAGTGTCCAGTAAGTCTGCTGTCAGTCTGATTCTTGTTCTTTTGTAGGTCACGCTCCTCTTTCTGGAAGACTTTGACTTTTTTTATCCCTGGAATTCCCAGATATCTAGGAGTCTATGTTCATCAATCTTACTGAGTATTTGATAAGCACTGACAGTCTCAAGACTTGAATTTTTCTTGGCACCTGGGTGGCTCAGTTGGTTAAGCAACTGCCTTTGGCTCTCAAGTCATGATCCTGGAGTCCTGGGATCCAGTTCCACATCCAGCTCCCTGCTCAGAGGGGGTCTGTTTCTCCCTCTGACCCTCCCCCCTCTCATGCACTCTCTCTCTCTCATAAATAAATAAAACTTTAGAAAAAAAGACTTGAATCTTTCTTTAGCTCTGGGAAGTTTTATTCCATTCTTAATTATTTCCTCTGCTTCATTCCCTTTATTATCTTTTTCTAGAATTCCTGTCAAATGGATGCTGGAGCTTCTGGATCTCTCCTCTATCTCTGGATCTTTCTTTATTATCTCTTTGGCCCTTTGCATTGTAACCTTAGAACATTCTTCATGTTGATCTTCTAGATCATTCCTTGTCTCTTCAAGTATGTCTCTTCTGCTATTCAGAGCATCTATGGAGTTCTTTATTTTGAAGACATCTGGATGATAATATTTAATATTTCTAATCTCCTCTTTTATCTCTTTGAAGTTATTAATCCACTTCTTCTAAAATTTTCTTCTCTCATATTATCTGTTTCTTTAGGTGTTGGCACCTTTGTTTGCAGAATTTTGTGTCTGTTTTCCTTCAAACTATGGTGATTCCTGATGGGAGTCAGGTGATTCCTGATGGGAGTACTCAAATTTGTACATAAATGCCTATTCTGCTTACCAGAACTTATCTCTAGTGACTTTGAGGGAGAGGCCAAACACAAGGTTAGACAGACTGTCCCAATTCCTTGATTTATGAGCATATCTGTTTCCTCTTTATTCTGGAGTTTTTGTTCCATCCAAGGTTTCACTAATTTTCATCTGAGTCCCAAGCCACATAATTTTTGCAATTTCTTTAAGTCCATTGGAGGCCTCTCTTTTCTCAGTCTGGAAGGCAAGTCTTTACATGTTCTACTTCAGGGTCCTCTCCTTCGTCCCCCGATACACCTACTTCCATTTCCGACCCTGAACTTTCTTCCTCCTCTGGCTCAGAATCTTCTACTTCTTTAGTTACAATAACCTTCCAGGCATCTTTGGTCATTTCCTCAACTCCATGCTTCATATTTACCACAGTATGGCATTGGAAGATGGAATCCTTTCCTCACATTATTCCAAAGCCACCTCTTCTCCCTTCTTCTGTGCCTTCAAGCCTCCTTCCTCCCTCCTCTTCTAACTCTGAGCCGTCTTCCTCTCGAGGGTTTGTTTTTCCTTCCACTCTGAAGATCCTTCCTCCTGAGTCTCTGAGTTCTTCAGCTCCTCTGCCCAGCAACCTTTAACTCTTTAACAAATAGCTCAAGCCATCACCAGTTTCCTCCCCAGTTCCATGTTTGAGTTTACTAGTTTTATCTACTTTTTCTTGAATTTGTATCTTCCTCCTTCCTTTTTTCATTTTGTGGGAGTGTATCTTTCAGTAATTCTTTCATAAATGATTTCTGGCTGGTAAATTTGATGCGGCTTTACATATCTGAAAAGGTCCTTCACCACCCTTAAGGCCTAAATGCTCATTTAACTGGATATAGAATTTAAATTCAAAATCACTTTCCCTTAGAATGTTGAAGACATTAACTCCATTGCTTACTAATATTCAGTGTTGCTGATGAAAAGTCTGCTGCCAATGCAAGTCTTGCTCCTTCATCTTCTCTGGAGGTTTGTAGAATATTTGCTTTATTCTTTAAACTGAGAGGGATATTTTTCCCATCTTTGCTTTGACCAGTTCATCCTCTGCAATGTCTCTCTTCTCTCCTGTTTCTTCTGTAGGATGCTCTGTCTCTGCGTCCATCAACTGTATTGCTTATGGCTTCTTCCCCACTTGCCATGAGTTTGTGTTTTTGTGATTCATCATGGGGCAATTCCTTGCCTTGGTTTGACTTGTATGCTTTAGCTTCATCTAATTTGCTAGTTACTTCTTTTCTTCTAAAAATCAAATTTTCAATATCCTCAACTATTTTAGAGTGTGCTGCTTCTGTTTTCTTAATCCTGTTTTTTATGTGACTATATATTTTATTTGTTACTACTCCTTTTTGGTACGAGAATTCTTTGGATTTTTCATTCTAAAATTTCCTTCAGGTCATATTTTAAAAAGGATTTTAAGTTATTTACTTGAAAAAGTGAATGAGCACAAGTGTGAGTGCAAACAGTGGGGGGAGAGGCAAGAGGGGTGGAGAGAGAGAGGGAGAAGCAGGCTCTCTGCTGAGCAGGGAGTCCGATGTGGGCTTGGATCCCAGGACCCTGAGGTCATGTCCTGAGCTGAAGGCAGATGCTTAACTGAGTCACCTAGTCTCCCCTCCTTCAGGTCATTTTTAAGAAATTGTCTTATCTTTTCAACCACTAAGTCCAGGTTTTCTATCAAGCCTTTAAACTTCCTCATGATAACTACTGACTTGTCTCTGCATTTTCAGTCTAATACCTGAGCCATCTTTTGGTCACTTTCTGTCAACCGAATTCTTTCCCTATGGTGATATTTTCCTATTTCTTTGTGAAAGTCTAGTAATTCCTTCCTTCCTCTCAAGATTTTACTTTTAAGCAATCTTTTTTCCCAATGTAGGGCTCGAACTCACAACCCTGGGATCCAGACTTGCATGCTCTTCTGACAGCCAACCAGGCATGCCAAGTCTAGCAATTTCTGACTGTACATGAGACATTATTGATAAGTATTCAAAACAGAAGTATTTTATTTTTCTGAAGAGTAATTTTTGTTTTTTCCGGCCCGCTCAACTCTCCCAAACTAAAAAATATTATATACATCTATATATACATATCATCCAGTGAGAGTCTTCATCTTCAAGGAAGTTATTTGCAGAGCAGTATTTGTCTTCAGCACAACTGTGTCTCAGTGCCTCAAAAAGGGATCCAGCCTGAGGACACATACACACACACACGCGTGCCTGTGCGCCAAAGGCTTTGTAGTATATCTAGAAATCTGGGATTGCAATACCTCTATCTTTGTTGTTCTTTCTCGAGATTGCTTTGGCTACTCAACAACATTTGTGCTTCCATACAAATTTTAGGATTATTTGTCTATTCTTTGAAAAATGCTGCTGGTATTTTGGTAGGGATTGCACTGAATCCATTGATTTGCTTTGGGTAACATGGACATTTTAACAATGTTTGTTCTTCTAATTCATAATCATGGTACAATGTTCCATTTGTGCTGTCTTCAATCTCTTTCTCATTGCTGTATAACTTGCAGAGAACAGGTCTTTTACCTCCTCGGTAAGTTTATTCCTAAGTCTTTTATTCTTTTTGTTGCAATTATAAGTGGGATTGTCTTCTTAATTTCTTTTTCTGCTACTTTGTTATTAGTGTAAAAGAATGCAGCAGATTTCTGTATATTTTGTTTTCTACAAATTACTTCATTTATCAGTATTTATTTATTTGACAGAGAGAGACATGCGGCAAGAGAGGGAACACAGCAGGGGAATGGGAGGGGAAGAAGCAGTCTTCCCCTCCGAGCAGAGAGCCTGATATGGGGCTGGATCCCAGGACCCTGGGGTCATGACCTGAGCCGAAGGCAGATGCTTAATGTCTCAGGCACCCAGGCACCCTCTTCATTTATCAGCTCTAATAGTTTTTGTTGTTGTTGTTGTTGTTTGTGAAGTCTTCTTTTTATGAAGTTCTTTTTTGTGAAGTTTTATTTAAAGTAGACTTCATGTTCACTGTGGTACACAACGAGGTGCTTGAATTCATGACCATGAGTGTAAGATCCGAGCTGATATCAAGAGTTGGATGCTTAACCAGCTGAGCCACCCGGTGCCCCTAAAGTTTTCTGTATGTACTATCATGTCCTGTGCAGATAGTGACAGCATAACTTCTTCCTCACCAATTTGAATGTGCTGCTTCCAGTTGGCCAGGATGAGAGAAGAATTAGGCACAAACAAGTCACTGCAAAAGACTGGGAGCAGGGGACAACAGTCGAAAAGGACTGCTGCCCCGAGCAACTCCACAGTCTCACTTTTATTGGATAGAAAACAATAGCCAACAGGATTGATGAAGGTCAAACGTTAATCTTGTCTTGCAGACAAGCAAGAAGGAGGATAAAGTTTATAGTTAACCAAGCACATTCATAGGACTCCTCTAACTAACAAGGGGCGCTTCTGGGAAGAGAAAGGAGCGACAACGGATAAGGGAAGCAGGCGTTTTCGTGCCACCCTGAGCTGACTGGGCGTTCCCGGATACTAGGCTTCCCTGAAGCAGGTGGCATTCAGCCCTGGGCGGACCCGGGCGTTTCCAGCTGCCCGGCTTTGGTGAAGGGGCGGCCTTCCGCCCTGAGCAAGCCGGGCATCCCAGCTGCCCAGCTTCATGGTCGTATATCATCCTTCTCCCCAAAGACCTGTTGTCAGTATATGTATTTCTTAAGGCCATATCTAAATGTGCTTGGTAACTAGTAAAATCCTCCAGGGGTTACAGTTTAAGTAACAAATTGTTCTGAGGGGCAGCAGCATGAATGCCTTGTATTTCTCGTGTAATTGCTGTGGCTAGGACTTCTAGTACCATGTTAAATTAAGTGGTGAATATGGACATCTCTGTCTTGTCTCTAATCATAGAGGGAGAACTGTCAGCTTTTCACCATTGAGTATGATGTTAGCTGTGGGTTTATTATGCTGAGTTGTGTACCCTCTAAACCTACTCTGCTGAAATCCATCCATTTCATGGTGTACTTTGTCAGATGCTTCTCTGTATTTGAAATGATCATATGGCTTTTGTCCTCTTGCTAATTGGTGCAATCCACTGATCAATTTCAGAATATTGAAACCACCCTTGCATCCTTGGAATAAAGCCTGCTTGATCTTGCTGAAGGATTTTTTTTTCCTGTATTGTTGAATGCCATTCGCTGTTATTTTATTGAGGGGAATTTTTGCAGCTGTGTTCATCAGACAAGTTAGCTTGTAATTTTTTTTCTACTATCTTCACTTTTGAGGTCAGGGTAGTGCTGGCCTCCTAGAATGAATTTGGAAGTTTACTATTTTTTTTTGGAATGGTGTTTGAAAGATAGGGATTAACTCTCCTTTGTGTTTGATAGAATTCACTTGTGAATCCATCTAGTCCAATTTCGTTTGTTGGGAGGTTTTTGTTTTGTGTTTTGATTACTGATTCAATGTCATTACTAGTAATTAGTTTCTTCAAATTTTTTCTTTTACTTTATTTTTCCTTTAGATTTTATCTATTTACTGAGCATAAGCAGGGGGATCAGCAGACAGAAGGAGAGGGAGAAGCTGTCTCCCCACTGAGCAGGAGCCCAATGAGGGGCTCGACTCAACCGTGGGATCAGGACCTGAGCTATCCAGGTGCCTGACGGGGCACCTCTTTGACACCTTGAAAGTGAAGATACAGACGTTCCCTGACCTGTACCGGGGCCTCACCGACTGCTGCCTGAAGACCTACTCCCAGGTGGGCTTCCGCGGCTTCTACAAGGGGACCAGCCCAGCGCTGATCGCCAACATCGCCGAGAACACGGTCCTCTTCATGTGCTACGGCTTCTGCCAACAGGTGGTGTGGAAGGTGGTTGGATTGGAGAAGCAGGCCAGGCTGAGGTGAGTTGTGGGTACTAACACTTTCTTCCTTTGTTTATAAAGAAAACGTTGTTGCCCAGTCAAAATTTGTATGATACCTTATGGGAAGAGTGTTTCCTTTTTTAAAATAACCACATTGTTTCTGATTGTGAAGTTGTCATGTAAAACTTGTAGAAGGCTGGTCAGTAATGCACCGTAAATAAGGAGGTGCCCTTACGTGCTGCTGTTCTTCAGGAAGTTGCTTTTCAGATGCCCTGGTAGTACTGCTTCTCTTGTGGGCACCACGGCTAGACGGGAGCCACAGGTGCAACTTGTGAGCCGAGCTTTGGGTTCCCCTTCATCAGAGTGCAGAGGACTGGAAGAAGCTGCCTGAGCCAGACAGGCTGGAGAGCAACTTGGAATTTTAGGAGGAGCTGGAATCGTCTGTGAAGATGCGGATGGACTGACTCTTTGGCCAAGTCGGCCCAAATATCGGACTTCGGCTTGTGCTGCGTCCTCCCTTGCATATTTATTTACACAGAGACCATAGAGGATTCAGGAACCACTGGCATGTGTAGCCCTCCCTTTTTTGAACATTGATTTATTTTAAGTCATTGAAACTTGTATCAGGTTCATGGTTGGGCAGATAGCCGTATGGGTTGTTTCCGTAGGAACTGGAAACCCATTTGCAACTCCGGTCCCACCCGACTGTAGGCCCCTTCTGTACAGAAGTGTTCTCTGGAGACGCCTAGTGATCTCAAAGATGTGCCCTTTTGTTCACAGGAGTTTTGTCTTCATGGATGGAACGTGTTTTTTAATAGCTTGGGACTGGGTGGCATCACCCAGGGAGATAGCATCTGAAAAGGGCTGCACATGGATTCCAGGACCTTCCGCACAGAAGGGGTCATGAAGAGGAGGCTGAAGTAAAGAAATAAGCAGAAGAGAAACCAGGAGAGTGTGGGATCTCATGCTAGAGACTGACAGAAAGAACACTGTAGCGACTGTCACTCTTCCTGCTAGAGGGGGAATCCTTCTCTGGGACAAGATGGGAAGTTTAGGTCCCCTGCGACATTCCCAGAGGTGGATGCCTTATGGAGAAGATGGAGGTAGGAAGCAGCCACATGAGGTCCTGGAGGAAGTCCTACAGCCAAGAAGCCATTCTGTTTCATGTGGTCTCACCCCGTACCCTCCTCTCCAGTCCTGGTGAGGCAGGAGGGAGCTGCGTCTTCATCGCACAGAACGAACAGTGTTTGCTTATTACCTGGCAGGGAATGGCCACCTTAGAGTTGATGGAGCTGGAACACCCACACCTGTCCTGTTTTGTTCATCCCTCCTCATGATCTGTGAGAGCAACAGAGCCCCTACTGTTCTGTTTAAAGGTGGGGACTCCCATTTGCAGATACTGGCTTAGGACCCTATTACTTGAGCTCATAACTGAGCACAGGACCGAGTCCCCGTCCAGTACTCTTGCCGTAAGACCAGAGTCGGGGAACTGGACTGTGTTAGGATTCAGGTCTAGAGCAAGACCTGGTCAGTAGAGGCAATGAAAGGAAAGCCCTGCTTGGAAGAGCCTACGATGAATTTCAGCAATGATACCGTAAATATTTGCATGTCCTTGGCTTGAATGCCTCCCCGAGTTCAGTTCTCTTTTGACCTTTGTCCACATGGGGTCCTAACACAGCAGGAGGGTTCAGGTACATGTTTGTTGAATGGGAGATAAGCAGCCGATTCTTACCAAATCCCATCCTGTGCCCACTGTGCTGTGGTTTCAGTTCTGGGTCTAACGCCTCTCCTGCAGGTGCAGCCTGGGGCCCCGCACGCCTCACTGGGCGCCCAAGTAGGGGAGAGGACTCAGTCCACTGCAGGTGTGCTTTGACCTTGCTGTTGCACTAGAACAGCGTGCTCATACTCAGGCTGCCGACTCTTAGGCTGAAGGGCTTCCACACCGATCGATGCCATCTTTGTTCCCGCAAACCTGGCTGTTCTGGCTGCTGGTCAGCAAATTGATGAAGCGTGCCCGAGGGAAATGAAGCCTGGATCTGCAGGCTGGCTGAAAGACTGCAGAAGCCACCTGAAGCTTTGGTCTTGACAGTCCGCTGAGTAGGTGTGAACCATGTTGGACAGTTTCCATTCGCTAGAAGCTGAGCACCAGCAGAGTTGCATGTCGCTGGGTAATGGCCTCATACCCGATTCTCTGAAATGAGAAGCAAGTCTGGAACACAAGCAGGGTCTCCCTCCTGAAGAAAGCCTCGCTCCCCACCAACTCTTCTGGAAGCAGACAGGCTTGGGCCCGCCCTCCGTCTGCCCATGGCCCCGATGCCAGGTCACCGGGGACCAGAAGGTTGGGGCTGAGATTGGAGGCAGCCCTTGATTTTCTCTTCCTGTCTGATGTCCCTTTGTGTGACCGTTTAATGGAACCCCGGACAGTCGCATGTGCTCGGTCTGTAAGGCTTTTGCTCACGGTTTGGGGAAAGCTTGGGAGGGGATCTCCGTAGCCAGGAAGGGGGTCGCCTCGCGGGGGTGTGGCGTCCCGGTGGTTAGGTGATGCAGGCTGCTGGCTTAACAGGTGAGAGTCAGGGAGCCAGTCGTCCTGTGAGCAGCTCACTCTTCCTGCCCAGTCCCGGGTGCCAGCAGAGCTCTTGTGACCGAACACAGGTCTCTATCAATACACACTTTAATGATATTTCCTAGCTGTTGGATAGTTCAGGTGAGAACAGTTGTCCTAAAGTAATAGGATCTGTGCTTCTCTGAGATTTCCTACTTGCAGAAGCCTCATTTTCAGAATTTGGGCACCTGAGTTTCTAGAATCAGCCATTCCCTGCCTGTCCAGGGTTTAGCCAAGCCTGCCACAGGGGTGGAAGTGCCAGCCTCATCCCCAGCCCCCCATTTCCCCTCCCTAAGCACAGCTCCCTGTCTCCCTGCAGCACAGTCTGGTCCGTGGGGAAGAGCGTCCTCAGGAAGGACTGCCCCTTGGGCTTCTACCACGGCCTCTCCAGCACCTTACTCTGAGAGGTGCCCAGCTATTTCCTCTTCTTTGGCGGCTCCGAGCTGAGCAGGTCGTTTTTTGCATCAGGAAGATCAAAGGATGAGCTAGGTAAGCATTTGGCTGGGCTGGGCCGGGCCGGGCCCCACACTGGCCTGCTTATTGCAGAGGCTGTGGGGGTCTGCTAGGCACGGAGGTTTCTGGAGGTTTGGAAAGGACCTTCACACCTTCCTCTGGGTGCACTCATGTCCTTGCCATGAGGGTGAAGCTGTGCATCCCAGACTTCTTTACTGGAGTAACATTTTAGGGGAGAATATAGAAATTACTTTCCTGCGGGAAATCACCTGTAAAGCATTTTGCAATAAGCATAAAACTTGGTAACAAATCTTGAGTGTGTTTCCAGAGGACTGAAAAGTGTCATTCTTTCTAGCTTGTCCTGTGTATCTGCTTGACGCAATCATGTCAATGTTTGGCTTGCATGAATGATTACTTGTTAATTCTCAAACACATCACTTAAGTGTTTTTGGCTTATTCTGGGGTTAGGCACGCTCCCAGGCTTAACTGTCGTGTTTAATAAGACAACTTTGGCTTTCATGGTAAAGGAAGAATCAGGGCTGTGGGGCATTAACATAATGAAATACTGCAGACTGAGAGGGTTGGAAAAAACATGACCTGTGTTTCAGTGGCCACTGTTCTCATTCCCATGGGGTGGGGGGCGGGTTGCCATGTTGCTGAGGGCCTGCTGGTTCTGTGTGGGCCAGTCCTTCGGAGGGCAGGCCAGGAGGGCCACACCGCGACAGTGACCAGCACTGATATGGTCCTGTGATGAGGGGCAGACCCAGAGTGCCACATGGGACCTTGTGTCCTCTGAGCAGAGCGCCCAAAGGGGGCTCGATCCCTGAGATCAGGACCTGAGCTGAAGGCAGATGCCTTACTGACTGAGCATCAGGTGCCGGAAGTATCAGCATTTTTATTTGCATCTACCTGCACCCACTACCATCTTGACCTCTGGAAATGCTGTCCTTGAGACAAAAATGCTGTTGGCTGCTTTCCTCCTCCAGGCCCTGTCCCTTTGATGTTAAGCGGTGGAGTTCGTGGGATCTGCCTCTGGCTTGCTATATACCCAGTGGATTGCGTCAAATCCAGAATTCATGTACTTTCCATGTCTGGGAAACAGGCAGGATTTATCAGAACCTTTATAAGCATTGTGAAAAATGAAGGTGAGTCTGCTCATTGCAGAAATGGAGTGGGTATGTCTAGACCGGTCATTTCGCTGTAACCCTCGTGGAGGTCGATCTCGTGTGTGTGGTTGCTCTCTTCCCCTGCCCCATGTCCTTCTTCTAGCGCCCCTGCCTTAGCTTGCTTCCATTCTCCAGAATGTTTGCTGTCCTTGTTCCTCGCTTCTGGGCCAGGATTCTTTGTTCTAAATAGCCCGGAGGGAACTTTAAAACTCCAGATTTTGCCTAAGGGGACAAATGCTTGGAAGTCAGCACCCCTTGTTCTATAGAGTATAGACAGTATCAGAAAAGGATCTCTAACAGAACCACTAAAGGATTTAAAAGAACGTGCTGCAAGTCCGTAATGCTCAGACTTCCTGAAGGTGATTGGCTCTGAATTTTGAGAGTTAACGTAGGAGTATCAAGATTTTCTAGGAGATGTTTGTGTAACGCCCGGATTGTGCCTCTGGTGAGTAGTGACCTGTCCTTTCAGCATCTGCTCTACATCTTCCACCTCAGGATGTGAACTTCTCGGGCTTGATTTTGCGAGAGAGCGGCCACAGGGTGTGGAAACGGTTCAGTTCATACTCCAGAGTTGCATAAAGCCTCATAGTTGCGCAGAGCCCTTATGCCTCCCTCATCCACTTGGATCTTCATAACAGTCTGGGCAGTGCCAGCTGTGGACACAGGACTGTGCTTTTGGCCCGGTGTCTTGCGGTCCTTGTCCTCCCGAGTGACTCTGTGATGCTGCTGCCCTCCTGTGTTCTGGGGCTGCTTCTCTCTGCCCAGGTGAGGCCTCGCGCTGCCCGGTCCATGTACCAGGAGCAAGTCTGGGACTTGTGTGTGGTACCTGAGCGTCGCCAAGATTTGCTGGAACACTGGATGCCTGGCCTCGTTGCCGTGAGCCTCCATCCTTCCCGTTCGTCCAGGGACACCTAGACAGAAGCCCTTCCGTCCCTTGTCGGTATTCAGTGTGTTGTCTGGATCTGTCGGTGTCCAGCCCTGGGCTCTGCGGCTTTACAGGGTCTCTCTGAGAAGGGGCGTCTCAGTCTTTGATCACTTCTTGTCTTCTAGGAATAACGGCCTTATATTCTGGACTGAAACCCACAATGATCCGAGCGTTCCCTGCCAATGGGGCGCTCTTTCTGGCCTACGAATACAGCAGGAAGCTGATGATGAGCCAGTTCGAAGCCTACTGAAGTGTCCTGGTGAAACGAGGTCCAAGTCTAGGCACGTGACCACGACAGTTCCTCTCAGGGTTTCACGGAGTACAAGACCAATGGGGAATTATTTTGGTTTCATAGGAGTTCTATTTTTTTGGTCTTCCCTTATACTCTAAATCTTAAACTTTCTGAAAAGGGCCTCCATTTTATCCTATTAATTTCTGCCCATAATCGTACTGAAATTGAACTCAGTTGTTGCTCTTGGACTTGGTGGGACATTTAGGGTGAGCCGCCGGCCTTGCACAGGATCTGAAAGGCTAAAAATAGTTCTCTCGGGACTTTGCATAAACCTGTATGTG
Source organism: Mustela putorius furo (assembly GCF_011764305.1). Taxonomy (NCBI): domain Eukaryota; kingdom Metazoa; phylum Chordata; class Mammalia; order Carnivora; family Mustelidae; genus Mustela; species Mustela putorius. Next base: position 50,175 of record NW_025422307.1, on the reverse strand, counting down.
TCCGTGCAGCTTGCATGGTTACATGTTAGTAAGGCGTCATTTGGTTCCATGTTTAATTCTCAGATCTCACCAGAAAAACTCTGAGGTAACCATGTTTCATGAAGATGACTATGAGTGATACCTTACTCTAGATGTAAGCTCTCATTTAGAAACTTAGTACATGCACTGTGCTAAGTGACTGAAGTTCAGTTTTTCTGTGGTGCTTGACAACTGAACTATCTGTGTAGATTTTGTAGAGGAGAACCTATCCGCAAACTGGTGTGGCTTCCATGTTCACGATTTAAATTAGGAGTAAGCCTCTTGGACTTTCCCAAGATGTTGTACTGTTAAAATAGTGCCATTCACTTCCTAGGTGGGATCATCTTGTGTCCCTGACACATTGTGAGGTGTGGTGAGAGCAGCACGACCCTCACCTGTGCCAGCTCCCCTTCTCTCCCAAAGAACTCCCCCTCTGCTGGGCCATAGGTTGAGGGAGGTGCTGAGGGGAGGGGGCCCTGCTGCTGTGCTTTGAGAAGGCCCATGACTGCCAGCGGGCCTGCTCTTCCGTCTCTGAGTCCTGGCCTGGGTAGGATTGCAGATTATTTCTTTGGACCTTCTTTGGCCTGCTGATGCACTTTGGCCCACTCACTCACTCACTGCCTCCACCGACCAGAAACCCTTCCCGGGAGCAGAGTGCCAAAGCCAAGAGAAGCCCTTGTTCCCTGTCTGGTGCCTGAAGGACAGTGCTCACAGGCAGGGTCCTCTTTCAGATGGAACTGGACAGAACCGAGGGCTTGTCCTCCACAGTGAGTGATGTTGGGGTGACCCCTTTGTTTACATTTATCTCAGGATCGCTAACTGCCATGTTTCTTATTGGGTTGGAGCCTTTTACATTTGGTACTGGCAGTCCGTGGATTTTCAGGATTGTATATAGGGGGTGACTTTACAAAGCAATGAAACAAGCCAAGTAATTTTATTTAGCTATGCCATACGAATGCACTATCCACCACCACAAACTCCAGGTCACCTGGTGGAAGAGGGTCCCTTCTTGTCCCCACTTAGGCAAGCCTCATCATACCGTGCTGCTCCAAGACCAGCAAGGGCTCTCTCCGAAACCAGTGTTCTTAAGCAGGCTGACTCTGCTAACATCTGTCCCGTGTGTGTCTGTCCTTGTTGGCACAGTGTCCCCCTCGAGTGAAACCTCTGGTTTCCTGAAGCTTTTTGTTCTCTGCAGAGGCCCTGTGCTAACTCTAGCCCACGCGCCAGAAGCCAGAGGGTCGGGGCAGTGAGCAGCTGCTCTTTCTGTATACTGCAGCTGTGCAAGTTGGCCCACCAGCAGCATTCTTCTTCTGCCTGGTTGTGTGGATGGGGTTGATGTAGCAGGAAACTGTTCTATTTTTTTAAAGTAGCTAAATTTCCTATTATGTTTTGGATAATTCTATTCCAGGGTAGTCCGAACTATTAAAAAAAAAAAAAAACAGTATCATTCTGATGTACCATGATGTAAGATTCTCGAGTTCAAGGAAGTATTTATGTCAGGATGTAAGGAGGCAAGCCTGTAAATTGTCCTCATGTGAGCAAAAGCACAAGAGTGTAGCAACTCAATGGCCAGGAATTTGGATGCATCTTGGAGGGTGAGGGAAGAGGAACCCTAACTGTAATCTTCTTTCAGAAAGCAAGTCTTGAAAATTGAAATTTCTTCCTTAGTGCCAGCTAAGTATCTACCCCCCACCCCTGCCCCCTGTCCATAAGTCTGCCACCTGGTCTGCCCCTCTGGCTTACGGCTGCATACATGTTCAAGAGAACAGTACAAACTGTTTAGCGGCAACATGTGTTTCTGTAACATGAATTATAGCAAGTAATGTAGTCAGAGCTTTTCCTAAAGAGCCTTTAGATGGGCTGTTGCACTGGTAGCTGAGACCCTTTGAGGGCTATTTGGAGGGAAACAGAGCACCTGCATCCAGGCATGTTCATAAATAAGGACATTTTATTTATATAATAAATATATATATAAACATATACATAATGACGTTAAGGTACTTAGAATAAAAAAACAACATCCAGCAACGAAGAGAATAGGATTCCCTGTGGACACTGGACTAACCAGTGTTTATAGTGAAAAGATGATCTTCACAGAGTTCCCTACATTTAAATGAAGTTGGCTGGGAGCAGAGTCTGTGTCAGGGGCTGTACTTTAAAATCATCTAGATTTCTCTAGGCAGACATTTCCTTTGACTTCACGGTGATGTTACAAAGAGAACGAATCTGCTGTAACGTCTGCTTATGTTTACCCAGATTCTCTTGTCCTCCAAGGACTGCCTGTGTAATTGAAGCTTGTATCACAAGCTCAGCGGGGACTGTTTATAGGAACGGTCCTATGGGCTCAAGCCTCGTACTGGTGCCAGTCGGAGGTTTGTTAAATAGCTTAGAAATGACCTCTTTAATCTGACATTACACATGTGAAAGCAGGGACTATTTACCCAAAAATACATAATAAACCTCACGCAATATTGTGAGGAATCATTTTAAATGTTATTTTGATATGAAAGTTCTTTTAAACTCTTAACTTTGGCACACAGTCCCCAGGAACAGTAGTTCTCTCAACCCTGGCATACCTCCTTCAGGAAAGAAAAAGGACCACTAACCTTTTATAATGCATATACTTAAGGTGTCAAAAATGTGTATGTAAATGTACTGTAAGTATACATGCAAGGAAGGAGGGTTAGGAGACCTAAATGTGTGGCAGGGATGGTGGGGAACAGGATCCTTCTATCCCACGTCTTCAAAATACAGCTCGACTGCAAAGTCCCCACGGTAGATATGCCAGGTTTTTTTTTTTTTTATGTGGATTATCCAGTTGGTTCCGTGGAAGGTAAAGCCTAGGAAAGAAGAAACATGTTTCAAGCACAGAAGGCCAACCAGGGTTAGTCTTAGTCCCTCTCCCATGCCTCAGTTGGCACATACAAGTGGAAGGGCTTGGTAACAAATGGAATGGCCAATGTTGGGGCAGTCAGTAAGGCTGTTTGTAATTCCCCAAATGCTCCTTCTGCCTCAGCTGTCCACTCTACCATAGTGAGTCCTCCCTTAGCCAGTTCACAGAGAGGTCGCACCATCTCCACAAACCGCGGTATCCACAGCTTGCAACAGCCCACCGTCCCAAGGAACTCCTTCATGGAGACCGAAGCCTAAATAAGTGGCGTGGCTCTGACAGAGCTGTGTTTGTATTGCTGACCCCCGATACCCTTTTCCCTGCAGAGTCTGCAAGAGAGCTCTTGTCCCCCACAAGCAAGACCCATAGTCCTCAGCGGCTATTTCTACTATTCCCACTAACTCAGTCCTCCTTCAAGTACTAGAGAACTAGAATTCTAGAGAACTTCCAGACTCAGGAACGAATTTTTAGATAGGGAAGAAGTTTCTCTGGAATAATCTTCAGTTAATAAAAAAAAAGATTTCCCAGTTTAGTCACTAGAAAGTTATTTTGAAATGGGAGACTATTGATTTTGTTTTTTAAAGATTTTATTTATTTATTTGACAGAGATCACAAGTAGGCAGAGAGGCAGGCAGAGAGAGAGGGAGAAGCAGGCTCCCTGCCGAGCAGAGAGCAGAGAGCCAGATGTGGGGCTGGATCCCCAGACCCTGGGATTGTGACCTGAGCTGAAGGCAGAGGCTTTAACCCACTGAGACTCCCAGGTACCCCTTAAATAGTATTTTTAATCTTATATTTAGCTTATGAAAAATGAGAATATTTGCCATTGTCATGACTCTGAACATGAGTGTGTAACTTCTGCTGAGAAGTCACAAAGTGTACAAGTGTTATTCTTTACATAACAAATTTCTTAGCTTCAGTGGTTTTGTTTTCCTATTGAAATCATCAAGCAGAACTGCCAACAACTAACAGTGTGGATCAAGTTAAAGTTTGTGCCCTCCTCCATCCCCTGCTTGCTCCCCGTTATGGGAAAATCTGTTCAGTAGTGAAATGGTAGGTGTGTGGAAGCAAGTGACCTCGGTGGTTCCCATATCAGATGGCTCCCCTTTGATCCCTGAAGCCAGTCTGAACACTCGCTCAGTCAGTGGTCCGAAGCAGGAGCTCCACTACAAGAAGTACTGGCCTGGGCAGTGTTGCTTAATTTTGTGATTTTCAAGGGCCATGAGATGAAAACTCTCTCATGTGTGGGTATTCTTGTCATTAATACTGACAGTCAACTATCAGTGTAACTGCTGCTTGTAGAAATGGATGAGGTCTTTGGACATAAAGTGGCATCGGTCTCCGGTCAGCACGATGTAAACTAGGTTGGAGTACTATTGTCTAATTTATATAGAAAAAAACCACATTTCCTTAAATTTTGATAGGAATGGCAAGAAAAAGCCATTTCTTAAAGTCTCCTTTGTGTCGTGAGCGGAGGGTTATAGAGGTTAAGTGCTGTGTGTCTAAGGGCTCTAATTGTTCAACATATATAAAAAGGAGGGAAAAGGAGGAATTTTAATCTCTTTGGAATTAGTTTTTAGTATCACTTTTACTACGAAAGTTAACTTTTTTTTTTAAAAATTTTAGGATCTTCCTAAATATGACAACTGTCCATTTTTCTTTTGGTTCCATACATCTTTTGTACAAAATAACAGATATGGCTCTAGTAGAAATGGCTTAATCTCCAAGATCTATGTAAGGCAGAATGGCACTCCTGCCCTCAATTTATAGAAACCAAGAAATCCTCAAGTCCCCCATTCTTCATTATGTAAAATATAGGGTTAGTGTTGAGAACCACTGTGGCCTTATCCTCAAAGTCCATGGATTGTCATGCTGTTTCTGCATCAAGAATGATCTCTGAATGTTCACACGGAACTCAGAACCGTAACCCTAGCTAATGGGTGGATAAATGGAGAAGTTCAGTTTGCTTATCGCAGCTTCCTGGATTTATCATTTACACTTGGTCTCAAAGTGCAGCCATTATACATATAAATAAATGTGAATCATTGTTTCTATTAAGTTGGAATACTGTTTACATTTTTAAAAGGCCAACATGTTTGGAGGGTATGGTACTGCACTGCTGAAAAGTGAAATATTCCCTTTTCCATCAGAATTTAAATGTCACTGTTGAACATGTGTCATTTGATTTGCAGATGCTCGGACACACTACGAAGCTCAGTTTTAAAGTTGGCATTTACATTCAAAAAACAGTATGTGATTGGTCATGTTTTATTAAAAAGGTGCTTGCTGATGGTCTCATAGGCCTTGTCCATAGCCAACTACTGGATGGAGTGACCAAAGATTGGCCATGTTTCTGGAATGAAGGACTTCGGGGCTATCCTGAGTATTTCTTTGTAACTGGCCCTTGCCCAGTAGTGCAAGTGTGTGTGCAAGTATTTGTATACACGAGGAGCTCTGAAAGAGAATGCTGTGCAGACTGGGTGGTGTGGGGGAGGGAGAGGAAAGACATGGAACACATGAAACAGAAATGAGAGTGTTGAGTCCCAAGGGCCAGAAGGCACCCTGTCTACCTGGAATGGAGTCTGTAGGTCAAGTTACTGAAGGAACTAAGCTCAGGTTTCAAGGTAGGATAGGAAAATATCTTAAAGGTTCAAGAGCCAGGAAATAAGAAAAATTGTGGAAGCATGGGGGCAGGGCAATTCCTATGTGACAAAGTGGCCTGACAGCACTTATAACAGTGATAATAGCTCACAAAGCAACTTCACATACATTATCTAACCTAATCCTCACAACCCGGGAGATGTGATCTTTATTTTGCAGATATACTGAGCCAAAGATACTGACTGGCTTTGACTAGAGGCACATAGTGCATTGTTCTTCTGCTCCACTTACTGCTTTTCAAGTAGGAGCAGAGAAAGACCTGCATATTGCCGGTCTCTCGACACTGTATAGCATGAAGAGAAGGGACAGGTAGGGAGACCACTGTAGAAATCCAGGCATGAGCAAATGAGGTGCCGGACTGGGCGGTGACAATGGGAACAGAAAGGAATGTAGAGAGTGAGGAGAGATTCCCAAGGTAAAATCAATAGGAAGTGCTGACTGGATGTGGGGGCACGGCCAGGAGAGACTCCAGGATTCTACATCGTGAGGCCTCAGTGAGAGAATTCTGGTGTCACTTGCAGAAGCAGAGGGAAAGCTCATCTGACAAATCTGGATTGACACACACAGTTCCGTCGTTGGGGCAGAAGCTGTCTAGGTAGGTGTCCTGCACCTTCCACGTGGGGGGTGCTCATAAGTCTGTGCGAGCGGATGGAAGAAAAAACAATAGTTTGCGGCAGGGGAATGGATGAGCAGAACCAAGAGTAGAGTATGTGCAGAGATAAGAACAGAAGTCAAGGATCGGGACTGGGTGCGCGCCTTCCGTGGGACAAAGGGCAAGGAGTGGTGGTGGGGAAGTAATAGGAGAAGAGACACAAACCTGGAGAGAGAATTTGGAGGGTTTATATTTCTTAAGACCCGGGAAAGCTTCTTATTGCTTTAGGGTAGTCCAAGGCACTTCAACATTTAAGAAAACAGACTACCAGGTCCCATCTCTTAGGGGAAAGAGGTATATATGTCCCCTTCCGGCCACTCTTGAGTTACTTCTCTCAATGCAGTCCCATAGGACATCGGAGGCAGAGTCACTTGGGACACTGCTAACACTGAACATGCTGGTTTGACATTGAGATTTGAAACAAACACCAGAATTTCCAGTTTGCATGCTATCTCTTACCTGACAGTTTTTGGAAGCAGAGCCGAAAAAGATGATCTGGCTCTGCTGAGATCAGTGCCATTGCCTTTTCCTACACCGGAAGGAAATAAAGTTAGGCTCGTTGGAACAAAGAGCAAAATGTCTCACTGATTAACATTATGGATTAAAGAGAAAATTATGACAGCTAACAGTGTGTCAATAGTGAATCATTTGGGTCTTGCTTGGATTCCGTCTTTAAAAGACAAAGCTTTAAGCCCAACTTTGTCTCCTAAAGGTCAATTTATAAGGCTGGAGGTGGGGGGGGGGGGGGGAAGACATACAGTTTAGCTTCTGAGACAGAATTTCATCTCTTCACCTTTCTAGAAAAAAATCAGGTAACTTGCCACCTTTCCTGCTCATGTGTTGCTTGCTTCAGACATCCGACAATGGGTCTTAAACAGTCTAATTTCCTCTTAACCTCATCTGGAGTTAGATATTAGACAGCTGCATCCAAACATTCTGGTGGCATTCTCGATATATATATATATATATATATATATATATATATATATATATATATATATATATATCTTGCTCTCTATTCGGTTCAGACGAACCCTTTTTTTAGGAGTTCTTAAAGGCTGGTTTCTCAAGCCTTCAATCAATTCTGCTTTTCTTTTAACGAGGAATGTCACAAATATGCATAGAAGTAAAGGTACAGAACTAAAAAAATAACAGAGTCATATGTTAATCATTCTTGATGTTCAGATTCTATTTGCATCGTAGGACCACATTATGAATTTGCATTAAGCATCATCATGTCTGAGCCTTACTTCCTCCACCCCATGCCATCCTATCCCATTGCAGTTGCAGAACTCCTTTGCAGAACTGATGTTGACCAGAGATTAGTGAAAATGTAGAACTAAATTAATACAAACCCTTACCACATGACAGGAAAGGGCACTGATTTACAAGCTTAATTCCCACACATTTAAACCTCTTAAAGCATATTTCTATAATATAAAAGGTAAAAAAGACATGAGGGGAAGAGTCTGGCTCACCTACTCCCACCTGTTTACTTGTCCAGCTCCAAATGGAGAACATTTTTATGCACAAATAATCAAATATGAATACTCCCCCAGAGTATTTTTATATATGTACGTACACACAAATATGAATACATATAATTCCCCACTTCTGTGTTACAGAAATTGTTGCATACCACAGCACTGTCCTGTGCCTTGCATTTTTTAAATACATGTCAAAAATTTTATTTGAGTCATCAATTAATAAAAAACAGTAAAATGTTACAGCTGATTCAAAGTAAACTACAAGCCTCTGTGGAAAACTGTATGGAATTTCCTCACAAAATTAGAAAGAGAATTAGTGTATAGTCCAGTAATTTTGCTACTAGGTATTTACCTAAAGAATATTAAGCACCAATTTGAAGAGCTATATACACCCTTATGTTTATTGCAGCATTATTTACAATAGCCAATACATGGAGGCAATCCAAGTGTGTACTGAGAGACGAATAGGTAAGGAAAATGTAGTGAAGATGTATTTATACAGGTATACACATACACAACGGAACATTGTTCAGCTGTAATTAAAAAAAAAAATCTTGCCATTTGCAACAGTGTGGATGGACCTGTAGGGATGCTAAGTGAAACAGAGGATCCAACTCTTCTTTTATAAACTAATGAGTTTTGCATTATTGTTCCTACCTCATGGCTAAAATTTTTAAAACGAAAGCTGTAAGATCTCTTTGTTTATCTACTTATGTACAATATGAATGTGTAATTTTTTCTACCCAGTTGTATTTGTAAAGAGTGCTGTTCTGGTAGCTAAAAGATAGCTAAAAGTGGTTGATTTAACTAATTTATTTGACATAGAGAGACACAGTGAGAGAGCCAGTACAAGCAGGGGGAGTGGGATCCCTCCCACTGAGCAGGGATCAGAACATGGGGCTCAATCCCAGGACCCTGGGACCATGAGCTGAGCCAAAGGCAGTCACTTAAATGACTGAGTCACGCAGGTGCCCTAAATAGAATGTCTTTGAGTTATCAGCATCAAACACAATCCTTTTATCCTATTTACATTTACTCAAAGTAAAATAAGCTCTTGTTGTCTCTGTTACACAATTTGTCACCCCAAAAGATAATTAGCTGTTTAATGCCTCACAAAATTTTCATGAATAACCTAAACGTAATTCTTCAAAAGAAGCAAATTAAATAGATGTGAAATTGTAACTAAACTTTACAACAATAATTATGCTTTATGGTATGTCTATTTAAAAACAATTTCTAAAACCTTTTTAGTAACTTGAAATCTTAAAGCTATACTGGATATTCACTGAACCTCTAGATCATTTCCAAGTAAGATAAAATACCAAAACATTAATTACTGAACATTTATCCACACTTTTGGTTTCCTTTTACAAAAGAACTAGAGGTATTTTGGGTCTATTAGTAAACATATTTTGTGCTACATTGAAAAATTTACTGCAAGAATGTTATGCCCGAGTTTTCGCATCCGAGAGACCACCAAGAAGCCAACACCGATGTAAACACACGAGGGTTTATTCAGCAAGCTTAAGCTTGGGCCCAAGTATACCCAACACAGCAGAGTAGGGACTTGGACCCCGAACCAGATTACAGTCAGAGTTTTTAAAAAGGCAGAGTAGGGGTGGACTCAGCAGTAGATAATTGGGCCAAGACTGCTGGCTCAGCAGTAGGTGAGGACAAAGGGGATGTTCAGAAGGGCTATCAGGGTAAGAAGACTGTCAGGATACTGGAGGCCTGGTTACTATCAATCAAGGCCGTTTCGCCCTCTAATGAGGCACTAACATGACGACAATTGGGAGTTTCCTGGTGGAATGTCACATTTCTCCTATCAAGCATTCTTGTTAGTGAGATTTAGGTTTAACTTTGTTTCAATTTTCTTCCGCCTCAGCCTCCTTCAGTTTTATGGAGGGGAGGGCAATGTTAGGGCTAGACTCGAGGTGGATACAGCCTTGTTTTTCCTGGCCTCCACAAGAAAGAACATACTTGTAGAAATTATGAAGTGTGGGGGCACCTGGGTGGCTCAGTGGTTTGGGCCTCTGCCTTTGGCTCAGGTCATGGTCCCTGGGTCCTGGGATCAGGCTCCCTGCTCAGCTCTTCCCCACCCCCATCTACCTCTCTGCCTGCTTGTGATCTCTGTCAAATAAATAAATAAGATCTTTAGAAAGAACAAACAAAAACACCCCCAAAACCAAAAAAAAAAAAAAAGAAACAGAGAAACAAATATATTTCAATCATGTGGAATTTAAAAATAAAAATGAAAGAAAAAAAGGAGACAAAAAATCAGACCCTTCAATACAGAGAACAAACTGATGGCTGCCATAAGGGAGGTGGGTAGGGGATGGGTGCAATAAAGTGGAATAAAGAGTACGCTTATCATTTTAAAAATTAACATATATGTATTATTTGTTTCAGGGGCACAGGTATGTGAATTATCAGTCTTACACGATTCACAGCACTCGCCATAGCACATACCCTCCTCAATGTCCATAAATGTTTTTTTAAAGATTTTATTTATTGATTTGAGAGAGACAGAGAAAAAAAGCATGAACAAGGGAGAGGCAGAGGAAGAAGGAGGCTCCCCGCTGAGCGGGGAACCTGACACAGGGCTCTATCCCAGGACTCTGGGATCACGACCTGAGCCAAAGGCAGACACTTAACAGACTGAGTCACCCAGGTGACCCATGAGAGTTTACTTATCTTGATGATAATATACTTATCTTGGTGAACACTGAGTAACGTATAAAATTACTGAATCATTATATTGTACACCTGGAGCTAATATAAACGAATGTATGTTATACTTCAATTAAAAAAAATACTGCACATCTATTGGGAAATAAAGATTGATGACATGAGATTATAAACAGATATAAAATGGCTTAATCAGTCGCCTGGGTGGCTCAGTTGGTTAAGTGACTGCCTTTGGTTCAGGCCATGATCCCGGAGTCCAGGGATCATGGAGTACTGCTTTGGGCTCCCTGCTCAGCGGGGAGTCTGCTTCTCCCTCTGACCTTCCCCCCTCATGCTCTCTCTCTCTCTCATTCTCTCTCTCCCAAATAAATAAATACATAAAATCTTTAAAAATGGTTTAATAATCAATTTCTTTCCACTAGATACAACTAACTTGTATTTTTATGTACAAAAATTATTTACAGTATTATTACTTTTCTACAACTTATAGAGTTATAAAGAGCTTAAAGACCATGAGAGGTAGAGATAATCCCACAAGGGTGCACAAGTCAAAACACTGCTCACTGCAAATTCTTTCACCCTTTTTTCTGACAGTCTCCCCATCCCCATTCTGTTTTGATCTTAACAACCTCAAAGGAAGATTATTCTTACTCCAAAAGAAGGCTGGTGTCTCTAACACTGAGTCACGAAGAAATAGGAAATCTGAACAGACCAATTACTAGTAATGAAACTGAATCAGTCATCAAATAACTCCCGACAAACTAAAGCTCAGGACCAGATAGAATCACAGGTGAAGTCGGCTACACATTAAAGAAGAGTTAATACCTATTCTCCCGCAACTATCCCAAAAATTAGAAGGTGAAGGAAAACTTCCAAATATATTCTATAAGGTCAGCATTACCCATACCAAGACCAAAGTCACGATTAAAGAAACAACAAACAAAACTACAGGCCAATATTCCCCATGAACTTAGATAGATACAAAAATCCTCAACAAAATATTAGCAAAGTACATTCAACAATAAAAAGATCATTTGCCATGATCAGTGGGATTTATTTTGGGAATGCAAGCATGGTTCAATATTTTCAAATCAGCCAACATGGTACACCGCATTAGCAAGAGGAGGATAAAAGTTATATGATGGTTGTTTTTGTTGTTGTTGCTGGGAAGATGGCAGAGTAGGAGGATCCTGTGCTAACGTTGTCCCCTACACACACACCAAGATAACCGCCACATCAAGTGCAACAAACTCTGAAAAGGACCCTAAGACTGGCAGAACAGACTTTCCACAGTAGAGAGGAGGCCATATCGAAAAGGTAGGTGAGGTGAAGACACAGTTGAGAACCAACCCCCCGGTAAGACTGTCCATGAAGAGGAGGGATCCCCAAGCATGGAGAAGCAAGAGGCTCAGACCACAGAGCAGGCACAGGAGACCTGCACTGAGAAGACAAGTCCCCATAACATTTGGCTTTGAAAACAAGGGGGCTTAATAGGTTTTGAGGACCAGCAGGGCTCAACTCTGGGCACTTTATTTATTTACTTGAGTATAATTAACATAAGTGTTGTTTATTAGTTTTAGTTTCAGGTGTATTTATTAGTATTAGTTCCAGGTGTACAGGATAAGGATTCAACAATTCTATACAATCAAGGTCAGTGTACTATTCATCATCTTTATCTATTTCACCAATCCCCTACCCCACTTAACTTCTGGCACTAGTTTCTTCTCTGTATTTAAGACTCTAGTTTTTTGTCTTTTTCTTTGTTGTTTCTTAAATTACGTATGTGAATGAAATCATATGGTACTTGCCTCTCTCTGATTGACTTATTGCATATAACAATATACCCTCTAGGTCCATTCATGTTGTTCAAAAGACAAGATTCATTCTTTTTTATGACTGAGTAATATTCCATTATACATATGTGTATATGCACCTTCTCTTTTGCATTTATCCATTGGTGGACACTTGAGTTGCTTCCATATACTGGCTATTGTAAATAATGCTGCAATAAACATAGGGGACATATACAGCTTTTGAAATTAGTGTTTCCATATTCTTTGGGTAAATACCCAGTAGTGGAATTACTGGGTCATATGGTAATTCTTTTAATTTCATGAGGAAACTCTATAGTATTGCCCACAGTGCTTGCACCTCTATGTCTACTGCAGCATTATTTACAATAGCCAAGAAGTGGAAGTAATCAAGTGTCCATCGATAGATGAATAAAGAGGTGGTGTGTATTTATACATAGAATGGAATATTATTCACCCATAAAAAGAACGAGATATTGCCACTTGTGACAACATGGATGGACCTACAGGGTATTATGCTAAGTGAAATAAGCCAGACCAGAAAGGGACAAATACAAAAAGTATTTCCTTATATGTGGAATCTAAAAAATAAAACAAACAAAAATGAACAAACAAAAAGTACAACCAGACCTGTAAATACAGAGAACAAGCTGATGGTTGCCAGAGGGGAGGCAAGTGGGGAGAGGCACAAAACAGATGAAGGAGAGTGGGAGATATAGGCTTCCAAGCATGGAATGAGTAAGTCTTGGGGGATAAAAGGTCCAGCATAGGAAACATAGTGACACTCAAATAGTGTTGTATGGTGAGGGATGGTAGCCACACTTGTGAGCATAACATAATGTATAGTTTATGTATCTAAAATGAATGTAACATTTTTAAAAAAAGATTTATTTACACAAGTAGGCAGAGAGGCAGGCAGAGAGAGGGGGGAAGCAGGCTCCCTGCTAAGCCAAGAGCCAGTGCAGGGCTCAATCCCAGGATCCTGAGATCATGACCTGAGCCGAAGACAGAGGCTTAACCAACTGAGCCACTCAGGCACCCCTAAAATGAATGCAACATTTTGTGTCAAGTATATTTCAATAGAGAAAATGTTTATAAAAGTAAGGGGGAGAAAACATCTAGAAGTCCGAGAATCGTTACTATAAAAGAATGACAACAACAAGAAAAGGGGAAGAAAGCCAGTGTTGCTAGAGATGATTTATGGACAGACAGAGAGGTGGGGAATAAAATTGGAGAAGTGGATGAGGGGGGCTGGACAGGTGTGATGAGACATGCCAGATACATTTTCGTTCAAGTCAACTTCACAGAGATCTACTGAGCTCTGTGTGTCACGATCTGGGGAATTCAAAGATGAATGAACAATGGTCTCTGTCCTCATGCAGTTTGCAACACAGTAGATCACCTGACAGAGACCAAGGAGATACAGTGTTATAAATACGACACCTCAGTATAAAGAAATGCATGATCACAGGTTGAGTTCTCCCAGAAGTGGACCCTAAACCAACACTCCGGGTACTAGTGATTTATGAAGGAAGTGCTCCTAGGAGGAATTTCTTCATAAGAGCCAAGGAAGGGTGGGATTCAGCAGATTCAGCTTGAACCCTGGGGAATTCTTTGGTCTAAATTATACTGCAGAGTTTGTCACACTTGGAAGCAAAGGAGTTGAGTTTTTGTACAGCTGCTAGTCATTGCATATGGGCCGTCCCAACAGGGTGGTGACACTCTCAGGGATTTGGGGCTCTAAATAAATGAGTTGGCTCCAGTAGTAATTCTCCAAGGATTATAGTAAAGGGGGTGGAGGCTGGGGGGGGGATCACAGAGCTGGTGGAAGGGATCCAATGGGATCTTGATGGGGCACCAAGAGTGTCCAACCCCAAAGGCTAACAGAACTTCTTAGCCTAGAGGCTTCAGTTTTTTGGGCAAGCTAAGAATGCGATAAGAGGATAATAAGTTTATATATATATATATATATATATATATATATATATATATATATGGAGTCATTTGCTTTGGCCTGATTATTTACATGGGTGCAGAAAGACTGGTAAGTTACCATGTAGCCCTTCGGAAGTTGGCTCTGAAGTCTGGACCCACATGGTATTGAACAGCTGCTAGGATTACAACTTCGTCTGGAAGTCTCCATGAAGCATCTCAAACTGGACTTTTAGAATCTATTTGTTAGCCTGAGACTAGCAAACCAAACCCATGAAACCCTCTCCCAGTTTTCTTCTGCAGTACTTATGCATTTGGGTTAGCTCCTCTGTTCTATATCTCTGCACCTTCCAGTCTTAAGAATGTTTCTGCAGTTTATATAAAATTTAAAATATTAGCAGAGAAGTCACAGTCTTAAGGGTATAACATCAGACTGAGAAACATACAAAATTCTAGAACTTATTAAAAACATTTTTCAGCTTAGAATTTTGAGAAACAATTCCCATTCTTTTTTTTTTTTTTTTAATTTTTTATTTCTTATAAACATATATTTTTATCCCCAGGGGTACAGGTCTGTGAATCACCAGGTTTACACACTTCACAGCACTCACCAAATCACATACCCTCCCCAATGTCCATAATCCCATTCTTACTATTCATGTTAGGAAAATACATTAAAATTCCACTGGACCAAATGCCTATTTGTCTGTCTGGAATGGTTAATACTCATGGGGATCTGTATAGATACCGTTGGTCCCATTGGTAACAAAGAAGAAACTGATTCAGAGCATACACTCAGACGCAATTCTGGCTCTCCTACCCTGAGTTGGTTTTATGGTTGCGTTTATGTTTCTTGGTGGGAGAAACTGCTCCAGTTGCTAACCATGTTGCTTTTCCTGGTCTAGAATAAAGTGGCCGACTCTTTTTGCAGGACCCCACTGAATGTGAGAAGGGAACAGAGCAAAACTGCTGTCCCCTACCTTCTGACACCTGTTGGACAAGCCTGGCTCTGCCTGGGGAGGTGTGGCAACACCTGGAATTCTGAGTGAGGTCAGCCATAATGACCACGACACCTTCTCCCTCCTAATTCACACTCAGCCAAGGAAACGGTCATTATGGACTCCCTAGAGGACTTCGCAGTCTGCAAAGCCTTTTCACCAACAGTTGCTAATTTGTATACACAAGCAGCCTTCTGCCCGAATGGGCCGTGTTTCAAGGGTCTGCCTGCACAATGCTTCTTTGGAAACCTAGACAAAATTTCCCACAGAAACAATGCTCCTGGGTTGACATTGGTTTTCACAAGCCGGAAACCGATGCAATCCAACTGTGGTAATCCACTGAAATTCCTCACCACCACTTCTGTGTGTGTGGTGGGGAGGAAGGGATATAGAAATAATTTGAAAAAACCATTTTATACTTTAATTTTTTTTACTATGCAGTTTATATATATATATATATATATATATATATATTTAAAGGATTCTTTTATTTCTGAATAATTGGATGAAATGTTAAAATATATATATATCTAGCTCTTATTTTTTGGGACTCCCCAGAAGGCTAAAAGTACAAGCCTGTCGGGGCCGATACCAGGGCTCCGGCACCATACTACTCATGAGGGACCCTCACCTACACACGGGCCATAGTTTAACTTTGGGGAGCCAGAGCATTGCTCCCTGCTGCACCTCGGGCAGTGAGAGTGAAGCCCCAGCCCACCCCCACAGAGGTGGCCCTGTTTTGCCGCCTCCCCTGTGAGCTGTGCAGGAAGTGGGGTGGTTGATGGAGAATTAGACTTGAGGATGGTTCTCCCTTCCCCTTCCCTTCATTTCTTAAGTCCCAGAGATGGAAGATCTAATTTTCCTGCCTCCCGGCATGATGGCAGGTCCCAGCCTCTCTCCTGACATTCCTGAAGCAGGAGAACAGTCATTTCTTTTTTAAAACTGATCAGGATTTTTACTCCTGGTAATAACTAATAGAAGCAAGGAAGCTGAGAGACGACCCCGCAACCACCACCTCCCTGACCCCAGGTTTCTCCCAACCCCCTTTCTGTGTTTACGTAGATCTGGTAAGGAAGACCTGGGTGGTGCTCCTTAGGAAGTTATTCTTGGCCTTGACCCTCAGCTGGCAGGGTCCAGTCTGTGTGTGCCTCAACACTGTGGTCAGCTCTTTATATCCATGCACACTCATTCCTCCCCTTCCTGAGGGCAGAGAAACACTGGCAGGGGGCTTGCCCAAAGCAGGCACTTGGTAGTTATTTCTAAAAGAGAATTTGTGGCAACAAATGTCATTTGTTGTTTGGGTATTTAAGACATATCAAGACGTATCAAAGACATAAGACATATCTAAGACATATCAAAGACATTTGTCTTTGTGTATTTAAGACATATCAAGACCTCTCGAGTTGCTGGGGATGAGGGGACTAACAGTGCAGGAGGGAGGGGAGAGGGAGAGACCAGGATGATGAGAGGGAAAAGAAGGTTTCTGAAAGGCTCATGTGAGCAAATGGTACAGGGCTGCCAGATGAACCCTGATCTAGAGGTGGACATGAGGAAGAGGTGGTCTCCAGGGCTCATGAGCCCTTCCTCTCTTTTCCATCAGGGTCCAATTCTTAAAAGCCCACCCTGCGCTGAAGCCAAGGCAGCAGTGAGAATAGAAGACAGAAGGGGATGGAGCCCCCACAAACTGGTGAAGAGAGGACATCTAAGGGCTTCTGGGCTCTTCCACCGGGAGGGGTTACACGTGAGGATGCATAAAAGGACAGCCATGAGTTGGAATTGTTGGTACACACATGGGAGCAACCATCCCACGCCTCAAGAGTCAGAACACGGACCTCCTGGCCAAATCATCAATGACACATAAATCACTTACCATGAATTGAATGAAAAACAATTTTTTCAATCTTGACTGTTTTTCTTGGAGGGAGAGTCATGTTGTAGATATTTTTCACATCTGCAAAATATCCAACGTATCTACTCTGCAAAACAACAGAAGACTCAATTTAAGTGGAGGTGAAAAGTCTATCCTCAGCATTCCTGATTTTGTTCTTGTTTTTATTTTTACATAGAATTTAGGGAGAATCATTAATTAAAGAAACATTTTTTGAATGCCATGATATGACTAGGCATGCTTATGTTTGCTGCCTCATGACTGAATATCTCCCTTAGAAGAAAAATTCTGAATTCTGTGCTGTGGGAAAGGAATAAGAAGGGAGGCACACATGTTGCTCCTATAGGCCACTTTCGACTGCAAGGACACCTAACCAGACCCAGGGAAAGTGCTACAATCTTTCACCAAGACATAGTTAATACGACTGTGGAAAAGCTCAGTCTGGGGGTGGAGGCTTAACTGTGACTAAGTTCAAGGAAGGTCTGTGTCTGGCAGAGAGTAGCCTCCTCATCACGAAAGTACTTGAGCTCCACACACTGCTCACAAAGATACATATGCTCTTGTCTCTGCGGCCAGCTTGAGTGTGTTTTTTAAAAGATTTTATTTACTTATTTGAGAGAGTGTGTGTGCATTAGAGAGACAAAGAGCATGGAGAGGAGCAGAAGGAGAGGGAGAAGCAGATTCCCCAGTGAGCAGGGAGCCCCAGGGTCATGACCCAAGCTGAAGGCAAACACTTAACTGACTGAGCCACCCACATGCCCCGGAAATTGGATATTATTAAGGTATCATTAAGGTAAATTGTAAGTATGCTCCACACCCAGCACAGAGCTCAGTAGAGGGCTTGAAGCCATGACCCTGAGATCTAGATCTGAGCGGAGATCAAGAGTCATACACTCCCTATAGCATTTTAAAGCAAACCCTTGATTTCATGTTATTTCGTCCTCAAAATTTATGTTTTACTCTAAATTATATTTTTGCGCTGCTATACAAAATTTGATTTGAAAAATACAGTGTGTCTTTTATTTCTACACTTATCTGTAGCTTTTGTCTTAGCCAGTGTATGCTGAACTTGTGTAATTTCAATCTTACCCTTTAACTTTAGATATATACTACTTCCTGTTCTTTTTATTTTTTTTTTTTTCAATGAACAACTAAACTTATTTTACAACCCATAGTTTGGAAAACATTCTAAGCCAAGTACTTCCAAAAAAGACTTGTTACCAACTCATGCTGTGCTACATAAATGCTTCTTGCTAAAGGAAATCCTTACTATTACCAGCCCTTCTCTCAGTGGTAAAGACTGTTAACATTTCAGTTCTGTCTGGAGGCCATCCCTGGGTCTCTATAACTGGTATTTTCCCATCTGAAAAACACTTTTGCAGATTCCAGGTCCTTGTGGCTGTGTACAGTCACAGACACAGTACATATCCTATCATCCAATCAGGTCAAGTATGGCAAGGAAGCATGAAAAGATACATACTTACCTTCAGTCATTTATCTTAATTTAAAGCATAAGCATTTGCAAAACGGTGTGGAGATTCCTTAAGAAATTAAAAATAGAGCTACTCAATGACCTGCAATTGCACGACTGGGTATTTACCCCAAAGATACAAATGAAGTGAAAAGAAGGGCCATCTGTACCCCAATGTTCATAACGGCAATCATCACAGTCACCAAACAGTGGAAAGAACCAAGATGCCCTTCAACAGACGAATAGATAAAGAAGATAAGGTTCATATATATAAAGGAATATTATGCCTCATCAGAAAGGATGAATACCCAGGATGAATACTGGATGAATACTTTTCTATTCATAGTATTTCTATGAATACTTTTTTAGATGCTGAAAAAGCATGTGACAAAGTATAGCATCCTTTCTTGACCAAAATTCTACACAGTGTAGGCATAGAGGGTACATACCTCAATATCATCAAAACTATTCATGAAAAACCCACCACAATATCATTCTCAATGGGGAAAACTGAGCTTTCCCACTAAGATCAGGAACACGGAAGGGATGTCCATTATCATCACTGCTATTCAACAGAGCACTAGAAGTCCTAGCCTCAGCAATCAGACAACAATACGAAATTAAAGCCATCCAAATTGGCAATGAAGAAGTCAAACTGCCACTCTTTGCAGATGATGATATGATACTTTATGTGGAAACCCCAAAAGACTTCAAATCTTCTAGAACTTGTACATGAATTCAGTAAAATGCCAGGACATAAAATCAATGCGTAGAAATCAGTTGCATTTCTATACACCAACAGCAAGACAGAAGAAAGAGAAATTAAGGGGTCAATCTCATTTACCATTGCACCCAAAACTATAATTACCTAGGAATAAACCCAACCAAACAGGCAAAGAATCTGTACTCAGAAAACTATGAAGTACTCATGAAAGAAATTGAGGAAGACACAAAGAAATAGAAAAATGTTCCATGCTCATGGATTAGAGGAACAAATATTGTGAAAATGTCTATGCTACCTAAAAAAATCTACACATTTAATGCAATCCCTACCAAAAAAATCCCATCCATTTTTTCAATAAAATAGAACAAATAATCTTAAAATTTATATGGAACCAGAAAAGACCTCAAATAGCCAAAGGAATATTGAAAAAGAAAGCCAAAGTTGGTGGCATCACAATTCCAGACTTCAAGCTCTCTTACAAAGCTGTTGTCAGCAAGACAGTTTGGTACTGGCACAAAAAGAGACACATAGATCTATGGAACAGAATAGAGAGCCCAGAAATAGACCCTCAACTCTATGGTCAACTAATCTTCGACAAAGCAGGAAAGAATGTCCAATGGAAAAATGACAGCCTCTTCAACAAATGGTGCTGGGAAAATTGGACAGCCACATGCAGAAAAATTAAATTGGACTGCTTCCTTACACCACACATGAAAATAGACTCCAAATGGATGAAGAACCTCCATGTGAGAAAGGAATCCATCCAAATCCTTGGGGAGAACACAGGCAGCAACCTCTTTGACCTCAGCCACAGCAACTTCTTCCTAGGAACATCTCCAAAGGCAAGGAAAGCAAGGGAAAAAATGAACTTTTGGGACTTCATCAAGATCAAAAACTTTTGCACAGCAAAGGAAACAGTTCACGAAATCAAAAGACATCTGACAGAATGGGAGAAGATATTTGCAAACAACAAATCAGATAAAGGGCTAGTATAAAAATCTATAAAGAGCTTAGCAAACTCAACAGCCAAAGAACAAATACTCCAATCAAGAAATGGGATTGGGAGGGAGACAAACCATAAGTGACTCTTAATCTCACAAAACAAACTGAGGGTTGCTGGGGGGAGGGGAGTTGGGGGAAGGGGGGTGGGGTTACGGACATTGGGGAGGTTATGTGCTATGGTGAGTGCTGTGTAGTGTATAAACCTGGCGATTCACAGACCTGTACCCCTGGGGATAAAATATATGTTTATGAAAAATAAAAAATAAATTAAAAAAAAAGAAATGGGCAGAGGACATGAATAGACTTTTCTGCAAAGACGACATCCAGATGGCCAACAGACACATGAAAAAATGCTCCACATCACTCAGCATCAGGGAAATACAAATCAAAACCACAATGAGATACCACCTCACACCAGTCAGAATGACTAAAATTAACAAGTCAGGAAAATGACAGATGCTGGTGAGGATGCGGAGAAAGAGTAACCCTCCTACACTGCTGGTGGGAATGCAAGCTGGTGCAGCCACTCTGGAAAACAGTGTGGAGGTTCCTTAAAAAACTGAAAATAGAGCTACGCTAGGACCCAGCGATTGCGCTGCTGGGTATATAACCTAAAGATACAAACGTGGTGTTCTGAAGGGGCACGTGCACCCGAATGTTTATGGCAGCAATGTCCACAATAGGCAAACTATGGAAAGAACCTAGATGTCCAGCAACAGATGAATGGATAAAGAAGAGGTGGTATATATATATAAAGGAATACTATGCAGCCATCAAAAGAAATGAAATCTTGCCATTTGTGACGTTGTGGGTTGAACTAGAGGGTATTATGCTTAGCGAAGTGAGTCAGTCAGAGAAAGACAACTATCATATGATCTCCCTGGTATGAGGAAGTGGAGATACAACATGGAGGGTTTGGGGGGGGGTAGGAAAAGAAAAAATGAAAGAAGATGGGATCAGGAGGGAGACAAACCATAAAAGACTCAATCTCAAAAAACAGACAGAGTTGCTGAGGGGAATGTGGATGGGATAGGGTGGTGGGGATATGGACATTGGGGAGGGTATGTGCTATGATGAGTGCTGTGAAATGTGTAAGCCTGGCGAGTCACAGACCTGTACCCCTGTGAATAAAAACACATCATATGTTTATTAAAATTTTTTTAAAAAATTGCTCTGACAGTATTTACAATTAAACATTTTTGGGGACTTTGGTGGCTCAGTAGGTTAAAGCTTCTGCCTTCGGCTCAGGTCAGCCCCACATTGGGTTCTCTGCTCAGCGGGGAGCTTGCTTCCCCCAGCCCCCTCTTTGCCTGCCTCTCTGCCTACTTGTGATCTTTGTCAAATAAATAAATAAAATCTTTTAAAAAAATAAATAAAATTAAACGTTTTTATTTTCATAGATATTTTTGCAAATCAAAAATGAACTCAAGTAGTCAATAAACAAGAAAAAATATGCTCAATCTTTCTTAGCTTTGTTATTCCTATTTTCTTCCCTTTAATAGTCACCTTCCACCCCCCCACTTCCTTTCCTTCTCTTCCTTTAGTCTTGAAGCAAACATCAAACAATGTTCACTATTTTTTTAAAAAATGTATTCATTTATTTGAGAGATTTGAGAGAAAGAGTGAGAGAGAGCAGGGTGGGGAGCAGAAGGGCAGAGGAAGAGAGAAACTTAAGCAGACTCTGTGCTGAGTTCAGAGCCTGGTGAAGGACTTGATCTCCCCACCCTGAGATCAGGACCTTAGCTGAAACCAGGAGTCAGTGCTTAACCATTGCGCCACCTAGGCGACCCCCCTTCCAAAATTTTAACAACTATTAATACTAATAACAGTATGTACCTTCTTCTTGTACTTTATAAATATTTATTTAGAAAAAGAAAAATTAAAAAACATTTTTACCTTTGCCTCCCTTACAGTGCGATATTTTCGTCATCTTGAGAATCACTACGATGTTTTCGTCATCTTGAGACATCCACTCATCCACTTCCTTGGCGAATGCCACCATCTCACTGATTTCAAATGTAAAATTTTTAGTTGAATTAAAATTCATCCAAAAAATCAAGTCCAGTATGTTTAGCTTTCTTTTGACAGCCATCTTGGCATGAAATTTACCTTAGACTGGGGACAGTGTGATCATCAATCTTGATTCGCTGGACCCTGTCATGGAAGTACTTAGGATTATAAGCTCTTTCACCTAAAATAAATAATACATAGGTCAGATAGCTATGCCTAATAAACATAGTAAATGATCAAGTTATGAAGAAGTTCTACTTTTTATTATAAATGCCTTATCCACCTTAACTTTTTTTTAAAGGTTTTATTTATTTATTTGTCAGAGAGAGAGAGAGAGAGAGCACACAAGCAGGGGGAGTAGTAGCAGAGGGAGAGAGAGAAAAACAGGCTCCTCATTGAGCAGGGAGCCAGATTTGGGACTCGATCCCAGGACTCTGGGATCATGACCTGAGCAAAAGGCAGATGCTTAACCAACTGAGCCACCCAGGCATCCCCCTTATCCAGCATTAAAAGGAGCTTTCTTACTGGCTCTTGTTGCTTTTAAGAATATTAAGGGTCTGAAAAATAGAGATAGCAGTTGTTTTGTCCCTCTTGACTAACCCACTTCAAGCTTATTTGGAATTTCTCCCCTTTGAACAGGTTAACCTTACTTTTAATTTTATAGTAGGTTACTCATCATATTACCACGTATTACTACAGAGAAGAAGTAAATGTGGCCAACCAGAATGCTTGCCTCCTGAAAATGTCTGTTTAATATACAGGGAGAGGAAAAGACAAGACAGAATACTAAGTGGGGATATAATCTCTTTTCTAAGGTTTTGTTTTTGAGCATATTTTCCCTTGTTTATTGACTATTTGGATTTTTTTCATATTTGGGTTTGGCTCGCCTCACACCCCACTCCTAGTGAATTAGGAAATGTATTTTTTGAATTGTCTGTCTTCAAAACACAAGCCAGCAGGGAAAACAGAAGTATTTCCCTAAACCTAACACCACTAGAGCAGATTCTACCCAAAATGGCTCTGCCTCAACTTAAGCTTCCTGTCTCCCCGACAGGGCATTTATACTATTGAGATATTTTTTCCCCTACAAAACAGAACCAATGCAAGATGGAGATTTTTAAACTCACTTCCCATCACCCACCAAATACTTATGATTAAATGAGACGTGAAGACTGAATCATCTTATATGTAGTGATCTGTTTCATATCAATAGTAGCAAAATATCTGGCCATGTACATACTGCATAGTTTGTAGACTTGATAGTGTTCTCGATGTTTGGTATCTAAGAACTGCACAACTTCCTAGAACAAAATAGACATGTCTTACATAAATCCATATGGCACCAATATAAGCTATTCCTTAGGAGTAAGCCAGAATGGTCATTACCTTTTATTTACTTGTCCTTTACTTAGCACCTTTTAGGGGAGATTCAGGGAATAGAGTACCTACATTCCAAGTCCTAGCTTATCCACTGACAGTTTTCAAATAGTCCACAATGTTGTGTGTGACTACCTGAATAACATCTACTATAAATACACATTGCTTAAAGCTACCACAGACAGTTAGCTAGCCTTACATAAACATGTGAAAATTATGATTTCATAGTAATATATGATTCTTATCTAGATCTATTTTTGAATAGATAGGTTATTTATATATTTTTTAATTTTTTAAAAAGATTGATTTATTTTAGAAAAAAGAGAGAGAGAGACATGAGTAAGAGGAAGTGGGGGGGGGGGGGGAGAGAGAATCTTTAGCATACTCCACACTTTGCATGGAGCCTGATGTGGGCCTCCATCTCACAACCTTGAGATCATGACCTGAGCCAGAACCAAGAATCGCAGGCTCAATCAACTGAGCTACCCAGGTGCCCAAAGAGATAGTTTTTTTAGGTCATGATCTGGATATTAGAGTCAACCTATGCGCTATTTAAGTGAATAAATAATGCAAAATGTGTGGTATGATTGTGTGTCTATATATGCATGATAAAAAAACAAACACATTATATTAAATTTTAATTAAGTGGTGGCCATATGGAGACTTTTTTGGATCACCTTTGCATATTTTCTTTCTTTCTTTTTTTTTTTTAAAGGAGAGAAAAAACAATCATATAAAATGTTTAATTAAGGGGTATCTGGGTGGTTCAGTCAGTTGAACATCTTGACTCTTGGTTTCAGATCAGGTCAATGAATACATATGCGTGTAAGTGTATATACACACACACACAAGTATGCATATATGCATAACTTTTCAAATAAGAAATAGTGATCTAATGTACAGTTACTATCACATACAAATACACTATTTCTAACAATGTTATCCATTTGAAACACACACTGACCCTGTGTCTCTATACAACAAAATGACTATAAAAAAGCTTAAAAATTGATGAGTATACTACTCTGAGCAATGTTTACTAGCTTCATATTGAGAAAAAGAAAAAACATCAAAATGATCAAGTGGTTAAATTGTCAATAGGAAATAGTAAATAAAAAAGATAAATACTCTGGGTCTGTATAATGCTGGAATGGGGGAATAGACTCATATGCATCAAGATTTCATGAGATCCTTTACACTAAAATGAAATCCAGATGGAGTAAAGAATCAGAGATTTTAAAAAACCACAAATATCTCTAGGAAGTTAAAGTGCATATTAATCAATTCTTTAGATCAAGAAAAACAAAATATTGAATCAATGGAAGATCAACAGATTTAGGTTCAACTTTAAAAATTTGAGATTTCTGGGCACCTGGGTGGCTCAGTGGGTTAAGCTTCTGCCTTCAGCTCAGGTAATGATCTCAGGGTCCTGGGATCGAGCCCCACATCGGGCTCTCTGCTCAGTGAGGAACCTGTTCCCCCCTCTCTCTCTGCCTGCCTCTCTGCCTACCTGTGACCTCTCTCTCTCTCTCTCAAATAAATGAATAAAATCTTTAAAAAAAATTGAGATTTTTCATTAAAAAAAAATGCCACAGTGCAAAAAAAAAAAAAAAAAAAAAAGGGAAAAATCATTTTCAGTAAAATGGAGTGGATGGGAACTATGTCTAATATTACCTATAAACTAGTTATACTAGTATAAACTAGTAACTCTCAAAACAATTTAAATAATACTCCCTCAACCTATAGATAAATGGGCCTAGGACATAAATAAATTCATTAAAGAGAAAATTTAACTGCATAACAAACTATATAGATAAATGTTCACCTCACCAACAGAGAAGTCTAAACAACAATAAAATCCCATTTTCACCCATGAAATTAGCCCTTTCCTTTTCAAATGGGAAAATCCAATGTTCGCAAAGATGGCAAGAAATATAGATTTTGATTTATTGCTAACATAATCCCTTGGATTTGGTAATATATATTGAGAATCCCCAAAATACTCATACTCCATTACCAGGGAATTTAATTCCTAGGAACCTATGAGAAAAGGTTTTATGCCTTTAAACCTTTGTGCCTCTGATGCTGCATTATTAATGTTTTTTAAAATTTCTTTTCCGTGTTCCAGAATTCATTGTTTATGCACCACACCCAGTGCTCCATGCACTACATGCCCTCGATAATACACACCACCAGCCGCATTATTAACGTTAATGACACCTAACTATCCAACATTCAAGCTTGATTATAGCACAATGAAATATCATGCAACCATTAGAATACCATTTTGCCCTTCATTCTCTCAATAAGCAAACATTTCACAATGTTTAATTTATGTGCAGTCTTCCTTAGTATACCACACTTGCAGATATTCAGCATTTGCTTTTTTAATTAAAAAAAAATCCTGGGGGGCGCCTGGGAGGCTCAGTGGGTTAAGCCTCTGCCTTCAGCTCAGGTAATGATCTCAGGGTCCTGGGATCGAGCCCCGCATCGGGCTCTCTGCTCAGCAGGGAGCCTGCTTTCCTCTCCCCCTCTGCCTGCCTCTCTGCCTACTTGTGATCTCTCTCTCTCTGTCAAATACATAAATAAAAATCTTTAAAAAAAATACTTGGATGGCTAAGTTTTAGGGATTTAAAAAATATCACCTCATGTTTCTCTATATGTTTTAAAAAAAAAATGATCTCAAGTTCTGAAATTTCTCCAAGAGTCCATCCTTGACTCAATACAAAGGTAACTTGCTGCTATGTTTTTGGATCTAAATTGTTTACCTGAAGACTATAAATACCTCTTAAACTAACTGCCTCAACAGAGACAAAAAAGCATCTAAAAGACCATTCAACTCTGCCAAGAAACCACCTTTTGGCGGACAAGATGGATAGTTTTTGTCCTCAACCAGAATAAGGAATATGTAATTATACTAAGGTCAAAAACTAAAAGATAACTGAGAAGATTTTTAGCAATGTAGGTACTGCAGATCTCCTTTTTTTCAATAGCCTTAAATTTACAATTCCAGAAACTCTTGGGAAAGTGAAAAATGCCGTCTATTCTTTGAAACCCTTTTTGCAATAACTTCCAACTTTGTCCTAAATAGGCCAACCCTTTCTCTGTGTTCACAAAATATTAACTAACCAGAAGAGTTTACACTGGAAGCTACTGTCTATCTTAGCACATTCCATGATCTGGAGATGAAAGTGCAACCTCTTTGCCCTGCATGCCGTGGCAGCACTGGCCACACTTGTTGACACTTCCACCATAGTGCTTGCTTCCTTATTCCCACATATGTCCAATCTTGCTACTTCTCGGAAACACTTGATATTTATATTAGCAAATTTGCTGCATATTAAATCTGTTTGCTCTACATGTTACTGTCCATTGCTCTACATATTATTATCCATTGTTCAAAATCCAATCCTGCACATTTATTCCCTCTTAAGAGTGAAGGGGAACTACATGACCACTTTGTATTCTCTCAGAAATTAATCATGCCGATATCTGAATTTCACATCCTCTAGTCCAAGTTGTTAGTTTGTAGATGGCTTTCATCTTAAAAACAACAAAGACATGCTCAGTCCAGGATATGTTATCATTGAACATGCAAGCACCAGCATAGCTCCACTGCCTCATTCTCAGTCAGCCCAGGTACCTGAACTAATAGCTCAGACATAAGCCTGCACTCTGGCAAAAGAGTAAGGTAAATATTCATATGGATAGTAGATATGATTTGGGGGGGAGGTTTATGATTCATGAGTTTTATGAAAACTGATGATTTCTCACCTCTTCTTCTATTATGTCTATTAAAAATGGTAAAAAGATCATGGTTTACTAGAACGTTGTCAATACCCCAAGGAGATAAGTGCTAAGAACTGAAAACAACAACAACAAAAAAAAAAAACCTCAGTGGTCTAGAGAACACTCTAGAAGCCAAGAGTAATATCTTTTCTTTGACTTACATACTTAATGAAGTTTGTGGCTTTTTTAAAAAAAGATTTTATTTATTTATTTGACAGACAGATTATAAGTAGGAAGAGATGCAGGCAGAGAGAGCAAGGAGGAAGCAGGCACCCTGCTGAGCAGAGAACCCAATGCGGGTCTCGATTCTAGGACCCTGGGATCATGACCTGAGCCGAAGGCAGAGGCTTTAACCCACTGAGCCACCCAGGCACCCCGAAGTTTATGGCTTTTTAACACCCTAGCCAATATTAAGTGTTGCTAAATTTATATTTATCATCACTAAATCTACAAAGAAAAATGAATTCATTTAGACAAGTTGTAATTAACTCACAGATCTCAGGCCAACCCACTGAAAAGTAATATTGGCAAAGGATGCTCTATTCCTAGAGATGGATTCTGGCAATTTTATGATGGTTATCCTGAAGTGCCATAATCCATTCAATGGACCCTGCTCAAATTACTTCATAACTATTCCCATTATGGAATGAATAAAGTAGTTTCAACATTAAATAGCAATTAAATACCAGTTTTTTCAAAATTGGTCAAGGGAGTAGTAGAATCATGTCTTACTTACAAATAACATAACCTAGATAAGATGTGGTTCACACTCTCCTTAATACCTTTTTGAACTTTTTATTTTTTTAAAGATTTTATTTGTTTATTTGACAGAGAGAAAGATCACGAGCAGACAGAGGGGCAGGCAGAGAGAGAGGGAGAAGCAGGCTCCCCACTGAGCAGAGAGCCCAATTCGGGGCTCAATCCCAGGACCCTGAGATCATGACCCGAGCTGAAGGCAGAGACTTAACCTATTGAGCCACCCAAATGCCCCCCGTTTTGAACTTTTGTAAATTGATTTTGACTGCTCAAGTCTCAAGACTATGAATATGGACTAGTTATTGTTTTTAAATTTTTGCATGTAAAGAAAAACTTCCCTGCCTTAAATGAATTCATGAATAATTCAAATACTTTATCCTTCTCTATAGGGCTCTATCATATGAATTTATTTGGTCAACGGAATGACATAAAGCAGGTAATTGCAAAAAACCCTTATAAGATTCCACTCTAGCTCTTGCCTTTTTGCTGTTACATAAGAACACACCCAGGCTAGCCTAATAAAGGATGAAAACATATGGAGCAGATGGGAGTTACCCCACATACCCCAGGTATTTGGTGGGATGGCCATAAGGTCATTATGGAGCATCGAGGTAGGGTCATTATAGAGCAGCTGATAAGGGAAACTGAGATTCCATTCCACAATGGTGATGTAGGAAGACCCTGACTTCACCTTCTCCATGGCCACACCAAATCTACAAATATTCATAGAATAGTTCCTTCTGAAGAACTGAAGGATGACTGAACAGATTCTGCATAACAAAAGATAAGAAACTACATAGAGAACTGCAAGAGAGAGGGAGGCACAGCAATGAAGGGAAGCCCCACCTCTGACACTGTGAACCATAGAGGGGAGGGACAATACTGAGGGTTCAGTTAGAGATTCATCTGCCTTGAGGCAAGAAAATAAGCCATGGTTGAAAAGGGCAACTAGGATTAAAAAAAAAAAAAAATTGTAGCCCCAGAACTCCACCAAATGCTAGGGAAGCTCCTAGAAATCTCTCGAGATTGGATAGGTTGTTGAGTGTCACAGTTCATGCTCCCCTTCTACCTAGATAGTGTAGATAGAAGCACAGTTTACACATCCAACCTGGTTTAGAGCCCCAGTGAGCCCTGGGCCCCTAGCCCACATGAGCCCCAGCCATTCTATCAAAATGGCCCTAGTATGACACACACTGGGACACTCCTGCTAGGCACCCACTACACCTCCAGCCATTGTATCAAAGTCATATGCACGCAAAGCACCCTGAAACATTGCAGGCCCCCACCACATTGGCTTCAGATGGCTTGCTAGAGCACTTACTGCAGAGAGTGTGCTAGGACCTCCTGGTTCACTGCTGCTTTGGCTCCAGCTAACTTGCCAGGGAGCCCTTTGCAGTAAGCACCTTGGGACACACTGGCTTGCACCCACCTCAGCTTCAATAGTTCTGCCAGGGAGTAGTTGTGTGTGGAGAACCTGAGGCACCCTCACTGATACCGACTTCAACAGCTGTCTTGCTGGGGTGCCACTTGTGCAGGGTGCACCAGGACCTCCCTAAGCTTGTGCTCCACCTCAGCAGTATCTTCATGGAGAGCCATGGGACACCTAGCTTTCACCCATTTCAACTATTTTGTAAGCGTTCTCTCAGTGTGTAGAGCCCTAGGACCCTCTGCTTACAGCCACTTCACTTTCAGCTGTGTTACCAGGGTGCTCTCTCTATGTGGACAGCTCCAGAAATGACCTGACTCAGACACACTTCAGTTATGGCCATCCTACCAGGATGCAGCCCCCGCATGGAGTGCCCCAGTACCCACAGATCACACAAGCCACAATTCTAGCCAGCCCTTCAAAGTTACTAGGAACACACAGTGTACACAAGGGACGACCATACACAAGACCATTCCTTCAAGTTTCGGATAAGTAGCTGTTCTAATCATAGTAGCAAATGCAGAAAATCAAGTAAAATTGGAGGCAGAGGAATATGCTTCAAATAATAGAACAAAACAAAACCTCAGAAAAAGACTAAATGAAACAGAGATAATCAATATGCCTGATAAAAAGTTTACAGTTATGGTCATAAAGGTGTTCACTGGTCTAGAGAAAAAAGTGAAAGACCTCAGGGATAACTTCCACAAAGAGAAAACAAAAAGGAACAAATCAGAGTTGAAGAATGTAATAACAGAAATGAAAAACTACTAGATGGCATCAATAGTAAGTTAGCAAATGCAGAACACATAAGTGATCTAGAAGATAGCTGAATAGCAAAAAGAAAAAAAGCATTTTTAAAAAATGAGCATAGGTTAAGGGATCTCTCAGACAACATCAAATAAGTAAGCATTTGCATATTTGGGGCCTCCGAAGGAGAAGAGAAAGGAGTAGAAAAAAATATTTGAAGAAATAATAGCTGAAAACATCCCTAACCTGGGGAAGGAAGTAACAGCCAGGTTCAGGAACCATAGAATTCCAAGCAAGATGAACCCGAGGAGGGCCACACCATAACACAGAATAATTAGAATGTCAAATGTTAATGATAAAGAGAATTTTAAAGGCAGTCAGAGTGAAGCAAAAAGTTACATAAAAGGGAAACCCCATAAGGCTATCAAAAAAGAGAAGGAAAGTCAAGAATAACACTAGATAAATTTATAATCTTAAGTAAAAAGAAGAAGTAACAGAGAAGAAACACAAAAAAACAACCAGAAAACAATCAAAATGACAGTAAGTACACACTGAAAAAATAATTACTTAAATATAAGTGCTCTATACACCTCAATGAAAAGGCATAGGGTGGACCAATGGATAAAAAACAAAATACATCTACATGTTGCCTACAAGACACTCATTTCAGATATAGGGACACACTCAGGCTGAAAGTGAATGGATCGAAAAGATATTTCATACAGAAGGAAGTGGAAAAAAAAACCCAAGGTGACAATATTTATATCACAAAAATCAGACCTTTAAGACTTACAAGAGAATAAGTAGGGCACTGCATAATGATAAAGAATCAATTGAACAAGATGATCCAACAATCATAAATATCTATGTACCCAACAATGGCGCACCTAAATACTTAAAGCACATATTAATACCTGTAAAGGAAGAAAGAGTAATACAGTAATAGTAGGGAAATTTAACACAGCACTTTTTAAATAGATATATCATACAGGCAGAATATCAATAAGGAAAGTGTGTCTTTGAACAATACAGTAGGTCAGATGGACCTAACAGATAAATACAGTACATGCCACATAAAAACAAAAGAATACAAATTCTTTTATATGCACACAGAATGTTTTCCAGGATAGATCACATATTAGGCCAAAAAACAAGTCTCAATACATTTAAAAAGATTGAATCATATCGTGTATATTTTCTAATCACAATGGGGTGAAATAGAAACCAATTACAGAAAAAAAATTGGAAAACCAAACAGGTGGAGATTAAACAACATGCTACCAAGCAATAAATGAGTCAACAAAGAAAATGAAGAGCAAATTAAAAAATATATGGAGACAAATGAAAATGAAAACACTATAGTCTAAATCTTTGAGACCCAGAGAAAAGAGACCTAAAAGGGATATTTATAGAGATACCAGCCAACCCAAAGATATAAGAAAAACCTCAGTCTGAAAACCTAAAAAAATTAGAAAAAGAAAAGTAAAGTCCAAAATTAGTAGATGAAAAGATTTAATAAAAATCGAGCATAAATGAATGAAGTAGAGTAGAGTCTTAAGAATAGGAAAGACCAACGAAACAAAGAACTGGTTCTTTCAAAACATTAAAAAAGTCAATAAATCTTTAGCCAGACTGATCAAGAGAAGAAAACAAAAGGAACTGGATGAAACCAGAGACAAAAGAGTTAACAAAGAACACCATAGAGGTACAAAATATTATAATAGAGTACTACAAAAAATTATATGTCAAAAAATCAGATAACCTAGAAAAAAAATAGATGAACTCCTAGAAACATACAATCATCCTAAACTGAATCAGGAAGACATACAAATTCAAAAACCAAATTATTGCTGACAGAATTGAATTCCTAATCAAAAAACTCCCAACAAATTCCAGGATCAGACAGATCATAGGTGAATTTACCAAATATTTAAAAAAGAGTTAATACCTATTGTCTTCAATCTATTCCAAAACAATAGCAAAGAAAGTATAGCTTTGAAGTACAGCCTAATGAGGCCAGCATTACCCTGATACCAAAACAGACAAATACACTACAAAAAACCCCAAAACTACAGAACATTATCACTGAAGAACACAGAAGCAAAAATTCTCAACAAAATATTAGCAAACCATATTTAACAATACATTAAAAGGAACATTCACCATGATCGAGTGGGATTTATTCCAAGTTTGCAAGAATGGCTCAATATTTGCAAATCAATCACCCCAAGTCAACAAAATGAAGTATAAAAACCATGCAATCATCTCAACAGATGCAGAAAAGCACGTGACAAAATTCAACATCCGTTTATGATAAAACTCTCCAAAAAATGGGTTTAGAAACAACATACCTCAACACAGTGAAAGTCATATATAACAAACTCACAGCTAATGTCATACTCAATGGTGAAAAATTGAGAGCTTTCCCTCTAAGATCAGAAACAAGACAAGGATGCCCACTCTTAACCACTTTTATTCAGCATACTCCTGGAAGCTCTAACAACAGCAATCAGACAAGAGAAAAAAAAAAAAAAAAGCATCCAATTTGGTAAGGAAGAAGTTATTTTCACTATTTGCAGATTACATGATACTATACAGAGAAAACCCTAAAACCCTAATAAAAAACAATTAGAATACATGAATTCAATAAAGTTTCAGGACACAAAATTAATGCACAGAAATTGGTTTTTTTGTACAATTAATAATGAAGTAGCAGAAAGAGAGAAAACAATTTGATTTACAATTGCACCAAAAAGAATAAAATAACCTAGAAATAAACTTAACAAAAGAGGTGGAAGAGCTGTGCTCTGAAAACTATAGAATGCTGATGAAAGAAATTGAAGACAAACCAGATTATGAGATATACTATAAAGCGATAGTAATCAAAATAATACGGTACTGGTACAAAAATGGACACATTGAACAGATTAGAGAGCCCAGAAATAAATCCACACTTATAGGGAAAGTTAATCTAGGACAAAGGAGGCAAGACTGTATGCACACTAGGGGAAAAGATAGTCTCTTCAATAAGTGGTGGTGAGAAAACTGGACAGCTACATGCAAAAGAATGGTCATTTTGTTCCTTTTTGCTACAAAAATAAATATACTGGATTAAAGACCTAAATGTGACACCTGAAACTATAAAACTTCTTGAAGAAAATATAGGCAGTAAACTGTTTGACATCAGCCATTGCAACATCTTTCTAGATATGTGTCCTCAGTCAAGGGAAACAAAAGTAAATATAAACAATTAGGACTATTCCAAATAAGTTTTTGTACGGTGAAGGAAACCACCAACAAAACTAAAAAGCCACCTTGTGAATGGAAGAAGATATTTGCAAATGATATATCTGATAAGGAGTTAATACTCAAAATATATAAAGGATTTATACAAGTCAACACCCCCCAAAATATGATTCCATTAAGAATGGGCAGAAAACCTGAATAGACTTTTTCTTTGAATTGACATTTTTTTCAAAGAAGATAGAGATGGCCAACCCAGACATGAAAAGATGAAAGAGAAATGCAAATCAAAATCACAATCAGCTATCACTTTATACCTGTCAGAATGGCTAAAATCAAAGATAAGAAATAAGTGTTGGTGAGGGTGTGGAGAAAAAGATACCCTTGTGCACTGGTGGTAGGAATGCAAACTGGTACACCCACTGTGGAAAACAGTACAGAGGTTCTTGAAAAAAATTAAAAATAGAATTACCATATGATCCAGTAATTTCACTACTGGGTTATGTAAAGAAAACAGAAATGCTCATTCACAAAGTTATCTGTACCTCTATGGTTACTGCATCATTATTTACAATAGCCAAGATATGGAAAGAACTCAAATGTCCATCAAAAGATGGATGGCTTAAAAAAAAAAAAAAGATGGATGGCTAAACAGGAGGTGGTATATATATACACAAAGAATATTACTGAGCCATAAAAAAGAATGAGATCCTGCTATTTGCAACAACATGGTTGAACCTAGAGGTATCATTTTGAATTAGTATCTTTTGTTTTCTTTGGGTAGATACCTGGATCACAGAATATGTCTAATTTTTGTTTTGGAGAAACTTCCACACTCTATTCAACAGTGGTTGCACCCAGTTTGTATTTCCCACCAGCAGTGCACAGGGTTCTTTTTTGCTACATCCTCACCAACATCTGTTGTTTCTTGTGTTGTTGATTTTAGCCATTCTGACAGGTGTGAGGTGTTATTGTGGTTTTGATTTGCATTTCCCTTGGTCGTGGGTGATGTTGAGCATCTTCTCGTGTGTCTGCTGAATGTATGGATTTATGAAGTGTACTGGATATCTATATATCACAGCAGCCAATAAGAAAACAAAACTTTAAAATACCATTTAAAATAATATCAAAGACTCCTGGGGAGGATGGTAGAGTAGGAGGACTTTCAGCTCATCGCCTCACACAGATAAAACTAAATAAATGCATCAGTGTAAATAACCCAAAAAATGACACGGAGACTGGCAGAACAAACTCCACAGCTAAATGTAGAGAAGGGGCCACTGAAAGAGGGTAGTAAGGACAGAGACATGGTCTGGAGCTAAAGAGACACATACAACTGTCTGCAGGAGGAAGGGGTGCTGCAGGCATGGTGAGGGGCGAAAAACAAACCTCCACATCAGGGACCCCATGTAGGGAAGATGAATCCCCATTACATTTGGCTTTGAAAACCAGAAGGGCCTAATTTTGTGAGTTCTTACAACCAGTGTGACTTAAAACATGGAATTTCAAAAATCAGCAGGAGTAAGAAAAGTGGGAAGCACAAAAGGAGTTAAAGTAAGTATAACTATAAAAAACAGTGAGCATACTGAGAAAGTAAAAGTAAAGTATGACACCACATACCTAAATTGTGGAGAGAAGAGGAGTAAAGAATGAATTCAAACTTAAGTGACCATTGACTCAATATGGTCTATTATATGCAGAAGATGTTACATATAAACCTAACAGTAACCACAAATCAAAAACTGGTAATAGACATGCAAAGAAGAAAGAGAAAGGAATCCAAATGTATCTCATTAAAGAAAGCCAGCTGATTGTGAGAGAAGAGAGCAAGAAAAGAAAGAGAGATCTACCAAAACAACCATGAAACAAGTAACAATATGACAAATACATATCCATCGATAATTGCTTTGAATGTAAATGGACTAAATGCTCCAATCAAAAGACATAAAGAGATGGAATGGAAAAAAATAACCAAGACCCAGCTATATGCTGCCTCCAAGAGATTCATTGCAAACCTAAAGACACATGCACATTGAAAGTGAAGAGATGGAGAATGCATGCAAATGCATGTGAAAAGAAAGCTAGGGTAGCAATACTTACATCAAACAAAATAGAGTTTAAAACAGACTGTAACAAGAGACAAAGAAGAACACTATATAATCATAAATGGATCAATCCAACAGGAAGATATAACAATTGTAAATATTTATGTACCTAAATACATAAAGCAGCTAATAACAAACATAAAAGAAGTAACTGAGAGTCATACAATAGTAGTAGAGGACTTTAACACCTCACTCACTTACATCAATGGACTGGTCATCCAAACAGAAAATCATCAAGGAAACAATGGCTTTGAATAATACATGGGACCGTATTGAATCAACAGATACATTCAGAACATTCCATCCTGAAGCAGCAGAATATACATTCTTTTCAAGTACACATGGAATGTTGTCCAGAACAGAGAACAAATTAGACCACAAAACACGTCTCAACAAATTCACAAAGATCCAAGTCATAGCAGGCATCTTTTCTGACTACAACTATGAAACTAAGAATCAACAACAAGAAGAAATCTGGAAAGATCACCAATACATGGAGATTAAATAACATGCTACTAAACAATGAACAGGTCAATCAAGAAATCAAAGAGGAAATCAAAAGATACACACAGAGTCAAATGAAAATCAAACACAACGGTTCAAAATCTTTGGGGTGCACCAAAAGCTATTCTAAGAGGGAAGTTTAGAGTGATACAGGCCCACCTCAAGTAGAAGTCTCAGATACACAATCTAACCTTATATCTAAAGGAGCTAGAAAAAGAAGATCAAACAGATAAAGGATAAAGATCAACTCAATGGTGAAAGACTGGGAAAATTTAACTATGAATGAAGAGATGAAACTTCTGAGGAAAAATAATCAAATGGATGAACCTCATCTGTTTCAAGCTGAGAAAGATTTATTTCCTGAAGGCAGTGAAAATACAGGCCTTGGAAGCAGTAGTTGTTACCTGCCAGGAGAGAAAAGAAATGAGTAGGGTCCAATACCAGTAGAATGAGACAGTCTCAGAATCATCTACAGAAAATAATGACGATGTTACAGAAGTTTTAGATGGATTATTACGTACAGTTCTACTTTTACACTGTATGAAATTTTAATGAAACAAAGTGGACAAAATTAGCTCCATAAGATAAGCAGATTGTAAAATAAAGTACTTTATGGGATAAGTTCTGCTCATGGAGAACTGTAAATTATGAGCTGTTCTGGGTTTTGCTTAGTACTGATTTTTTGTTTTGGGAGGGGGCAGGGGCCTCTGGTTAAATTTCGATTTGTATGTAGTTTTTTTTTTTTTAATTTAGAATTAAAGTTTTTATTTTATTTTTTTTAGAAAAGATTTTATTTATTTGAGAGAGGGAGAGAGAGCAAGAGCGTGCACATGCATGAGTGGTGGAAGGGGCAGAGGGAGAAGGAAAGAACCCTCAAGCCAGCTCCTCCATGAGCCCAGAGTTTGACCCAGGGTTCAGTCCCAGGACCCTGAGAACATGACACTTAACCAACTGAGTCACCCAGATGCCCCTAGAATTCGAATTTTTAAATGGAAGTAGCAATTACAATCTTTAAACCTTTGGAGAGTGTCACCTTTAGTTTATAGATATACACGAAAGCTTTTTGTCTTGTCTTTTTCTGACAGGTTTAGCAGTTTTCATATTTTGGTCAACGTTTCAACATTTTACCATATGAATTATATGGTTTTGTGTTAGTTCCATACTACTTATAAATATATATTACCTATATTTATCTCTCTTATAGGAAAATATAAAATTTATCCCCTTAGAATAATATGTGTTTATATGTAATATAGTTTATCCCCTATAATATATAATATACATAATATAGCATGCAATATAATATGTTTTATGTAAAATATATAACATTTTATATGATTATATAAAAACTATTATATATAATATACAACTCAATGATATATATAAATTATCTAGTTTATAGTTTATAAATTTATAGAATTTATAATATAATTACATAATGTATAAACTAAAAATATGTACTTATATAAACTATATACTGTGTATATTTAATTTGATTATAGGTACGTGTTAATATATACATGTTATATTTTTATATATATAACTATTTCTAAATATACATCTATTTTTCTAGGTTTTGTTTTTGTTTCTATAGAAGATGAATTTCTATTATGTATGTCCATAAATGAAATGTATATTTACATATTATAACATATACTAAATGTATTGTATATAACTCCATATTTTATATATACATAATTATATATCCTATATTGTGTAGTTTAACATATATTACATATAAATACACATATATTATCCTAAGGGGAAAATGTTATTTTTTTGTTTCTAAGAGATGAGTATATACATAAATGTATATGCAATATGTATTTATAAATAGAATAAAATATACTGCATATAATTTAATGTAATTGTAAATATGATGTAATTGTAAATTACATTAAATTACATACTATGTAATATATGATATATATTTAAACATGTATTATTCTAAGAGGGAAATATATTAGCCTAATATAGTAATATCAATTTATTATATAATATTTATAACTATTATTTAATATATAACATAAATTATTGTACACTGTATATAATATATATTTATATAATTGTATACATATTATTCCAAGGGGAAAATGTTTTATTTTTCTGTTTGTCTAAGAGATGAATAAAATGGATACTTTTTTTTTTCAATTGATAATCATTGAGCTCATCTCTCTCAAGGCAGTTTCTTCTGACTACATATATTCCTTGACTTGGGAACTCCCAAACAAACCCATTTTTGATTGAAGATATTAAAAGTAAAAAATACATTTAATACATGAAACCTACCCAACATCATAACTTAGCCTAGCCTACCTTTTCTTTTTTATGTTATGTTAGTCACCATACAGTACATCATTATTTTTTGATGTAGTGTTCTGAGATTCATTGTTTGTGTATAATGCAGTGCTCCATGCAATACATGCCCTCCTTAATATCCATCACCAGGCTAAGCCATTCCCCCACCCGCCCTCCCCTCTGAAACCCTCAGTTTGTTTCCTGGAGTCTATAGACTCTCATGGTTCATCTCCTCCTCTGATTTCCCCCACTTCATTTTCCCCTTCCTTCTCCTAATGTCCTCCATACTATTCCTTATGTTCCACATATAAGTAAAACTATATGATAATTGTCTTTCTCTGCTTGACTTATTTCACTTAGCGTAATCCCCTCCACTTCCAACCATGTTGATGCAAATGATGGGTATTCACCCTTTCTGATGGCTGAGTAATTTTACATTGTATATATGAGCCACATATTCTTTATCCATTCATCTGTTGAAGGGCATCTCAGCTCCTTATGGGTTGGCTATTGTGGACATTGCTGCTATGAACACTGGGGTGCATGTACCCCTTCTTTTCACTACATCAGTATCTTTGGGGTAAATGCCCAGTAGTACAATTGCTGGGTCATAGGGTAGCTCTATTTTTAATAGAGGAACCTCCATACTGTTTTCCAATGTGACTGTACCAACTTACATTCCGACCAACAGTGTTAGAGGGTTCCCCTTTCTCTGCATCCTCTCCAACATTTGTTGTTTCCTGCCTTGTCAATTTTTGCCATTCTAACTGGTGTAAGGAGGTATCTCAATGTGGTTTTAATTTGAATTTCCCTGATGGCTAATGATAATTGAACTTTTTTTATGCGTCTGTAAGCCATTTGTATGTCTTCTTTGCAGAAGCATCTGTTCATGTCTTCTGCTCATTTTTTTACTTAATTGGTTTTTTGGGTGTTGAGTTTGAGAAGTTCTTCATAGATCTTGAATACCAGTCCTTTATCTGTAATGTCATTTACAAATATCTTCTGAAGTCAAACTCTCTCTCTTCATAGATGACATGATACTTTATGTAGAAAACCCAAAATTCTCTACCCCAAAATTACTAGAATTCATACAGAAATTCAGTAATGTGGCAGGATACAAAATCAATGTGCAGAAATCCGTTGTTTTCTTCTACACTAACAATGAAAATATAGAAAGGGAAATTAGAGAATCGATTCCATTTACTATAGCACCAACAACCAAATGATACCTGCGAATAAACCTAACCAAAGTAAAGGATCTCTACTCAAGGAACTACAGAACACTCATGAAAGAAATTGAAGAAGACACAAAGATGGAAAAATATTCCATGCTCATGGATTGGAAGAATAAACATTGTTAAAATATCTATGCTGCCCAGAGCAATCTATTCCTTCAACGCCATCCCAATCAAAATACTAAAGGTATTTTTCAAAGTATTGGGACAAACAATCCTAAAATTTGTATGGAACCAGAAAAGATCTCGAATCACCAAGGAAATGTTGAAAAAGAAAAACGAAGCTAGGGGCACCACATAGCCTGATTTCAAGCTTTATTACAAAGCTGTGATCACCAACACAGCATGGGACTGGCACAAAAACAGACACATAGACCAACAGAACAGAGTAGAGAGCCCAGATATGGACCCTCAACTCTATGGTCAACTAATCTTCAACAAAGCAGGAAAAAATATCCAGTGGAAAAAAAGACAGTCTCTTCAATAAATGGTGCTGGGAAACTTGGACAGCTATGTACATAAGAATGAAACTTAACCATTGTCTTATACCATACACAAAGATAAACTCTAAATGGATGAAAGACTTCAACACGGGCAGGGATCCATCAAAATCCTAGAGAAGAATACAGGCAGTTAACCCTCTTCGACATCAGCCATAGCAACTTCTTTCAAGACACATCTCCAAAGTCAAGGGAAACAAAAGCAAAAATGAACTTTTGGGACTTCATCAAGATAAAAGTCTCCTGCACAGCAAAGGAAACTGT
The DNA here is from genome assembly GCF_011764305.1 of Mustela putorius furo. NCBI lineage: Eukaryota > Metazoa > Chordata > Mammalia > Carnivora > Mustelidae > Mustela > Mustela putorius. Next base: position 9,702 of record NW_025422307.1, on the reverse strand, counting down.
CAACAAAACAAAGCAGCCTAGTCTACCTTAATTGTGCTCAAAAACACATTATCCTATAGTTGGACAAAATCATCTGATAGGAAGTCTATTTTGTAGTAAAGTGTTGAATGTCTCATGTAATATATTGAATACTGCACTGAGTAGAAAAAAACAAACATGGCTATACAGACACACAATTGTTGTCAGGGTATCAACTGTACACACTCATGATCACACAGCTGCTGGAAACTGCAGCTGATGAAAATGATTGTACATCAGATCACTAGCCTGGGAAAAGATCAAAATTCACACTTCAAAGTGTGAGTTCTACTGAATGCTTATCACTTTAACACTGGTGTAAAGTCAAGCATTTTTTATTTTTATTTTTTATTTAAATTCAAGTTAGTTAACATAGAGTGTAGTATTGTTTTCAGGAGTAGAATTCAGTGATTCATCAGTTTTATCTATCTATCTATCTATCTATCTATCTATTTATTTATTAAATATTTTATTTATTTATTTGACAGATGGAGATCACAAGTAGGCAGAGAAACAGGCAGAGAAGGAAGAGGAAGCAGGCTCCCTGCTGAGCAGAGAGCCTGATGCAGGGCTCGATCCCAGGACCCTGGGATCATGACCTGAGTTGAAGGCAGAGGCTTTAACCCACTGAGCCACCCAGGCGCCCCCATATTACTTATATTTAACACCCAGTGCTTATCCCCACAAGTGCCTTCTTTAATGCCCACCACCCATTTAACCCATCCCTACTCCACATCCCCTCCAGCAACCCTGAGTTTGTTCTTTGAACTACATGGTTTATCTCCCCATTTTTTTTTAAAGATTTTATTTATTTATTTGACAGAGTGAGATCACAAGTAGGCAGAGAGAGAGAGAGAGAGAGAGAGACAGAGAGCAGGAAACAGGCTAAATCAAACTCTTAGAATAAGATGGGTTTTTACTTATGTAAATATTTATATAAATTTTTAAAAAATGTATAAATTGATATTTGTAGGACTTTTCAAAAATGTTTGTCTAAGGGAAGAAAATAAAGTATTCTGTTGCTTTAAAACATTTTAGTTCTTTAGAGAGATTCCAAAAAAAACTCATTTCTCATTTCAGTCCTTTGAAGACCTCAGCAAGCTAATGGTCAAGGTATGTGTAATTTACACCTGTTGGATTCCTACCAGTTATGATAGGAGTTTTGTAAGCAGACACTTTGGGGACATGATTTTTTTTTAGTCTTTTACTGTTCTCTTGACAGGCTAAGGAAATGGTGGAGTTATCAAAATCAATTGCTAATAAGATCAAAGACAAGCAAGGTGACATCACAGAAGATGAGGTAAATAGGTTGCCTTTTTAAGGCATTAGAAACCAGATTGGGCAAATAATGCAGTGATGTTTTGGTGGGTCAGCAGTTTCTTTCTTAATGTAGTGATTTCTGTTAGGGCTTGTGGATATATGAAAGTATTAAAGAAAAAGTCAGCCATTAGGATTAAAAGATACTTCAGTACCTTCTCTTGGAGTGTGGAAAAGCGAGATAGTGAAATGTGTAAGGAGTGGTTGTTTTATACATAACCATATGTTTGATATTTGTTTCATTAAATTTGTCTCCAGACTGATCCCAGCCACATTCCTTTCTAAGTTTTTGGCTCTGTCATTTGGTTGGCATTAAATACAGCACAGTTGTTTCCTAACCCTCTTCTCACTCCAGACCTGTGAGGTCATTGAAGTATGAAATATCAAGACAGGAGAAGGAAGAAGACTAATTAATTAGCTTTATGCAGGGAACTCCTAGAAATCCAGTTTCTTCGAGTTTATACTATAGGAACAAGGTGGAAGAAATGGGTGGATACAGAAATAACTAGTAGAATGGAGTTTACAGTGGAAAGATTTCAAATGTTGGGGTGGAGAGATGAATGTCACGTATTTGTCTTTTTGTGCATTTTCTTCTCTACTTATAGACCATCAGGTTTAAGTCCTATTTGCTGAGCATGGGAATAGCTAACCCAGTTACCAGGGAAACCTACGGCTCGGGCACACAGTACCACATGCAGCTGGCCAAGCAGCTGGCTGGGATGCTGCAGGCACCGCTAGAGGTAAAAACAGAATGCAGGCAGGCTCTCGGTTGTGTTAAGTAACTGCCAAGTCATCGGAAAGCTAAACACCAGCTTTACGTTCCTTTCCCAGTGCTGCTACTATTCAACCCACATGTTATTTTTCCTTTTAGGAATATTAAATCAGTTTAGTGTACTTATTCGTGGATTTGTTGTCAAAATCTAGATTGTTTTCAATTTCCATCTCAGGTATCTGTAACTTCTTCAGTCTCTTTGATAGAAAGCTTTTCTTATCTCTGATTTTCAAAAGGAAATATATGATCTCGAGATGTTTAGAGACATTTAGATGTTTGGATGTTAATACAAGTGTGCTGTTAATCATTTCATAATACAGATATATCTTCTGACATTACTCAGGCAATCAAAACTCCATTCATTAAAACGCCTTTTTTTTTTTTTTTTAAAGATTATTTATTTATTTATTATTTGACAGAGAGAGAGATCACAAGTAGGCAGAGAGGCAGGCAGAGAGAGAGAGAGAGGAGGAGGAAGCAGGCTCCCTGCTGAGCAGAGAGCCTGATGAGGGACTCGATCCCAGGACCCTGAGATCATGACCTGAGCCGAAGGCAGCGGCTTAACCCACTGAGCCACTCAGGCGCCCTAAAACGCTTATTTTAATAAGTATTTCCATCGTGGGGACGCCTGGGTGGCTCAGTGGGTTAAGCCTCTGCCTTCCGCTCAGGTCATGATCTCAGGGTCCTGGGATCGAGCTCCACATCGGGCTCTCTGCTCAGCAGGGAGCCTGCTTCCTCCCTCTCTCTCTGCCTGCTTCTCTGCCTACTTGTGATATCTGTCTGTTAAAAAAATAAGGTCTTTAAAAAAAAAAAGAAGTATTTCCATCGTGACAAAATAGAATAGTATAATGAATCCCTGTGTGCCTGTCATCCCGGCTCATGTGTAAGCAGCCTTCACTCAACATTACTTTAAAGCAATCCCAGACATCGCATCACTTTGTAAACTTTTCAGTATGTAATTACAATGATAAACATGCTTTAGATGTAATTATAATCCCATTTCACACAGGAAAAGTGAAAAATAATTTTTTAACTATTTTCAGATATCTAGTTAGTATTCACATTTTCTCTTATGGTTAGTTTGTTCAAATCAGGATACCTTGCAATCGGTTGATTTTTCTCTCAATGCCTTTTTTTTTTTAATTCCGTGTTTCCCCTTCTCTTATCTCTTTTTTCTATCCCACATAATATATTTATTAAAGAAGCTAGTGGTTTATTTTATAGAGTGTCTCAGATTTTATTGATTTTATTTTGACATACTTCCCTGCCCCTTGTATTCCTTATAGACTGGAATTTACAGCTAAAGTTCTTTTTTCTTTTTTTTTTTTTCTGTTGAATATTTCATAGAGGGTGCTGTGCATTTTCATCAAGGGGTACATAATGCCTGTTTGTCTTTTTTTTTGTGATGTAGCAGCAGCCCCTAATAGCTAGATAGTCAATAGCTAGTCAATAGCTAGATCTGTCAACTTCATTTGGGGTTACAGTGGTGATATTCCTGTTTAATTCCATAGTTTATTCATTTATTAGTTGTAACAACTTAAAACATTTCAATACATTTTTTGAAACGTGGTGTAGAGGCCCTCTTCTCATTGAAGTAAATGTGAAAACAGTAATAATGATGTTAACATCCACATACTGAATTGGAAATGCTTCATGTATCTGACTAGGTTTTCCTGTGTGTATATTTAGTTTTTAAAGACTTCTTAGGAAGTTCTATGATTCCTGATTTTACTCTGATTGTGATTTCTGTTAAGAAATGCCAACTGGGGTGCGCGGGGAAAGCCTCCAGCTCGGGCTGCCACGGCAACCGCGTCCAGGCAACGCGCCCGGAAGCGGCTCGGGCGGCGCGCCGCGGCTCGCGCCCCCCGGGAGCCGCGAACCCGGCCGGGCCGCGCGCCGGGCCAGGCGCAGGCGCGCGCTGATTGGACGGCGCTCCCCGCGGCACGGGCCCGCAGCCGGGCGCCCCGCCTAGCCCGCGCCAGCGGCCGCCGCACCCAGCCGCGCCGGCGAGGACACGGGCAGCCGCGGCGCGCCCGCCCCCCGCGCCGAAGTAAATTATTAAAAAGAAAATGGCCCAACGGAACACTGCATTTCCTTCTCTCGTCACTGAGGAAAGGTATAATATATGGAAAATATGCATCTAAGGCGAGTTAGAACCATGCCCCGACACAGCCAGTCCCTGACCATGGCACCCTACTCCTCTGTAGGCCTCGTGGAACAACTGGAAGATAGGATCCTCTGTCACGAGAAGACAACCGCGGCCCTTGTGGAGCACGCCTTCCGGATTAAGGACGACATTGTTGGCAGTTTGCCGAAAATGGAGAACAAAGGGGGCGGCGACCGCTTGGCCAGGCTCTTCTTGGAGGAGCACATCAGAAACATAACTGCCATTGTGAAGCAGCTCAATCGGGATATCGAGGTACTGCAGGAGCAGATCCGGGCCCGGGACAACATCAGCTATGGAACGAATTCCGCCTTAAAGACCTTGGAGATGCGTCAGCTCTCGGGTTTGGGGGACCTGCGGGGAAGAGTGGCAAGATGTGACGCCAGCATAGCCAGACTCTCTGCAGAGCACAAAACAACTTAGGAGGGGCTCCAGCACTTGAACAAAGAACAGCAAGCTGCCAAACTTATCTTGGAAACAAAAATCAAAGATGCAGAGGGACAGATTTCTCAGCTTTTGAACAGAGTGGCCTTGTCGATATCAGAGCAAAGCACCAAACTGAAGATGTCCCACAGAGATAGTAACCACCAGCTTCAACTTCTGGATACAAAATTTAAAGGTACGATTGAGGAACTCAGTAATGAGATTTTATCTGCACGGAATTGGTTACAACAGGAACAAGAACGGATAGAGAAAGAACTTTTATAGAAAATTGATCAGCTTTCCTTGGTCGTTAAGGAAAACAGTGGAGCCAGCGAAAGGGACATGGAGAAGAAGCTCAGCCAGATGTCAGCCAGATGTCAGCCAGACTTGACAAAATAGAAGGAAGTCAGAAGGAGAATATGGAAGTGCAGAGAACAAAACAGGAAGAAGAGAAAGTGCATGGGCGCATCAGCAAGCTGGAGTTACAGATGAATGAGGACATGAAGGAAATGAAAGCAGAAGTTGATGCTGGGTTGGCGGCCATCTATGAAAGCATAGGATCCCTCAGGCAAGTTCTTGAAGCCAAGATGAAGTTGGACAAGGACCAGCTACAGAAGCAAATCCAGCAGATGCAGAAGCCAGAGGCCCCCATGTGAGGGGAGCTGGGACAAGGACCTCAGAAGTGTTTTGCTGGTGGGGCAAGAGCCAGGTGCCGTGGTGGCCAGGCGGTCACTGCCTTCAGAAGTGTTCTATTCATGGCGTGCATGTGCCAAGCAATGTGTTTTCATGGGTCTAAATGTTTACCTTAAGTTTCGAAAACACTTCCTTTAAAAGTATTAAGTACAATTTTTGCCACTCTATTTCATTTCTTTAAATTCAATGGAATAGCCTCCCGGCCCCTAAATTTGGAAAGGCTTTTGTCCCTCTTCATTTTATGAATGAAAAGACTTAACGACTTTCCTTCAATGCTTGACGCTCTAGCCAAGACTTTACTATTTTGAAAAATGTCATGGTGATTTTTTTTTAATTAATAAACTAATGAATTGTCACAGGAATGTGTTAGCTCCTCACCCTAAATTAAGAGAATGTCCTGGTAGATTGGAATTCAACCCTTTAGTCCATATTTGGATTTTATTAATGTTATCTGTGCATTTCTTACATGGTTTCCTTCTTGTAAATCTTCTGTCTTTTGTAGGGAGAAGGGATTTAATTTTTGGAGAACCACCCCCCCACACCACCATTTATGTAATGAAGATAGCATAAAGATTGATAACTGCCATATACATTGCAAATTAAAATGGAAACTTAAGACAATTATCTAGCTAATACAAGGCACAATATCCACATCAACCACCTACTTATACCAGGTTTTAATATTGGAAACTTTTTTCAATTGCCTACAGCCTATATAGTGATAGCCATATATTTAGTAATGGAATGGTGGTTAATAGTCTGTTTATTGCACAATTAATTGTAAATCATAATAGGATGTGAGAATTTTTCAGGCTTTATGATCTCCTCTAAATGTTTCCAAAATTGGCACAAAGTGCTAACTAAGGTTTATATATACTTCTTGTAACTGTATCCTGTGCCTTGGTTTTACCACGTCAATGCACTGTATCCTCTAAAAGTTTTACAGACAAAATAGAAGGCATGATAATACATCAGAATTATGATGTAAAAATGGGATCCTATGTAATTTTTAAATGTTCTAAAAATTTTTATCACTGTTAAGACATTAGTTGTTCAGTATTATTAATGAAATAGAAATTCATACTTTTGTATGGACAGAGAATCAAATTGATATTACATTTATAACACTGTCAAGAAACTTTCATTTTGAGCAAAAAAAAAAAAAAAAATGCCAACTGGTTCTAATTATAACCTAATACTTGCTAAATTCCATATTTTAACAGGAACGAGGGGGAATAATGTCACTCACGGAGGTGTACTGTTTAGTAAACCGAGCTCAAGGAATGGAAGTAAGAATAGAACATTTAGATGTTCTTTAACTAAATATAGACTTTCTTAATATAACACAAATTCCCCAAAGTGAATACAATTTGAGGAAGGGTTGAGAACACCAGAACTATCCCAGTAGCGGTGTGGTGTGGTACAAGAGTGCTCTACTGCCTTGGGATCTGAGAGGAAGACTCTGTCCCTTGTTTTGCCAGTGTTGTGCTGAGTGACCTAGAGTAGCTCACTGACCCTCACTGAGACTCGGTTTCCCTACCTTTGAAATGGGAATTTGGGTTGACTGATACCTTCTGGCTTTACTATTCCGTGCCCATACTGTGATTAATAAGCCTGTGTATGATGTCTTTTCTCTGGGGTTGTCGACTGTTTTTAGATTCACTGGGTTGGAGACAGGTGGTGTGTGGAGAAGCCGGGGGAAAGCTGCCCTCCTCCACGGGCTCTGAATCAGCAGTGGCTGTTCTTTAACCCTCCTTGTCTCTTCACACCCATGTGTCCTTGGCCCCCCATGTCTGTCCGTGCACTCTTCGTGCCCTTTAGTCAAACACAGTTTTGAGGTGTCAGTAGTCGCCTCTGTGCGAATAGCTCATAGACCTGTCCCTCCAGCGCTTACTGCAGCGCCGTATATTTGAGCCTCTGCTGTGTCTTCATCTGACTGGTCACCGTGAGTGCTATCAGTGAGTACTGACTATGAACCAGGAGCTCTGCACGCACTGCCCCATTTCTTCTCGTGGTACCCCAGAGAGGTAGCCTCTCTCACTCTGCCCATCAAGGGCATGATATGAAGATGAGGAAGTTGAGGCTCACAAAGATTCACTTATTTGACCAAGGCTGTGCCTTGGAAACAGTGGTTTGACAGGCATGTGGCCCCAGGCCGGGCTGCCTCTGGAGCCGTTCTGGGTGACTCAAAGCTGTACTTGTCAGCCACCATGCTGGGCTGATTCTTTAAGGTTGTGTGGTCTGGAAGGCTGGCCACTAGCTAGCTACATGTGACAACTGTGACCTTGCAATACAATTAATCCAAATGGAGCTATGCTAGAAGTGTCAATTATATACCACATGTAGGAGGCTTTGTACCAAATAAGAAGTTAAATATCATTAATAATTTTTATATTGATTATATATTGATGTTTTAGAATTCTTGGGTTAAATGAAACACATGTGTTAAAATTAATTTCACCTGTTCCTTTTTATTTTATTAATGACTACTAATATTTTATTAATTTTAAAATTACACACATGGCTTGTGCTGTTTTCTGTAAGATAGCGCTGCTTTGCTTCTTTATTAATTCTTTTTGCCTTATAGTGATGAAGCCACCTAAAATCCCTGATAAATGATAATTTTTATGTTTTTATTTAAAAAAATTTTTTTTTTAACTAGACTCCATGGGCCAGCCTGGAGCCTGACTCATGACCCTGAGATTAAGTCACAGATAGATGATAATTGTTAAGTTTCCTCTTGTCTTTTAGTGATCATTATAATTATATAACATCACTCTATTAATTTGCAGTGTAAACTGGATTTTTTTTTTTCCTATTAGTTGCTCTTACCAGAAGATTTTAGTGAATGCTTGCAAGATGCTGGAAGCGCTAAAATTACCTCTCAGGTAAAAGAACCTCTAAGGGAAGCTTGCCAACTAGAGCCACTGTTCCATACAGAGTAGACAGGAAGGGCCTGCTGGGCCTGTCGAGCCTGCCGTCTGTGTGGTGAGCCAACATATTGCCCCTCTTGGAATGAAATGAACAAAATTCACTTATCCTGGCTTGCCACCTTATCAGGGCTAGTGGTCCAAGTCTTGTTGACTTGGGGGCAGTGACAGAGGAATGTGGGCTCTTCCTAGGAGGTCAGAATTACCAGCCCCTCTGCTAGACATCTTGTGTTAGTTTCTGGAGATTTAAAAGTACAGATGTTCAGCTGTGCATTATATTTTCCTCTCCCCAGGTTCATTAAAGAGAGCCAGACATATTTTCTTCAGCATGTGGATTATAGTTCATACTTTCATTAAGTGCTTATTCGCGAGCTTTTTAGTTATGCTGTAGCTACACCTCCTTAGTGGGTGAAGATCATAGATATTCACAGCTTTGTTCTCCCATCTGTGGTTTTTAGGCTCCGAGTTTTTGACAGTGGCGTCATGGTAATTGAGCTTCAGAGCCATAAGGAAGAGGAAATGGTGGCCTCAGCCTTGGAGACAGTATGTGAACCCTATTTCCTCCTCATCAGTCAGCCCACCAGACCTGAGTGCCTAGCAACTTGAGAAACAGGATTTCCTTTTGAATTTAACTTTACTAAAAAGTAATGTTTGTAGACCCAATTAAAAACACCTACTTTTTTTTTTACTAGTCAAGTACGGTAGTGAGAAGGGGGAAAGAGTAGAACAAGGAGTTCGATCTGTAACTGTAACTGTTCGATCTGTAACTGCTATCTCAACTGAATAATCAGTTGAGATAACTCACCACCTTCAGACTAGCCCAAAACACCTATTATTAACAGTGAATAAATATTAATCAAAATTACATTGTTCAAGTTTTTGAAACTTAACCAAGGAGAACTGGAATTCGTGAGGTGCTGTCTTTTTGTTTGAAGCTCAGTCTCACGGACAGGTTTTTTAACTTTCTTGATCAGAATGTGACCCCTGACAGAATTTTTTTTGAGTAACAACCTACATAAGTGGTATTATAAAACATCACAGGTTGTTTACAGAATAATTGCTTCAAAAAATATGAAAAGGAGGGGTGCCTGGGTGGCTCAGTAGGTTAAGCGATTGCTTCGGCTCTCAGGTCATGATCCTGGAGTCCTGGGATCGAGTCCCGCGTCGGACTCCTAGCTTCACAGGGAGTCTGCTTCTCCCTCTGACCTTTCTCCTTGCTCATGCTCTCTCTCACTGTCTGTATCTTAAATAAATAAATAAAATGTTAAGAAAATACATGAAAAGCAGCTGTAGTTTAGATGGATTTTACTGGCCAAACTACTCCTATTACTTATTAGGAGACTTGAAATATTACTGCCTTCATAGCCTTGGTGGTGAGCCTGTTT